>NW_007577762.1:0-231679 GCF_000690725.1 Stegastes partitus
CAGAATGTCCTGAAAACGCATCAGACCCTAATAAAAAATAAAATGCAAAAGTGCATAGGTCTAGTAAATGTCACTCTTTGGCAACATGTGGTTAATTTCGTGTGTGAAATACAACTTTTTTTATTTGTTACCAGGGAACACTGGTCTCTTGCACAAGCACCAGCTATTTGTAATAGTGTAAATGTGGGAAAAGAGGCATTTCTGCTGGCTGGAAATGAAGTGAGATTGTTGTGTTTATGTGGGAGTGCACCTTGAGAAGGACCACAGTACAAGTTCAAAAATGCTGAACTTACACCAGCTGTCTATTCATTTTTATTGAGCTATTTAAACCTATGAAGGGCATTGAAGCCGGCACATCTAGGAGACAGGAAAAAAAACAGTCAGTTAAAAAGCAAATAACACAATTGGAATATCCACATGATAACATTGTGGAAACGGCCCCATTGCAGAAATTTCAAGTGAGTTCCTTAGCACCTGAGAGCTAACAGTGTAAGCCTCCGCTGCCCCCTCTTTCATGCAGCTCTGGTCAAAATACAAGTTAAAGAAACCACCCAGTTCCATTCAAAATGCACAAGGAGCTGGTAATCCCCTCAGCTCACCCTGTGTTCTCTGTCGCTGCAGAGCCTACAGTCCAACCTGAGATTGACATCAGTTCGGTGGAAGGCCGCAATGCTACCGTTCGCTGGCGACTGCCTCCCAACAGTGGCGTTAATGCTGCCACGGCCAGTGGCTTTTTAGTGCGGCTCTTCGGGCCGCCACCCGACAGTGAGAAACTGCTAGAGGAGACCACCCTGCTCAATGTGCTCTCCACCAAGTTCCACAAGCTGGAGTATCAGCAGGACTACACCGTGGTGGTGCGTCTCATCAACTGTGGCAGCCTTGGGCCACCCTCCAAACCCTACCACTTTCGCATCAACAGCCAGGGTAAAGAAAACCTCTGCTGCTGGTTGGGAACAAGCTACAGGGAAGGCTGCTTTTAAGTGCTGCAGGATTTCCAAAGCAGTTTATATTGTATTTACAGTGGTGTTTGGCAAAGCACGAGGTTAATGCAATAAATCGTATATTAAAAGCTCATGATGAATACTTCAGTAATCATCTTAAACTGATTGAATTTAACCTCAATAAGGAGAAGGAAAATTAACATTGATAAGAAATTCTTGCTGATTGGTGCTTGCTAGTTCTTGGTGACTCTCTCTCTGCCCACAAACTATGTGTGAATTGAGGAAAAGTTTATCAGCTGAGAGTTGTGAATCCAGAATATGTTTTAGCAAGTCGGGAACAGATCTATTTATTGGAATGACAATTAAATCTTTCATTTTTTTATCGTTGGTGTTAAATGTTTGTCAGTGCAACCAAGCTGAAAGTCTCTGATGGTATCAACTGTTTAATTTTTAGAATATAATGTAATGGAATAATTTCTTTGTCTCAGGACCATCATCCCCTCGCAACGTCCAGGCTCTGCCTCTGTCAGTGTCAGCCATCCAGGTGAGGTGGCAGCCCCCCGAGGATCCCAATGGAGGCATCATTAAATACATCATAGAGTACCAGCCGGTCGGCCAGGGGAGCCCTCACCCTTGGGTGGACACGGACGACGGGAACAAGACCACCAAAGATGTCACGGCGCTCAATGGCAGCACGCTTTACCAGTTCAGAGTGAGGGCGTTCTCCAAAGTGCCCGGAGAGTGGAGCAAGTTTGCTCAGGCAATGACACAGGGGGACGGTGAGTGGAAATGTGTTGTCCTGTCAGCTACCTTTATCTACACTGTAAGTATAAATAATAAAAAATATCTAAAAATATATTTTTTTAAATAACTGCAAATATCTGCAAAATGTTATTTTTGCTGATTTAAATACAGTAAAACTGTACATTAAGGGTCAAATGTTATGTGAAAGAACTGATTTCTATTTGTAAAAATACTCATTATTAATGTGGATGTAACAGTTTGGGGCGGTTTGTTTTTTGTTTTTTTCAGGATTACGTGTAAAGTTATACTTTATCATGTGCTTTTATTATTTTTTATCTTGTTATATTCTGTTTATTTCTTACTGTGTACAAGTACTAAAACAGAACTTATGCTGCAAATGCAGTCGTAGGGCATTTCTAAGCCTGATATATTGGTATTTTGTAAGTTTGGATTGACGTGAAAATCATATAATCATATAATTGTAGGACAGCAAAAATGTAAACGTTGTACATTATTAAAATTAGTTGTCTTTTCAAAGAAATTGACCAAATAGTCCAGTGTACTTCTACAAACTAAGAGCTTTTTATGGTTACTTTGATGTAACATTTATTTTCTTTTCACAGTAAAAATAGCTCCCAGTGGAAAATCTCTTCACTACGATATTTGTAGCCAATAATGTTCTTTTCCCAGGTGGAGTTAAGCAGGACCACCCACACAGAAACAGGGATTTATTCATTCCAATAATATGTCTGCACTACAACAGTATATTTATCTCTACTGTCTGAAAATCATCTCTATCTTTCTTCTTGGCTCTTCTTTCCATCTTGGCCGCCCCATCCTCCGTTTCCATCTCTTCCCGTCTGCTTGAGAAGGCCTTCAGAGCTTAACCCCGACCACCCAGGGTGTGACTGGGAGGCCTGCTGTGGACAGTTACCAGCTGCTGGTGGCCGTGGTGGGCTCGGTGACTGTCACCTGTGTGACTATACTGTTGGCACTGCTGGCTCTGTTCTTCATCAGGAAGACGCTGCTCAATCGTCGCCGCACCTTTACTTACCAGTCTGGATCGGTGAGAACGCGCCACTGCTTAAGATTTTTTATTCATAATTTTTGGAAAACTGATGGATTTACTTAGGGAGTGGTTGTCAATTGCAATTTATGTGACAAAACTCAGATGAGAGAGTCTGGTCTTGTATTTTTGCTGACTTTAGACTGTTTATATCACCAGGGCGAAGAAACTATTCTGCAGTTTAACTCAGGAACTCTGACTCTGACACGAAGGCCTAAACCCACACCAGAGCCCCTCACCTATCCAATCCTCGAATGGGAAGACATAAAGTTTGAAGATGTCATCGGAGAGGGCAACTTTGGCCAGGTCTTTAGACTCCTACTGCACATTCTAAATATGTAAAATGATTCTCCCGTGGTTGCTGCTGTGCTTTTTTTTGCATAGAGTCAAACATTTGAGCTAACAACAGTTTCAAAATCAGGTCATCAAAGCCATGATCAAGAAGGATGGCAACAAAATGAGCGCAGCCATCAAGATGCTTAAAGGTAAATATGGCACACATTCACCTGAAGGCAGAGTATACAGGTCTAATTCAATACACTGTCCATTTCGGCTGTGCATTTGATATGTTTGCTCAAGAAAATTGGTGTTTGCGCACAGCCCTGGTCAGAAAGATGTGATATGACCAATGCCACCACCCCCAAAATGACAATCATCTACTTTAGAAATAAATCTGGTCAGTCGAATTCTTGGACTGACTCAAACATGGTGTCATGCAACTGTGTGGAGAGTATCCTGTTGGATGTAAAGCTATAAAAATAAATTGTTTGTGGGCCAGTCACCAAATTCTTCAGATTCAGATTTAACTGGCGATTCTATTCAGTTTTATGTCCTGGTGGCCTTTAAAAAGAAATTAGAGTATGACTTTCTCCCCATTGATTCAGATAGGGCCTGAAATAACTGCCTGGGGTCAATACCAAGATGGCTGCCCAGTGGCGAGACTTGTCCTTTAAGGATTTTGCCCTGGCTGTGTAATGGTGGCTTATTATTTCAGTGTGTCTTGTGCATATTCTTGCTCAATCATAGTAGAGGGAGAAAGTAAGGGGGAGGAGAGATGTAGAGAAAAGGGGCAGTGGGTGCTGAGATGGTAAATCTGGGGCATGCAAATTATCTAAAAATGCAAACTTGCTAAATATCAACAAGCTTTCTCCCCAACCAGAGACTTCACTTTTGAACACTTACAAACACATACGGTGTAGACACATGTATCACACACAAGCCCACTGACCCACAGAGCACCGTCGAGGAGAGCACGCTCTGACTGATGCGAAAACTTCATTTCAAAGACGCCGACCGAAGATTGCTTTGCTTGCACTTTGTTTAACGATGCCGTGCGTGCTGTTCCTCCTGCAGAGTTCGCCTCGGAGAATGACCACAGAGACTTTGCAGGGGAGCTGGAGGTGCTGTGTAAACTAGGCCAGCATCCCAACATCATCAACCTCATCGGAGCATGCGAGAACAGAGGTGAGTGAGCGACATCTAGTGGTGGTACTGAACATTGAGTCTCTGTCAAGTTGGGATTTCTAAGCCACTGCTGCTGGCAGCGACGGTAGTCCACAAGTTGCATAAAGTCACAAGTTTAAAGTTAACTTCCTGAGTCGTTCAAGAGCTTTGATCAGTTGTCATAGAAATAGATGAGAAGTTCAGATGCTTTTGTGATTTCATCTGTAGTTTTTGTAGGTAGCCTGTTGTCATAATAAAAATGATGGTGTGCATTACAAAATACATGCAAAGTCTGTCCAAAGAGTTGAAGGGTGTAAATGTACTTTTGTTTTTTTTTTGTTTGTTTTTTAAATATACTGTATGTCAGGAGTCTTTATCAAGGACTAAAAATCCTGAGCAGATTCCAGTTCTATCCTTACTTATTGAGCTCCTTCCTCCCCAACATGCAGCGCTGTTCTTGAACAGGTTAAATTCTTCTCCCACCCATCCCATCTGCTTCTCAGTCATCTGCACCTGGAAAGCACCAGAATGCGTCCAATCTAAATAATGTTTGCTTGCCAGAAGCATTTGCGCTATCACATTTGTTTGATTTGTCCTTGCGCCTCACAACTAAACTGCTGTGGCATGTATTTATGTATTTGTACAAGGTTTCCTTGGAACCACTTCTTACCATGAAGGATCAGTTTTCACCAGCTACATCCAGTGGTCTCTAAAGTGAATAATTGAATTACTTTTGTTTGATCAAAGATGGATAACATGAGAGAGGAAATCTAGTGTGTAAAGAACATCAGTAAGGACATTACAAAACCAAATCGGCCTTGAAAAATAAACATCTGACTAGTTCAGTGTGTCTCTCCAGCGGTCTCACTTTCAAGTAGCGTTTTACTCTGCTGGCCTTCACTTCACAGTGTTTACATCTGTTGGTTAACTTCAAGGTTTATTCAGTGATACAAGCACAGAATAGGTAGATACCTCCATTGAAGCAGCAGATGCAGCAATGCTTGTTAGTGTAGCTTTGAACAATCATATAAATACCTACAGATTTACAAGTATTCAGAGAAAACCTGCAGTCTTCACTCAGTGTTGTGAAAAGATCAAAAGAGAAGGGATGGGGTGAGGACAAAGGAATGTTATAGGGAGGGAGGAAAGCAAGAAGAAATGTTAGAAGATAAGACAATAATGAATGTGACCAAGAAAAAGTACTAAATCCTTTCAGGAAGTAATATTTCTTTCTCATGCAATTTGCAGGTGTTCTTCCTGTGCTGCCTCCCATTTTGCTTTGAGTAACTTCTAAGGGAGAAGCTGTTAAGAGGGATTTCATTGCAAAAGAAAAAGTCAGTGGCTTCCAGTGAAAGCTGTTACTGAATTGCTGTTTTGGGAATTTTGGGAGTTTTCAGCCTCAATTTTTTTTCTCTCCCAGTTTTGGGTTTTTACACACTTGATCCATTCAGCATCTGTCTATCATTTTTGTGAAATGGGTAATATCGTGTAGTTTCTCACTCACTTTGTCGTCTTACTGCTATCTGGAACAAATTTGCTCTCGCTCTCATATCAACATACTGGAGGAATTAGGTGTGTCCTGGAGGAATTCAGCACTGAGCTGCTGAGTGATAATAGAGGAGGGGGGAATGAACAGAGGAGATATTTGATAGATACTCAAATGTCAAGAGGAAGATAAATACGCCCTGCATGAAGGATATGATTTATCACTGCTTCATTTTGAGAAATTGATTTGGAAAGAAGTTGAAGTAGGACACACAGTATGTCCTTGAAGAACAGAGGTTCTTGTCGTTTCTGAGTAACGTGACTAACTTATGTTGGCACGCTTCCTGGTCCTGGTGAAATCAACATGAAACCCCTCCAATATCTACAAATGACTCATGACCTGTAGGAACTCTGACTTTGGCTTCATCAACAAGCTTCAGCCATCTGTTTGAGCTCTGTTAAGATTTTACAAAAGCTCTGCTCTACCTCTGATGTGTCAAAACCAAATTGTTGAAGGCCAAGTCCTTCACCGGCAGGAGCTGGGTTTCCTGCCGGGCTAATGCCAGCAGGACAGCGAGGCCACACTCACAGTTTTTGGATAAACTAAAACGATATTGTCATTGTGATAGTCTGGCTGAGCTACTAGCAACTCGTACAAAGAAAAGGTGAAATGTTTATTAGCAGGATCCATGACTTCTTTTAATGACTATGGGACTTTACAAGGATTTCACAAGGAGCTATTTCAATACAAACTGGAAAACTATCTAAAAATGATCACACAGTGTTCTTATAAAATCCAATTTGTGTCTCTCTCTGTCTTCTGCAGGTTACCTGTACATAGCCATAGAATATGCTCCCTATGGCAACCTGCTCGACTTCCTGAGGAAGAGTCGTGTATTGGAGACCGACCCTGCCTTTGCAAAAGAGCATGGTACTGCGTCCACCCTCACCTCCCAGCAGCTCCTGCAGTTTTCTGTGGACGTGGCGACTGGGATGCATTACCTCAGCGACAAACAGGTAGAAGGAGGAACGGCATGCACATGTGGCTGCTGATCCAAACATGATTTTAAATCTGATTCCTCTTTAAGTTGCCTTTTGGTAGTTAGTGTTGTGATTACAAAACATCTGATTTACAGATTTTTTTTGATATGTTTAGAGTATTTAGAGTGGAATCTTATCTTGTTGAGATATTTCACTGTGCAGATATTACAGTGTCAGGCAATTCAATAGTAAATGCTGTGTTTTACTAAGAAAAACTGTCCTATTCCACTCACTGTGTTGACCCATTTGAAAAACATGTAGCATTACATTGAGTTAAATATTTAAGCATTTCTGTTTAAACACACTATAATCCCCAGTAATGACTCTGTTTTCCTCCTCCACTCTCCTGGCACTAGTTCATCCACAGGGATTTGGCAGCGAGGAATGTTCTTGTCGGGGACAACCTTGTAGCGAAGATAGCAGACTTCGGTCTGTCCCGCGGTGAGGAAGTTTATGTTAAGAAGACAATGGTGAGTGGTGGGGTCTTGTGCTGTTATCAGAAGTTTCAGAGTCTGTTTTGCCTTCAGCCTGCAGAGGAAACTAGTTGTTGGAGACACAAGTACTTCTGCACTGCATGAATTTTCACTTTAATAAGAGCAGATTGCATCGGCTGTCGTAATGCACACGCCTCTCACATGTCACATCATGATAGTAATTAAAGTTTTTTTATTTGAAATAGCAAAAGACAAATGTGCTGCAAAGACAAACAGTCACAGACATTTACCAGCAGATTGCAGCACATGATGTAATTTTGTGTTAGCAGAGTGTAATATCTTCAGTCTGTCAGTTCATTAACAAGACAAATGGGATCAACTGTAGAGGGCAGTCATGTGTAAATATGTCAACTGTGGCGTAGTGGTATGGGAGCAGCGTAATACATTGATCGAATAGGCAATGTGGAAGACTAATTCAGATTTAAGCAGTTTTTTAATGCCTTCTTCCTTTGTTATGTTTTCAATCCCCTAAACCCCAAATCTGCCAGCATGTTATCTTGAAGCAAAATCACCAACATGATCTGATTTATTCGAGCCAGAAATCATGAAAACAGACAGAATTATTAGACTTTCTGCTAGTCTTTAACTTGTGATCTGTGACATGTAGCAATTTGCAAAAATGAACCGTATCTAAGCATAGAATTGAAGTCTTCCATCAAGGTCACTCAATTTTACATGTCTCATTTAAAAAGTTGCCTAAAAAATAAAGCATTTGCTCAAATCAGATTCTGTAAAAACCAAAAAATTCCGAGCGCCTCTGTGCAACTGTGTAATCATTAGCAACTCAGCAGCAATCAACAGTCTTGTGACAAAAATTTAGGGATTTTCAGCTGAACTGGACTGAACTGCAGGCGCTGTTTACACAGAGCAGAGAGGGAGACGTATGGAAACAAATGAAAAATGTAAATAGTAAAGTATCTTACAGCATGTGAAGTCTTTTCTTTCTAGTGTTTGTAACACATGAGGACACTTGGAAAAATGCTGTACATGTTGATTCCAGATCCTTTCATATTTAAAAAAATATATGATCTAAGAAGTGCAATTCTTCATCACACTGTTTCCATAGAGGTGCAAGACTTTATAGTTCAGTAAAAACTAAGCATGCAGTGAGTAAAAATAAGACAGGGGCAAAAAAAAACTGCTTAGGTTTTAGAGGATTAATATTTAGACTCTGACTCCGATATACATGGCAGAATGTTTGATATGAATGTGCTGCTTGGTTTTCAGGGGAGGCTGCCGGTTCGCTGGATGGCCATCGAGTCCCTGAACTACAGCGTGTATACATCCAAGAGTGACGTGTGAGTTACTGTTTTAACTCAACTAACATAAATACTGACTTTAACAATTGTATCTACGGCAACAGGAGTTTCTTCAGGGCAGGCCAGGTTTACATTGTTTGTCACAAATATTTGTTTAATATTTTGTCTGCATTTAAAGCACATGGTGACTGTAAAACAATAGCCAACAGCTCACAATAATCATAAAGCTTCCTTCTTGTTTCTTCTTTAGTGTCACTTACTGAAAACATTTCAACTTCTAGTGAAGTTTCAATGTTGTGCACCACAAAGGGCCTTGCCACAGAGAACAACAAATCATGCCTCTGTCAGTGGCGGAGTGATAACAGTGTGCTGTGTAACTGATAAGCACAACCAGGAAGCTTTGGGTACAACATAGCAGACAGACAGAGACGTTGGTCTGTCAACTGGAGCCTATTTATACAAAGCAGAGAGCGAGCGAGAAGAGCTCAGGACAGCTAACGGAAAGAAGTGTGATGGCTGACCGTAGAGTCACAGAGTTGTAAACACTGTAAACACTGTACTGTGTGTGAGATAGTGGGAGACACAGAGCAGAAAAGAGACAAGATTAAAGGACAGACAGACGTCACAACCAACACCTGCCGTCTTATCTGATCTAGTGTACAGCACGACATGTGAAACTGGTGCAATTTATCATCAGAGAAATCCGCTAATCAGATCGCAGGAACGATGGTGGTTTCATGTTGTTGTTCTTCTTCAGTTTCCGTGTTAATGTTGAAAAAGATCTGCAATGTTACCATAAAAAGATTTGTGTTATTCTTGTGCTTATTCGTTTAATGAATTTGTGCATTTATCCTATGACATGCATTGTAAAAATGGTGCCTTGCAAAAACACTTTGCAAGGCAGAAGATACGATCAACAGATTCATTTATCTGTGTTCACGAGTCAATAATGAAACCGTCGTCTTCTCTTCTCATCTCCCCTGAAGTCTGAACTACATCACTAAGATTTCTGTGTCATCTTTGTATCTTCTCTCCCAGATGGTCTTTCGGTGTTCTCCTCTGGGAAATTGTAAGCTTAGGTAAGTAAGTATACAGTGTAGCATGAACATACGTTATTTGTGTCATCTCATGGTGTGAAGTTGTGTGTAATCAGTATTTTCTCACCTTTAACTTTATTTGTGTGTGTGCATGTCAGGTGGCACACCATACTGTGGGATGACATGTGCTGAGCTGTATGAAAAACTGCCACAAGGCTTCAGGATGGAGAAACCCAAAAACTGTGATGATGAAGTGTAAGTATACAGTATTTTTTAGCTAGTCATTGTCGTTCTTACATCTCTTTTACCACATTCATCTATGTTTCCCTTTTCAGCTATGAGTTAATGAAGCAGTGCTGGAGGGACCGGCCCTACGAGAGACCCCCCTTCTCCCAAATCTCCGTCCAACTCAACAGGATGCAGGAAGCCAGGAAGGTAAATAAAAGAAAGAGAAGAATACAAATACATCCTGCTGCTCTCTTTAATCCAATTCAGTCCAATTCAAATGTACGAACACAAAACTCACATAAAGTCATCTCTGGGCACTTGACATTGTAAAGCCAAGACCTTCCAGTTGTATAGACAAACCCAATATTTCATAATTGAGCAGTGCATAGTAGCAGTGGGGAGGAAAAACTCACTTTGATCAGAAGAAACCTCCAACAGAAGCAGATACAGGAGTCAGGTGACTGCCTGTCTGGACTGGTTGAGGCAGGAGGGAGCAGGTTGGTGAGGTCAGTAACTGGAATGCCCTTTAGTGATACCTGCAGAAAGGTACAGGGAAAGAAAGGTTAGAGAGAACAAAGCATAAACTACTGAAAAAGAATACACAGTTAACTGAACACAGTAGTGGCATGTAAGTATAAAGAGTGAAAGAGAGGAGAGGAGAAGAGAGGTGCTCAGGGAATCATAGGAGGCAACCCAGCAGGCCGGCACCCTGAGGCGTCGTTTAGGTCACCTGAGTCAGTCCTGAAGATAAGCTTCATCAAATAGGAAAGTTTTAAGCCTAATCTTAAAAGCAGAGAGGATGTCTGCCTCCTGAACCCAAACTGGGAGCTGATTCCACAGGAGAGGAGCATGATAGATGAAAGCTCTGCTAGAAATTCTGCTTTTAGAAACTCTAGGAACCACAAGTAAACCAGCAGTCTGAGAGCAACGTGCTCTGTTGGGATACATGCTACTCCTAGGTCTTTAAGATATGATGGAGCCTGTTCATTAAGGGATTTGTATGTGAGAAAAAGGACTTTAAATTTCATTCAGGATTTTACAGGGAGCCAGTAAAAAGAAGTTAATATGAGAGAAATATGATCTCTCTTGCTGGTTGCTGTCAGAACTCTCACTGCAGCATTTCAGGTCAGTCTTAAAGACTTGTTTTATTTGTGAACTAAATGACATATCTTGATCACAAAACAACTCAAATGTTCCTCACATTAGAACTGGAGGAACAAGGCAATGTCATCCAGGGTACCTTAATGGTTCGATAGTGTGTTTCTGAGTTGTTAAAAGCCAATTATAATAAGTTCAGTTTTTTTTTTAATTTGAAACATTACAGGTCATCCAGGCCTTTATGTTTGTAAGACATGCTTGAAGTCTGGTTTCATCGATACACATCTACATGGCAATGGAAATGTAGGCAATGTTTTGTAATTTGTTGCTCACACATTGATTTAAGATGAGATAAAATGGTCACTTCTTTGGTAAAGTCACACCCACACAGTCATACCAAATATTTAATATTACACAAGTACGTTTGACTGTGTTGGGAGGTAAAAAAAAAAATTCATGAATAAACTGCAGGTCTTGGGGTTTAGCAAGAACCCTCAGGATGAAGTCACCTAATGAAGCTGAAGTAGATTAAAACAGGTTTTCACAATGTAAAAGCAAAGCAGTGCAAGTCAGACATTTGGCCAAATTTCTTAGTTGTTACTGACAAAAATTGGACTTTTTTTGCTGTACATATGCAAGGTACTGATATGCTGACATAAACAGGCAGAAATCTGGAACCTCTGGGTTGAGATGACACGTGCTCCATTCTTTCCAGTAGAAAAATGATTTCATCAAAGAACTCTTTTTCATGCACATGTTAAACAAAATAACATTAAGAATTGTATGAAATCTGTGGGTCAGGAGAACACACAAAATCAGTGGAACTCTATATTGTGCAGGCATAGGTATATGAAATTCCCATTTGACGTAAATGTTTCTTTTTTTATTTCCATTTTTACTTTTAAATCACAAATTTCTGTCCATCTTTTCAGGCTTATGTGAACATGGCTCTCTTTGAGAACTTCACCTATGCTGGGATCGATGCCACAGCCGAGGAGGCCTGACTACCAGCCCCCCCAGACCCTAGCATGCCACGTAGCTCCAAGAGGAAGTCGCGAGGGAAGTCACCCCGTTACTGCCACCTCCCTGCCACTCAACGTCAAGACAGGAGGAGTAGACGCTCCACCACAACCACCCAGTTATAGGTGGAGGACTGTGAAAGGACACTGTTTGGGGGTATCGCAGGCATTAGATGTGGAGTATGGCCGGGCCTTCGATGGAAAGATGAAACTCCTTCAAACCTTTCTGGAAATATGGCCTCCTGTCACAATCAAATGAAAGAACTGTCTCAGAAAGAAAGACACAGCATTGTACTTCTTGCTTCGACAAAGGTTACAATGGTGGATCTTTTTCTCTGAGCACTGAGAAAAAGTGACAAATGTGGAGCTATGTGACTTGCTGAAACACCACAGGGTCTGTGGGGTGTCAACGCTGGAATTTTCTCTCCATTGCTCTAAATGGAGAAGAAAATGTTTTTCAAAGGACACAGAATGGATCGCATTCAAGTTCTCAAACAGTCTGAGAGTAAACCAAGACTAATTCTGATGTAGCACTTAAAGCAGCCTCATTTGTGCCATCTGTGTCTATTACTATTTGCCTATCACTGCCACGTGAATGTAACTACTACTGTATGTATTTTTGCCTCATTTAAAAGAACATATAGCTGTAGCAAAGCCTCTTATTCAAATGTAGTCAGAGTTACAGACTGATTTAAATGCAACCCAGGTGGATATTCATGTGTTGTATATGCAAAGTTACACCGCAAGAGTAGTTGTTTGGAAAATGAAATGAAAAACTAATACAGAGCAGCCACTCTACCAGCTATCAGCATTATACATGACCTTTAACACTATGCAACCTAATACTAGCGGTAATATATCCACCGTGTGAGAATGTACAGTATGTGTTCATTACCTGGTTTGTTGAATAAAGGTGTTGCGTGGTGACTGGTCTCATCACCACAAGTAGTTCATCTTCATTTGCTGGTATAATGCAGTTCTAAATGACACTGATGTGTTTTACATTCATAATGCTGACTTTAGTAGGGATGGAAGTTGTTGTGTTTGTGTTGGACTGTTGACCCACTTAACAGTAAACAGAGTGAGGAAACTAACGGCCAGGCTACTGGGGGCCCATGTGTCCTCGGGGAGCTCAGGAACACTGATCAGCCCGCTGCACTGAGCTGATCTGTCACTGGGTTTCCCCCACAAACCGACCGCAAGCACAGAAGTGTCTGTCAAACACAGTTTCACTAGGCCAGCTTCCTGATGACTCCCACTTGTGTGTAATAAGGGAACTAGAACGCCATTAGATGTATTTTTATCCCATGTAACTCAAAGATCTAAGTTTTGCATGTAGTACTTCAGCTTGACTATAGACCCTTATCTGACCTCAGCACCAATTCTCCCCATGTCAGCATTGGGGGGAAATCAAAACATTTTTTTTAAAATCTGCCACACAGCAGCAGGTTTCATCCTAATATATTGTTGTAGGAATGTTTTCCAGGGCAGAACCAAGCAACACTGAAGTTGAATATGTTTACAGACTGCACCATCCATTACCCTGATGTGCCAACAGCTTCACTTTAGAGCTGTGGTCCATCTCAAAGACTTCCTTCAGTACGAAGTGAACACCATTGCTAAGTATTTCTACCTTGAAACCAATGATACCAATCATAGTCTTAAAACACAGATACAGACTTCCAGGGTTTTGATTTTTAACTAACCAAAGAACAAATCCTGTCAACTTGCAGGGTGGAACCTTCTGTATCGTTATTCTTCTTCAGAATTGGTTTCCAGTTCAAATGTTTATGGCTGCATTAGCCCACTATTACAACTTGCCATTGCATAGTGTAGAGCATTTAATAGTGCTTGTTCAAAATCCTAGTTGAGCTGGTGTGCTTGAGGTGTAGTGGCTAAGAAAGGGATGATGACAAGAACGTAGCAGTGTAGAGCTGCATTTAAAGCATATTTAGGCAGGAAAAAGGGATCATTTTTATGGGAAAAAAAACTTCTATGCATGCAACTTTGATACACAAGGAGGGGTTTTTAGGGGCATAATCATGAAGTGGAGAGGCGCTTTAATAACTGTCCACCATTGAGATACATGCAATCATACTGGTAAGGCAGCCGTGCTGCTACTAGATAACAGATGAAACTTTTTTTTTGTTCGAAGGTTGGTTAGCTTGAAAAGCAGGTAAATTTGTTGCGAGCTAAGTTACCACTTTTGTGGAACCTGACAGCTACAGATATGATTGAACATCAGTAAAAACCTGTCAAACAAAGTCCATGCATGCACGGCTACTGCTGTTGGAGGTAAGCCCCTTTAAAGCATGTAGCCAAGTTAACCCCATGTTTTGCTATCAAGAATTATTTAATCCATCTTAGTTTGGTGCTGTTTTTCAAAGCATCAGAAGATGTGTGTTTAACCTCATCCAAGGTAGATGACTTGTTATAAAGGAAGAACAGACGGCTTTAGGTCACCTCAAATGACTTAATTTGAAGAGACAAAAAAACATCAGAAAAACAATACAAACGTCCACCTACATTTTCCATTTCTTTTAACCTCTTAAGACCCGAACTCTTACTTGACATGCATTTTTTAAATTCTGTTTGCTGTCTGATCTGATCAAATAGCAAAGAGAATAAAAACAAAAAAAAATATAAAGAAAATACGGTTGTGTCATTGTAATTAGCATGGTGATGAATGATGGTTTTACGGAGACAGTATCCTTCTTATGCTGTTTTTCTTTAGTCTGATATGTAGTCTAATATGTACTTTATCTACTTTAAAGCGGTAAAAGTTAAATGAATCTAGTGCAAAATGTTTATTAATGTACATATAATACATAATACAAAAATTGCATTATTTCACCTCTTTTAAAGTGTCATTTCTTTCCCGTGAAATCCTCCCTTCTGCTGGGAAATACTTGGAACATTAGGGTTTGCATTCTCAACTACACCCTGCATACTCATAGTCACCGTTCTTTGTTCAGTCTTGTATAAATGATAACTGCTGAGTTTTGATAAGCCTTCTGCAATTTGTCATTTGAGTTGATTACATTTTGTGATGAACTGCACACTAGTATTAACATGTCCAACATTTACTGAATGACCACCTCATAACACTATTTGTCCTAGAATCCATTGCATGCATTTGCTTTTTTTTTTTTTTTGTATTTTGTATTACAACTCCACAGATGTGCCCAAGTATCACAGTCAGTCCCAGATCTCATGACAAGATATCTGCTGAAATAAAATAAGTGATTGAGTTGGCATCCTTGTTTGCAGTGACAAGTATTGCTGTTTGGTGAGTTAGCTGTATTGTTTGAAGAGTTCTTGAGTTCTCAAAATTACAAGAACATACAGACTTGTGGGAAACTTGTGTACAACTTTCAGGGCAGTTTCCTTGACTCATTTTACCATCTAAGCTCCCGTGCTGGTAAAGATTATATCAGCGTGTGGTCAGCACTCACCTACTCAAAAATATGTTTTTCTAAAACCAAACTTCATGCTCGTTTCTTTATCAGTGTGTGATAAATAGCACAAGAACATTCAGACTTTCTGTATAGACAAAATCTATAGTTTCTCTACACACACTCTACGTACTATACTATGAGCAGCTCTCGATAAACCAAAACATCACACCCCATGTCACACAGTTCCAAAAACATTCTATCAAATAAGATGGCTGTATTGCACCCTAAAACATCCTAAATGCCACTTGTTCTGACCCGACATTTGATGTCTTTTCCTAAAGTGAAGAAAACTGCAAAAACAAAAGAACAAATGAATATATTTTTTTATGCTTTTAAGAAAGTGTTAATTTTTTTGTACACTGACACTGTTCTACATCGACATCTTTTGACATGAATTTTAGATCCTACACTGTTTGTCAAATCGGGGAAAATTGTGAACTCAAGGAATCTGTGTCACAAAAGTGATTGCACCCCTCACATTTCTGTAAATATTTTATTATATATTTTCATGGGACAACACTGAAGGAATGACACTCTGCTACAATGTGACGGTAGTCAGTGTACAGCTTGTATAACAGTGTCAATTTACTGTTCCATCAGAACTATTCAATATACAGCCATTAATGTCTGAACCACTGGCAACAGAAGTGAATACACCCCTAAGTGAAAATGTCCAATTTGAGCCCAGTTAGCCATTTTCCCTCCGTGGTGTCATGTGACAGTGTTACAGTGTTACAAGGTCTCAGGTGTGAGTGAGGAGCAGGTGTGTTAAACTCTCATACTGCTCACTGGAAGTTTAGCATGGCACCTCATGGCAAAGAACTCTCTGAGGATCAAAAAAAAGAATTATTGCTCTTGTTGAAGAAATTTTACTCATAGTCCTCATGTGAAGTTTGCTGTAGTGGGTGTTTATTAGTATTCCGGTATACGGTGGGCTCACCAACACAGAGCATGAGTCTGTGAAGGTGGACCGACCCTGAACATCTGCAGAGTCACACATTTATACTGTAAGTCAGAGGGTAGGGGGGGCCTGTATGTAAATACAGAGGGGAATAGAGGTAAATTAACATACAGTTGCTAATCAAATGGCAGGAGGTAAGGGAGGCAATGAACAACAGGGGGTGGAATCGGGTGCTTGTGACAGGAGGTAGGAAAACACATGACAAAAGGTGATGGGAAAACACATGGCAACAGGGAATGAATTCAGGGGTCTTTGACCATCACAATAAAAGAAAATGGCTTTCTTCTTCACTCTACATAAAGATGGCCTAGGCTATAAGAAGATCGCTGAGAAGATTGGTCGACCAAAGGAGTTGAGGGCACATGCGTCATATTCAGAGGTTGTCTTTGGAAAATAGATGTATGAGTGCTGCCAGCATTGTTGCAGAGGTTGAAGAGGTGGGGGATCAGTCGGTCTGTGCTCAGACCATACACCGCACACTGCATCAAATTGGTCTGCATGGCTGTCATTCCAGAAGGAAGCCTCTTTGAAAGATGATGCACAAGAAAGCCCGCAAACAGTTGAACAGTAACGACAAGCAGACTAAGGACATGGATTACTGGAACCATGTCTTGTGGTCTGATAAGATAAACTTATTTGGTTCAGATGGTGTCAAGCATGTGTGGCAGAAACCAGGCGAGGAAAACAAAGACAAGTGTCTTGCCCACAGTCAAACATGGTGGTGGGAGTGTCATGGTCTGGGGCTGCCTGAGTGCTGCTGGCACTGGGGAGCTACAATTCATTGAGGGAACCATGAATGCCAACATGTACTGTGACATCCTGAAGCAGAGCATGATCCCCTCCTTTCAGAAACTGGGCCACAGGGCGGTAGTCCAACATGACAACAATACCCAACACACCTCCAAGACAACCACTGCCTTGCTGAAGAAGTTGAGGGTGAACGTGATGGACTGGCCAAGCACGTCTCCAGACCTAAACCCTATTGAGCATCTGTGAGGAATCCTCAAATGGAAGGTGGAGGAGCACAAGGTTTCTAACATCCACCAGCTCTGTGATGCCGTCATGGAGGAGTGGAAGAGGATTCCAGTGGCAACCTGTGAAGCTCTGGTGAACTCCATGCCCAAGAGGGTTAAGGCAGCGCTGGAAAATAATGGTGGTCACACAAAGTATTGACACTTTGGGCCCAATTTGGACATTTTCACTTGTACTCACGCTTGTTACCAGCAGTTTAGACATTAATTGCTTGTGTATTGATTTATTTTGAGGGGACAGTAAATTTACACTAGTATACAAGTTGTACAATGACTACTTTACATGGTAGCAAAGTGTCATTTCTTCAGTGTTATCCTATGAAAGGATATAATAAAATATTTGCACTCACTTTTGTGACATACTGTATGTCATACACATGTTTTCTATGGAACAGTCATACCAGAGTTCAATGAGGACCCTCAGGAGACCTACCTGCATTAACCTGAGCCGGTTCCAGCTGAGACAGGCAGTTGCTTGAAGTTGAACTACCATGTTTTCACTTGGTGGATGGTTAGCACCGTTGCCTCACAGCTCGAAGATTCCCAGTTTGCGTCTTGTCTGTCTCTCTGTGTAGCCCTGTGATAGACGGGCGACCTGTCCAGGGTGGCCCCCGCCTTCGCCCAGAGTCAGCTGGCGCCACGACCCTCGTGAGGATTAAGTGGTGTATAGGTAATACATGGATGGATGTTTTCACCTGTCTCGAGACAGTAAAAGAGTATCTTACAGCTGAACATAAGGAACAGGGGTCATATTGTACCTTGATACCGTCACAACATCAGACCCTGCAAGAACAAGCACTTGTGATGTTACAAAATAACCTCAAACCAATCAAAACCCACCAATTCCAAGACAAACAACAGAAATTAAAAGAGGGGTTGGTGGGTCACAAGACTATAATAGTAGCAGATCTGCTGTTTTTGTGAGTGAGGTTAGAGCAGCGAGACTGATCTGGTCGTCCAAGATGACCAGTCAGGCAGCTTTGAATGTAAAGACTACAGTTTTCCATCAGCAATTCATTTTTGTTTATTAGTTAAATGTTACTGTTGATTTAATGGTAAGAATTAGATAATAGCTGTGATGATTTTTATTGTGATATAGCGGTGAGGACAGTGTTAGATATAGAGCCTTACTGATGCTGGATTTTGGGGATTGCTAATATAGATTTTTAGGGATAAAAAAAATCAGATATCAGTATGTTTGTAAAAACTTCTGTTTACACATCAGTGCATATTGAACAACATATACACCAATGCTGACTTGTCTGTGGCTAATATCAACCAATAATATCTGCCAACCAATATATGGGTCAGGCTCTAGTTTGACGGTTGTAACATATAGAAATGGTTGAATAACAAACCCCACAGTTCAGGGTCATTTTCAGTTTAAAGAAAACATACTAAAACTTAAAGAATACACTTGCTTGGTCTCAGAAGCATTCATTAAGCATTAATGCATCCTTTAAAAAAAAATAAAAAATGTCAGATAGCCTATAGGTGGGTCAAAACTGAACTGAACCACACTGTGAGGGCACAGAATGTGAACAGTATGTATGGGTTAATGTACCTATTAGACACTTTTGAAACTGGTACAGTTGTGGGAGGTTCTGATTGTTATCAGACTGTCAGATGATCTGCAAGAGGATAGCATCTGGCAGGTTTTAATTTATCTGAACATTTCTAAGTAAAGAAAGGTCCATCAGGTTTCTAAGAACTACTGTGCAGCTCCAAAAATGCTCTTTGCAACAGCCAATCATCAACGTGGTTTTAAAGTTTTCATAAGTGCATGGACTTCATTTTGGATTAACAAAACAGCTCTCTAAATAATCCATCAGTTACACCCAGGCTTCTATATAAAGAAAGAAAAAAAGTTAGCTCGAGGATTATGATGAAAATATAAATTAGCTGAGATATTTTGAAGCACAAAGCCATGCTGGTGTACTCTGCTGCTTTGTAGTAGATCAGGATGTGGTTGATCAGCAGAAACTTTTTCAGTTTTTCGAACAGGGCATTAGCACTCTTGTGTGTGCGTCAGCAGGGAGTAGGCATTGCGGGTCTGCTGAGTGTGGACATCAACGCACTTGAAGCTTGTTGAACGCTCCAAATCATTTCTACTGATTGTTCTTCAATCCTAAATTACCTGAAATCTATGATGAGCTGATAAAGTCTTTGTAGTGGGTCGTCTAATTTAACAAATCTTTCTTTTGTTTTGAGAAATTTGATTTAACAGTATGAAGGAGATGCAAACCCAGTCAGACGGTGATTTGAAACATGTGTGGGACAGTTTTCATCTGCAGCAGCCATTTGTATTGTGCCTACTTGTTATAATTTATGTAAAATCAGCTGCCTTATTTGGTGCCTACTTCCATATCACACAAAGCTTTCTTCCTGTTTTCAGCACAACAGGTCCCACCAGGCCAACCCCTCAGCACTGCTCAACCCTGATATACTGCTATGCCCAATGAAAACCATGTTTAGCACACAACACACACAACGTACATGCACGTGCTGTGTTAGTTTCGGTGCCATGGTGGTTTAGAATACATAACACCTCCACTGACCATGGATCTGCACTGCAGGTTGGAGATACTCCTTCTTAGCCTGTGGATACAAGTTGGCGTTGTGCCTGGAATACATTGCAAGAATGGAATTGTCAGTCATCTGTCAAAGGAAGGTAAGACTTCAGCAATATAAAAGACTCTATGATAAGAAATGCTGTAATCTGGTGATTGTTTAAATATGAAATGGTTATTTTTAACATTGCCATGAATTAAAGGTCATTTCGTGTAACCACTAAATCAAAGTTGCACAGTTAAAGATGAGTGAAGGGGTGACAATGTCAAGAGATCAAGAAAGGCTAGTGTCCCTAAAACAGCTGATGTCTGGACATATCATGTGAGGCCACTGTCCGCAGGAAGGCTGCAGAATAAACCCATTTCTAAAGCAGTTAATGGTTCCTCTTTTTAGCAGCATGTATCTTGTGATTGCCAGACTGTGCTCTTTGCTATTACCAAATACATGAATCAGATCCTAAAGGAATCACATATATGGGCTAAATGGGAAGTGCCTCACACAATGTCTGTGTGTAATCAAGTGTATGTGCTCAGGATAAAAACTGTGTGGTAGCAGTAAACGTGTGGCCGGGGGAGAGTTGAATACACTATAAAAAGGCCCGACAAAGAGACTTCAGACGGAGTTCGTGGAGAGTTCGTGGAGACTGCTCCTGGAGACTGCTCATGGTGGAGATCGCAGAGTTCTCCACGGGACATCGTTGGAGCTGAACACTCCTCCACCAACTGAAGAAGTCCTGATGGGTCTGCAAATTCTACTCAAGAGGAGCAGCAGAGCCCCTTTCTGTGTTCTGCATGAAGAAGTATTCTCTTCCTTCCCCAAATGGATGCAAAAGAACTACAGATCTGATCAGAGTCTGGACTTCTCATCTCCCCCTGAGACACGAGGGTTTCGTCCGGGGTTCAGGACTCTGTACTTGGTTGCTGCATCACTGGAAGAGGACTCCTCCAGGCTCAGGTCTGAGCAGGGCTGAGTTCACCAGCTGTGGCCGGGCTGTTCGAGTCTCCCTCTCCCCAAATTACTTATTAGGTTACTATTTTAGAAAAGCTCAGTTCTATAATTTTATCTCAAATTAACTGTTTTAATCATATTTTTTGGAATATTTTGAGTGAATAATCAAGAGCTGTAGCTGTGTCCCTGCTAAGGTTTTGTAATAAATATCTGATCATGCATTTAAAGTTTATTTGGTTTGGAATTTTCATTAAGTCATTTACAGTAACTGATGGTAGTGAAAAGTTAGTCAGTTGTGTGCATAATATCTTTATAGTGGTTCTTAATGGTTATTCTAGTATTTTCAAACATATCCCTGGGGTTAGTTTTGCCAAACCTCTAAAATCTAACCTAGCAACTTACCAAGTGCTCGATCCATTAAGAGGAAAGCTGCCACTAACAGGCGTGTCTAGTAGAGTGATTTGACTACTGAGGCTACTTAGTTGAGTCAACTATCGGAGGAAGCGGAGTAGACGTCTGGATTAAGGCAGTTAGAAGCTAGGCGAGTTTCCTCGACACCAGCTTAAGCAGTTCTATAGAATCCTATTAGGTCAAGGGCCTGTAGGGAGTTAGAACCTAACCCTAGAAACGGAGAGCTGGACCAGTAGCCCTGTACAGGGTTATATCAGCACGGATCAATAACAGTTTGTATTAAATTCAGTCCAATTATGAGAATTTTTAATTTTATTTCATATTGACTTTTAATAAAATACTGCAGACAACTTGCCTTTTGGGAAAAAACTAAACCATGCTTTGTCCCATTACATTCTGCATCATTCTGGGCAATAGTCTCACAAAGTGACATTTTTCTGCACAACAAAACAATTATCAAGACAATAAATCTCTGTCACATTATATCTTCCTGATATCCTGTTTCTTATTTCTTCATTACCAGTTATACCAACTTTCTTCATGTCTTCTCTTTGTCATACTTCAATTAGATGTTTTGCTGTTGAAGGATGAGCAGAATCCAAAGTGCTTCACTCGGACGTTACAGGATTTCACCTGCTTCTTTGAGACTGCACACAATGAGACTTATGATTTTCTCTACTCACTCAGTAGGTGTGTTGCACTCAGTACATATATTGTCTTTTGCATATTTAGGCCCTTCTCAGAGTCAAAAAGAACATATAAATAGTACCTTCTGTCAGAATATACTAAATCGTATTTTGTAGACATTTTTGATGCTTTTGGTATGCTAGTGTTGAATTATTGTTCTATTGTCTAACAACATCGTTTTAAATATCATTTTCTAACCTGCATTCAGTACATAAACAACAGGTCTAGTGGAACAGAATAAAGTCATGTCATTTATACAATTATTATTATTATTATTATTATTGTTGTTGTTCTTATTATTATTATGCAATTTATTTGTTTCAATGAATTGTTTTAAATTTCAGTTTTTATTATTTCAGTTTTAGCTTTTTTTTTTTTATTGACACTTCAATGTTTATATTCCAACAATGCTACACACATGGTTCATTGATTGATTTATATGTATCCCAATGTCTGTCGTGTTTGTATCTTGTACCAATCAGGGAGTCCACAGAAAGCTGTGAAATGTCGGTTCAGAGAACAGAAGAAGGAACCTTCCTCCACATCTGCTCGTTTCCTGGCTCACATGTCTGGCTGTTTGTGAACATACATCTTAAAGTGTTGGAACGTACCACCAACACCAGCCTCTACAGTCGTACTGTCAGCATAGAGGACCATAGTAAGACATTTGGGTTTTTTATTATTTACTTCCTCATCAAACAAAGGGATAGACATTGATTGCTGGAAAGAAGAAAACTAGACATTCTAAGCAGTCTTGACTACATTGACTTCCAGCTTTAATCTCTTTATGATCTTTGCCTTTTCCTGCTAGTCTCAGCTGTAAGTCCATCCCTGCTCCCCTCTGTGTTTGGGGCCTTGGCTGCCTCTGCTTCCTATGTTTCCCATGTTTATGAAAGGAGTGCTCATTTGAGATATTTTCATCCATCCATCCATTATCTATACACCGCTTAATCCTCACTAGGGTCATGGGGGGCTGGAGTCTATCCCAGCCGCCTTAGGGTGAAGGCAGGGGACACCCTGGACAGGTCATCAGTCTATCACAGGGCTACACTTAGAGACAAACAACCAAGCACACTCACATTCACACCTACAGACAATTTAAAATCACCAATTAACCTCAACATGTTTTTGGACTGTGTGGGAGGAAGCCGGAGAACCCAGAGAGAACCCACGCTGCACGGGGAGAACATGGAGACTCCACGCAGAAAGATCCTTAGAGGATCTTCTAGCTGCGAGGCAACGATGCTAACCACTGAGTCACCATGCAGCCTTTTTTTTTTTTTTTTTTAAGTCATTCCAGACCTTACCAAACAGCCACAACATTAAAACCACTGACAGGTGAAGTGACAAATAAATAACAAAAAACAGTGTTCTCCTGGTAAACCTTGGGTGTCAGCATTTATGTGGATATTTTTCGTTTTGACACATACCTTCCACCTGTTATCTAAACAGACCAAGCACTGAATAGATGCTGTATTTTATGTGTTATACTGAAAACAGACTAGTCCAGGGGTGGGCAATCCTGGTCCTCGAGGGCCACAATCCTGCATGTTTTAGATGTGTCCCTCTTCCAACACACACACCCACCTTCTGCAGAACTTGATGATGAGCTTATCATTTGAATCAGGTGTGATGGAAGAGGGAAACATCTAAAACATGCAGGATTGTGGCCCTCGAGGACCAGGATTGGACACCCCTGGACTAGACCATACAAGGACAGTCCATGTAGTTAATTTTTCCTTCCTTGCAATTTTTTCTTGCGTCCTTCTTTGAAGTACATAAAAGCTCAAGGAAAAAAGTAAGGAAGGAGGCATGTTAGCTAAAAGAAAAGCAGCCAAACCTAAGAACCAATGAATTATTCCCACCAGTGGATTCTGTAATCCTGTAATGTATACTTCCTTCTGTAATATGTTGCCCCCCCTTAACTTTATCTTCCCCTTATCTTCTGTAGTTCTTCTGGATCGCCCCTTCAATGTGACTTTACGTCCAAACGACCAAGTGGGACAGCTGCAGGTTTCGTGGCGCACAAAGTACTTAAGCAGCTGGAAAGAAAATCAAGCGTACAAGATTCGATACTCCTCTGGGCTTCTTGGAGAGATGACAAAAGAGGTAGACACAGTGCTTGCATAAATCTATAAGATTAAAAAACAACAACAACAACAACAACAACAAAACTACTTTGCCAACACATACTGTCAATAAGCATAAAACCTGTTATGTCCATGCAAGTTGTGCCATCATACTAACCATATCATGGAGCCCCGAAACAGAAAAATCTCAATTAAAACTATGAATATTTAAAATGGTTTCAGGTTTCTTTCATCATAATTACAGTGAGCGAGCTACACGAACTGTATCATAAAATCTGTTGCTCGTGATTCCACAGGTGAAAGTAGAAGACAACATACTGGATTCTCTGGTACCAGGCGAAGAGGTTGAGGTCCAGGTCGCTGTCAAATGTTCCTTACATTCAGATGGAGGACACTGGAGCAGCTGGTCTCACCCCATGCGAACTGTGGTTTCCCAAAGTACAGGTGAGCCCAGCAGACCAACTGAGTGAAAGTCAGTTAGTGAGAAAAAAAAAATGCACCTGATCCTTATACAACACTGTAGTGATCTCATGTGTTTCTCTATTTTCAGATGATATTTCACTCATATGCTCCACCTCTGACCTGCTAAAATTCACCTGTCAGTGGAATGGGAACAGATATGGTGTAGGATATGAGTACAAACTTTTCTACAAGATCGGTCTCAGGTAGCCCAAAGCACACACTGCATGTGATCACTGATTTGATATAAATTCCGTATAGTTCTGAAATCTTTAAATGTGTTTCTTATTTACCTAAAGATGCCTTTAATGCTTGTCTGAGGTAGAAAAGTTGTATCGATGGAAGCAAAATGCAGCAAAGTCAAATGCAGACAGGTACAGCTATATGCAGAAGGTTTGGGCAAATTACAAAGAAGTTAAAATAATCCCTTCAACAAGTTCACTCCAAGTAGTGAGATGAGTTCTACCCACAGATTTTTAATGGTGTTAAATTCAGGAGACTGTGAGTGTCATTCCTAAAGTTCTAGCTTGTGTTTCCCAAAGTCTTTCTTGGTACATTTTGAGGTGTACCTGAATCACTGTCAGTCCCACTTTCTGGACTGCATGACATTTGTATTCAGTGGAACAATGCACCACCACTGCTGGGTCAGAGACTTCTTCCTGCAGATCCTTTGCAGTTAAATGGGGTTATAGTTTTTATTTTTTTAAAGGTACAAACTTTTGCAGACAACTGTGCTGTACATGTGACAATAGCTTTAACTGAGGAGAGAAAATAAAGCTGCTGATGAAAGCCTCAGATCTGTGATAGGACGAGGACAGAAAAAAATAGATTTCATACTCACCAGCAAACACATAAAACTACTCTGAGCAACAAAGGCCCAATTTTGCAAACTGTTATGGCAACCATCTCCTCTCCCTTAATCATTTCTTTCATTCCACACTGCATTATTGCAAAAAAATGTTTTTTAAAAAGATGTGTTCATAACTTTGGGTTAACCAAATACACAGCTAAAGCTCTTGTTTTCTTTTTGATTGCTTAAATTCTTCTACCTCTGCAGTGAACCTTGGGGTTGGACAGAATGGACGAAGTGTCTGGCTATTGGGAACTTGAATGATCGGTGTTCTTTCCCTGGAAACGCGTCCAGTAGAGTCAGGGTCCATCTCAGCAGCACTTCAGCTCAAACCAGCAGAAACTTTTACACTCAAGAGTTCACGCTCAACAACTCTGGTGAGAGAATTTTTCTACTTTTTCCTCACTTCTTTTTGCAACCTTTGTCTGCTTTTAAAACTCAATAGAACAGTTGAATAGTTTTACCCTGGTGAGAGAACTTCTAAGCAGCCGATTACTAAGCAGTGGTCTCATAACTAAACCAAATACATGTGATGAAATGACTGCTGTTTCAGTCTGTATTGCTGATATTTCCGTCTACAACAAAATTCTCCAGTGAGTCGTGAAGGTGGCACATACCTTGGTTGACTCATCTTTTCTTAACACCTCTGGGCCAGTTTGTAAGGTTTGAAGTTAAAGGTGGATTCAGCTTTGAGTTGCACACTGTACTTGTGTAGTTTCAGTTACTGTAGTTGTTAACAGCCCAAATAGCCCGATGACAGAACTTCAACTTCAGTGATAAACCCTCAGAGAACGTTCCATGGCTTTGTCTTCTGACAAACTTCTTTGTTTACAGTGAAAACATCCCCACCAGATGGTCTGAGAGGAGTGCTGATGAAAGACAAGTTGTGCTTGGAATGGGAAGCTCCTCTTCCATCTCTGTCCCCTCACCTGCAGTATGAAGTCGACTACCGCGTCAAAGGAGCTGAAGGATGGAAGGTAAGATGTTATTCACGGTGGATGAACAACTCGATGCATTTTTCAATATGTTTTTTTTATATTACTGGTTTACTAGGATCGTGTTAGAATGTATTGTTTTCTCTTCATAGTGATTTGACTTGTTTCATATATTTGTGGAATTCTTACCCCTCGACTTTCAGATTTTTGTGTACTTAAGATACCATGAGTTGAACTTTATTTGAATACTTTTAGGTTTTATGATGATGGCATAAGTTTCTGATCCTTGACAAGTAATAACTGTGGGTGGTTTTATCACTGCAGGCACAGTGTCACTCCTGGTCGTACCACCAGGTGGTGCCAGAGCACAGGCTGCTCAGGGCTATGTGGCTACAGTTACAAGTAGATTATCAACAAGATTATTGAGCCATTATTAACATTTAACATTGTGATGTTGCATACTATAAAACCAACACAACATAGCAGTATTGAAAAATGGCAAACAGTAGCATCAAAACACAGTGTAAAGGGAACATGAGCATATTTTAAGAGAAAGTTATTGTGAAAGAATGTGAAAGATCAACACTAAGAATACTGTTCAACTTTCTGCACATCGAATCAACGTTTCTGTCCCAGATGATAAAGGACTTCGGGACTCATGCATGTATAGAGGTTCCAGCAGGCAGCCGGTACAGCGTTAAAGTCAGAGCTAAACCGACCGGGTCCATTTACTCAGGCTACTGGAGTGACTGGTCAGATGTGCTCACTGATGACATCCCCACTGACATAGGTGAGCGCCGATGAAGGCTAGAAAAAAAATTGTTTATTTACTAATCCCCTTGAGTTAAAAAAAAAAATAAAAATAAAAAAATCAGACCCAAAAAGTTGCAGCTTTTTCACAGACTCTTAGTCAGCTGTTTAACTTTTGTTTTTTTTAAACTTTGAATACAATAAATGTATAACCCACATTGCTGCTCATTTATGCATTCAAATGTAATGTTGTGTGTTACACTAATTAAATATAAATAAAAAAGCTATACCATTCAAATGTTAATGCTGTACAACTAACCTTTTCAGGCCTGTGGCTCATGGTGTGTATCCCCATCAGCATGCTGGTAATAGCAGTCGTCCTCATCTGCTTGTGCTGCGCGTACCGCAGGTAGAATGTTTGTCCAAATAATACAGATTGTAGTCATTCACAAGAAATTCAAAACTGAGACACAAATGTAAAGAATGGTTATGGGATGGTTTGGCACGATCACTCCAACATTTTTTTCCTCACTTTCCTGACATTACATTTCCTTAAAACCATTAAAAACATCACTAATTAGTGGCAAAAAAAGTCTTTCTCTGCCTTTATCAAATGATTTTTCATGTCTAATATTTTGTGTATTTTTTAGGAAGCTCAAGCAGTATTTTTGGCCACCAGTTCCAAACCTTCAAAAGGTTCTGCAAGGCTATCTGATGGAGATCAACAGGCAGAAATGGGTATTTAACCACAGATATTAGCATATTAATGCTATGATCAAAAGTACATTACATGCCATTATTCACCGAACTTACCGTGTTAACAGTGTCTGGAGTGCACTCAGTTCCAGTAGTTCTAAATGTGTTGGTTTTTAAAACAAATTACTGCTCACACTCCAGGATCCTCCAGCCATAGCTAAACAGTGCTCTGAAGAAACCACTTCATCCGTGGTGGAGATCATGTCTGAGGACGAGGTTTCAGAGTTGGGGAAGCCAACAGAAGAATCCACTGAGCTGCTGACACCGGAGCAGGTAGACAGCAGCCCCAGGACTGAAGGCTATCCAGACTATGTGACCCTGAATAAAGAAAACGGTGTTCTTTGCCCTCAGAGAAACAGTTACGTGTACGATCAGGTTAAAGTGAAAGGAGACCCCGAGGCAGGAGATGAGCTCCTCCAAACATGTCGCTGTTCCTGCACTGAGGGCTCAGTCTGTCTCCCATCTTGCTCATGCAGCGACTTTCTCAACCATTCCTACCTGCCTGTGGCTGAGCCTGCAGACACATTCAGCTATAAGGTCACTGCTGTCAGGGCTCCAGGCAACCTCTACACCAACTTCCCCTACAGCTGAATGCACAGTGTAGCAGGTGTGCTTCTAGAGGTGCAGATTTAATCAATACGATGCACCTTCATGCTGACCTAAGAACTCACTGTAAATAAATACAAGCTTGCCAAAAAGGAATAGTGATTTATAAACAATTAACAGACCTTTAAGCTTGAGCAAAGGAGTGTTACCGTGTACTCACTGTATAATAGTTGTATAGTTTCTAATCCTTGGTTACGCTCTGAAGTCTTTGGAAAATCAACAATTTTAAAATGTCAGGTTTAAATGCTGTTCAAGATATTTAGGCGTACTATAGTTATTGTTTTAATTGTACATTAGGTTTCCTTAACAACATTGCTGGCAATTTATCTACAGTGTTGTGTCTATTTGCATCTGTCTGGTGGAACAGCAGCTCACTGTGAGACTACGAGTGCGTTGTATAGTCCGACCAATAAAAAGAATCAGTGGATTTCTGTCCAACACTCGCCGACATGATCACAGGCGGGAGTGTTTTGGGATCAGAGTGTTTGTTCTGTAGCAGCCATACTTCTATATAATTTTGAGTTCTTTTCCAAATTTTGGGGAGGTTTACAGAACACCAATTGCAATATTAAATAGAGCCTTGCCGGTATGCAACACAGATGGTTCCTGTGAGCACTACACCTTTGAGTAGTCGGGATCAAAATGTATGAGGTGTTAGTTTGTACATTCTTTTTTTTTAAAACTTGTATTTAAATGTAACTTTCTCTCAAATTGTACTTCATTTAATTTTGTATATATTTTTTAAAAGTGAATTGCAGGTTTTGCCATTGTTGTCATATACTCTATTACATTATATCTTTAAGAATGTTTTATACTTTACAAGAATCTGAGATGAGACGGTTGACATGGATGTGAGGGAGGTGTAACCAAAACGCTTACTTCTGATTCTTTTACCTCCTTTTGAATGACATATGTAGCAAGTGTTTATGATGCATTACATTATCATATCAGAGTTTGTATTTTTGACAATAAACATCATAATGCTTCCGTTTTCTGCGACGTCATTGAACCACTTTGCTCGGTAGTTGTCCGAGTATAATAGATAATGTACTCAAGGACTTGTGTCTATTTATAAGTATATTTTTTTTTCATGAAAATAATCTCGTCATACCTGCTTTGAATACATTTGTTTCATCTAGAAAGCAACAATCTACAAAGTCCTCGCCTCTTTCTCGACCCACAGCAGCTCGAGCACACCAGCTCATCCATGACTTTGCTCAAACCCTGTAAAAAAAAACAACTATGTGACACAATTGCAAGGTGTTATATTGGAGTACTTCATCAATACATGTTGGAAATCAGTTCAGACGATCAATGATACAGAAAGCGGAGAAAGTGGACAGGATCGGTTCTTTAGGTTTGTTATGCCAGATATCTAAACCTGTCATCAGTCCACAGCAATTTTCATGGCGCTGAATGTTTATTTTACTCATGTCAAAAAAAAAAAAAAAAAGTATGTGGACATGTGAACAGGGTGAAAAACTGAATTTTTAAGGGAGGGGGGGTTTTTGCAGCTTTTCTTGCCTCCAAACAAACATCAGCTGTACTGAGTCTACACATCATTTGTTTTTGTCTGTTTTACACTGTTGCTGTCACAAGGTGGTAGCAGAGGTCAACAGGCAGAGGTGTGCTGCCACTTTGAGTCCTTCAAAGACAACACAAGTGACTCTACGTCACTGAAAATAAGAGAATATTTATATTCATTTCCAGACTCAGATTAATATTTAATCACACCTTCACGCGCTAAACCTTGTGATCTATACCAACCCTGTCCTTAAAGGTACCACGAGTAAATGTGCTGTCAGGAGCTGATAAACAAAAGATGAATTAAACATTAGTAAGAGTCATGAACTGACAGATAGAAGAGGAGCTATTTAAAAAACAAACAAAAAAAATCCACAACACAGATAAATGCTCGATGTTAATTTATTACACAAAGAAAGGCTCAGTTTAAGATGATTCAAATAATTGTTACTCGTATGAAAACCAAGAGACCTGAGATGGACAATCACAACATCATGAAATAACTGTTAGAGGAACATTCAGATTTTTAATGAATGCTATGGTGTCTCAGAGACGTATAACCAAAGAAAGGCTGATGGGTAACACTGTGAGAGGGGATGACAGTTTAACATAAAATGACATTACTTGTCCTACAACAGCTGACAGCAGTGCTAATTAGACAGCCTAAGACTGCAGTCACAGCGTGAGAATGAGAACTGGCTCTGCAACTACTGTATGTTATCATCCCGCGTTCGGCCAGCCGCCTTCTGTTAAATATACTGCTGTCACACTTTAAGGCCATCACATCCACAGCGTTCGCCAGACTGTATGATATCATGGCCATAAATTAGCCCAGAATCGTCCATGAGGCAATAGCAGAGGGTGGGAGAAGGCAAGTGCAGAGAGTGAGACCGTCAAGAGAAAGACAGAGAAACTTTTAAAGAGTCGCTGTTTACTGGCGTACAAGCCTCTCCTCCCAACATGAATTCTTTCCATGTTTCATCACTGCCCACTTGCCCATACTCAAACGGAGGGAGGTTGAATCACCTCCTGATGTCATATCCTCAACTTTCACTTACAATCACACTGAGAAACAACATGGTTTTTTAGCTGTGACGGGCTTTAACATGTACAGTATACAGAGTACAACAGTATACATGTCCACATACACTATGTTGTCATGTGTACAGGCCTCAAACATGGATTAAGCAACAACATATACATAAGGCCACTGAAACAGGTCAACGTCCTTCCGACTGCTACTGCAACACACATGGAAACACACCAAACGGGGGCTGTTTGCTCGTTCTGAAGTCACATTCGGTTCTATTGGATTTTGTGGAACAGACATCAGCTTCACAGCATGCTCTAAAGTCAGTACTGGAGTAAAAAAAACTGCCAGAGAAGGAAGAAAAAAAACCCAGTGTAATCAACAACACAGGCAGAACCAATGGTGTGAGGAAAAAATACAGTGCCTTCAGAGTCATTCAGCAGGAGTTAAGTCATTGATTTTCCAAAGAGGCATTGGATATTTAAAGTAAGAGAGGTGCTATGTTGGAGTAAATGGAAGCTTAGTTCATTTTAGGATAATGAAAACATACATTTGCCACATCAACGGGGTCGGCAAAGCGTGTCGAGTCTTTTTCTACATTTTTTTTTAATGAGGATCAGTCATTACCCTTCTAGTTTTTGGAAAGTTTGCATCCCCATAAAAATCTAACAAAGGAAGGAATTAGAAACGGCAGCAACCACCGATGGCCTCAAGTAACAGGTTACTGTTTGCTTCTCTAGCTGGTGGCAGGGATTGAGGAACAGCAACAACAACTAAAACATAAAAGCTCCACTACTGTGTGATAAATGGCAATGATTAGTAAGCAATAGTCAGAAAAGTAAGAGGGCCTCAGGTCTCAGTGGCAGAACTTTCAATATTAATCACAAAACCATAACAAATCACACAAAGAGAATCATCACCGCGATCATACCAAGAGCTCACATCTCCGGAAAGCTTTTCAAGAACTGTATCTTAGAAGCTTTAAATCAAAGTAGCCATTTTCTTCAGTAGATACACAGTGGTGTGTAGGTGGGTTTTGTTTTAGCACCAACTGCAAAGAAACAGCAGTAATTTAACATAGAAGTGGAAAGAAAAAATGTTAAAGAGCAGCACTGACATTCAGATTCTATATAACAGCAGGATTTGTTTGCTTTATTTTTGCTCCAAAATACAGTTCTTGAAAAAATGAGTCACAAACGTCTCAACTGCAAACACAGAAAAATTAAATCACAGTTAAAATGCTGCATGTAAACAGTATAAACCAACCGCATACTTGTTTATATTCACTGTAGATGTCTGTATTAGTCACGTAATTTAAAAAACTGAAGCGCAAGGTTGGTAAAACTACTTTACAACGGCAAGAGAAATCTAATTTATCAGCCAGATCCACCTGGTTCCGTTCTGTGTGGTTCTCTTTAAATCACTGGAGAGCAATGAAGGATTGGTCTATGCACGAGCGGTAGGCGTTCTGCAGGTTCAAGGTGGTGGGGGTTCAACATGGCACATGGTCTACTCATTTTCAGATCTTCAATCATCTGATAAATCTGTAATTAATCAGAGCAATTTGCAGACGAGCGAAGAAGCAGGGAAATAACAAGAGATTAGATCAAACCTGCAGGCCTGCTCTTTTGTGTTTCTCTTTTTGCAGAATGTATCAAAAATTAAGAACAAAATTAGACTTATTTTAATGCAATATCCTAATTCTTACAGAGACACAGATAATCTGAAACTATTGTCCTCTATTTCAGTGGAACTATTTACACACTTTAAGACCTTTCAATGATTGTGTTTTAGTGAAAAGTGAGACCGTATGACTCCTTTCATGTGATATATTATCTGTACCTCAGCATCATTACGCTAGAATTTTCTCCCTCTAAGAATCAGGACTGTTTTGTTAAACCTTAGGATCTGTGGTGATCAGATTCAGGCTCTGCTTGGTTACCATGCACCGACAGAGCCCTAATGAGCGCGCTCAGATGTTGGCCTTCTTGTTGATGAGCACAGAGCAGCATGTGAGGGCTCCGTCCACTTTGACCTTCTCCTGGTTGCACACGGGAATCAGCATGTGGTCCTTCAACTTCTCAAACACCTGCAGGACACACAGACAAGGGCATTATTGGAAAAACAGACTTTTTTAGATTATTCTGCTTTAAACTTGTTGGTAATTCTGCAATTATCAGTTGAAAATTAACAGTTTTTCACTGAAATATCACCAAAAAAGAAGGTTCAGGGCCTGTCAGTCTGTCGCTTAAAGAAAGGCTCAAATACAAAATTGATATTGTCATGGCAGCAGCTGTCCCTGGTACAAGACCTGTGAGCTGCTTTTACTGGTATTCAAGAGCACTGCCACAGGCTCTTTAGAAAAGGTTGAAGTACAACTGAATAGGAAGTAGTTAAATTGAAGGGAGAACTTATGCAACACTTAAGTTTGTTTACTCCACTTGTCAGCTTGTAATTTTCAGTGATAGAAAAGCCCTGCAGAGAGACAAAAAAAAAAAAAAAAAAGTGAAGCAGGAGAACAAGCATTCAAGCTTTCCTGGTCTCCCGGCAAAACGTAAAAAAAAGAGATGGGAGTGAGAACTATTACGACATTCTCAAAAGACCCTTGTAAAGTAGTGTGTCACCCTGTGGACATTTTCCAGAAGAAAACCAGCGTTTTCCGACCACACTTCCAAACCAGGATATTTTTCTCTTTAAACTCTTACTTCAACCCTGCTGTGATACGGAGCGAGGCCTTGTGGCACAGCCAGAGGGACCAGCTAAACAAATTTTTATCTCGTGATGCAATATGGCTGACAAAGCCTCTGGTGATCCAGATGCCATGCCTGACGTCCAAACACTCAAGTGCCTCATAACTCTTGACTTTTTTTTTTTTCTACTCAAGGCATTTTGTGTAATGTGGGCAGAGTGCTCTTTAAATCATTTCAACAATGCCACTCATCATGCTCTCCTCTAACACTATTCTACCACTTAAAAATATGGTGTTCATGCAGATTTCAATATAATTTTTCACATTAGGGCTTTTGTGAGACTGGTAATATCATCACACTGAAGGAACCTGCATATGTTGGTGCTCCTATCAAGATGGGTCCCCATCTGCTGTCCGTTAAAAACAAGATGTTAGTGGTGCTGAGAGCCAAATCTTACAATCAACATGCTTAGCAGGTCATGCTTACCATGTTCATCATCTTAGATCAGACTATTAGAATGGTAATATATGCTGAACACAAACACAAAGCAAAATCCAGAGAACACTGGTGCAACAGTCTTGTTTTGCAGTTTCAAACTGAAATGTTGGAACAATGCTTTTTTTTTTTCTTTTAAGCTGACGATGGTGGGGCTGCAAGGTGGCTCGGTGGTTAGCACCATCACCTCGCAGCTAGAAGATCCCTGGTTTGCATCCCGGTTAGGACACCCGGGCTCTTTCTGCGTGGAGTTTGCATGTTCTTCCCATGCAGCCCTGCCTTTCCCCCCAATCCATGATCCTAGTGAGGATTAAGCAGTGTATAGATAATGGCTGGATGGATGATGATGGTGGATGAGTTAAGGCAGGGGTGTCAATCTCAAAAACACAGTGGGCCAAAATTTAAAACCTGAACAAAGTCACAGGCCAACATTGAGCAAATGAACCTTTTAATATGGACCGAAACAAATTTTGCTTTAACATTGAATATGGAACAAGCAACGCTTATTACCATACATTATATATAACTTAGTAGTGGAGACATGCAAAATCAAATTATAAATTAAAAAACACATCAGTGGCACAGTGACAGTTGTAGTGTGAAGTCGCTATGCCTACTGTCACAGAGGAGAGGGAGTTTCTGGGTTCTGTCCTGATTGATGCGCCAAAACAACAACAGGGCATTATGGGATTTGTAGTATTATCGGTGAATGCGCTGTACAGTATAATACCGGGGGCAGCTCTAGTAGTCATTTGGTATTGTCTCGCGGGCCAAATATAATTACAAAGCGGGCCAGAGTTTGACACCCCTGAGTTAAGGGATCATCAAATGCTCCGTGTAACACATTGCAGTATTAAAAACATAAAAAATGTTTTTTAAACTTTTATTAGCATTTTTACCCCAACTATAACTCAAATTGAATTTTTAATTGCTCAGGTTTGGTTGTTCCATCAGAATGTAACTTTGTTCTTTCTGTGTTTTTCGTGGTTGGAGCCATGGATCCTGTAGCACAGTCAAACTATGTATTATACAGCACATCTGAACATGCAATAATTCATTGCTGAATTTATTTGGGGAGTGTTTGGAGACGTGAACATTATTCATAGATTGGAGCAATAGGCCAACGTATTATTGTTGTTGTTGTTGACAGCTGACATTAAGCATAGAGTAGTGGTCTTCAAATACCTTTCTGAACATGCCTGTCCCTCTACATCCTCCGCTCTAAATCTGGAATGATGCAAATCCTCAACTACAGCCTATAAGCTGATAAAATATTAAATTAATGGCTATGAAAGTGAAGGTAACAATATTATAAGTTACAGGCAGTGTATTTTCTATAGTATTTTATAAATAACCCTAACATGTCGCGTAGCTGATAAATGACTCCATGGTCAGATAATACATGTAAATGTGCAACTCCACCTGAAGCTAAGTGTGTAGTCTAATCAAAGCATTAAACACAGAACTAAAAAACTATGACAACGTGTTTTTTTAAAAAAAAATTTTTTATCCAAATATAAATTCTGAAGCAACAACCCAAATGTGAATGATTAAAAATGAAACTGAGAGACATCAATTAGTGAAATAATTCAAAAAAATTAATGATGAAAATTTAAAAAAAAGCTCCTTTTATTCACTTTGATGGACTGTAAAGTGTCACACAGACAAAACTTGTTTATAGTTCATACACGCATGTATGAAATATCACGGTAATCAATCCAACAGTTGTACAGACCTGTCACTCAGTCCACAGAGGCTAACATCACGGTAGCACTCGATGAAAAGTCAGATTCCAACAGTCATTACAATGCATTCTCCTATCTGTGGACAATGAATGAGTGCATCAAATTTCATGGAAATCTATCCAAGTTTGGGTGTCACCAAAGTAAGAGGGAACAATCGTCTCATAAACATCAACACTAATTTATACAATTCAGTCTGGACCATCCAAAGAACACCCCAGAAATCTTTATCTTAGACCACACAAAGCAGGTTACTCAGGGATCATCCTCTGCCATTCATAGCACCTCTGCATCAAAAGTCTCTGTTTTTGATCATTTCCAGCTGAGTTCTCATTACTGCAGGAGAGATTTATACGCTGGGTCAGGGTGGCATGGTCCCACACAGTAGGAGCTGCTATGTTTCACTGGACCTTTTGTCTTTTCAGCTTCTTTATCTCCAAACAGAGCCCTCTGCAGCCATCGCCACCGCAGGCCATTAAAGGTGCCCCATCTCCGCCCCCTCCGACCCCACCAATCCTCTCTCATGACCCCCTGCCTTCGTTAATACGGAACTCTTATGTAACTTCACGAGCAATCTAAAAATAGGCCGGAGATTAGGACAGACAGTGTTTAGAGTTGGAAATCAGCAGACGTCTTGCAGGGTGTCTCAGCGATTGTGCTGACAAATCTCCACATCTCATTGGAGGAACAAGCAACAAGTTCCCTTGGGAAACATTCTCCAGCTCTAGACCGACTGTGCTAGACATGATAGTTAACTGTGATAACTGCCCCTGCTATTTTACTGTGTGTGTTATGTCTTGTGCTATTAATATTTTTTCCACTTTTCCTTAAGCTACAATTTCTTTGGGGCCAAAAGTGGGTTTCGGGCCAAGTTCTGGTGGGTTTGAACCTCATAAAGGAAGCAGGTTTATGGAAGAAACATACATTTCTTGAATACTGCTCCGAAAGTTCTGTTAAAAGGTGCTATCAAAGCAGGAAGCGAGACATACACAAATAGATTTTATTATCCTCAAGTGAATTCCCTCAGTTAATCTTCCTGGAAAAAACTGAGACTGCGTCGTGGATGTAAGTCCAAAGACGCATAATTTTGTGAATTCTTCCTTCTAAAAATAGCTGGCGGAGGTTGGGGTTTTAACCACAGAGTACATTTTGAGGTCTGAGCACTGTCTCTGCAGATTGTAGGCTGCCAGGTTCAATCCTGTGAGAATCCTTTTGACTTGTTGTGATGTGGAGTGACCCCAAAGCATCTAAATAACACAGCTACTGCTCAGTCTGTCCAAACCCCAACAGAAAGAGTGAAACAATAACACGTCATTCATGTCAAGCTGCTGCAGCAAACATGTGGGTGAAAGGCCCATCTTGCTGGTGTATGTAAGTAGGTCACTGAATGTTTGAGACATACCTGACAAATCTGCTATTAGCTTAGAGGCCTGTTCAACAAAGTAGGATTTGGGTTTGCGAGGCACCATCAGGTTTAGCTTTTTAGTACCACAGTGGCGGTTCACTTCTTGCTGGGGGAACATCTCTCTTACAACTTCTGCTGAAAACACCTAAACTGCTCCGAAGCAGGTTGTGTTTAAGATAACAATTCAACACATACTACATCACCACCTACTGACCAATCAATTCTCTTGGAAAACAGCATTACCATTAGCAGAAGATCCCGCGGAGCTCAGGGAGCAGATACTATGAGAGGAAGAGCCGTTTTTTCCGAGCTGAAAGCCATTTCAAAGCTAAACTTCATTGATCTAGAAGCCTCTGTTTTGTGATATAATCCTAAAACAGACGCTGATTAAAACACTGCACTGCCTTGCACTACAAGTGAGTCACCTTATTTGTTTGAATGATGTTTTCATATTTGTTCCTGTTCCCAAACTGATTAACATCATCGAGGTTGGGCAGGAAAATTGAAACTAAAAATGTCTAACGTGTGAGGAGCAAGAAGGGAACATCTGTAGTTTCATCACACGGTCTAGTGATGCATGATGATAATTACACTGAATCTTGAATAAGAAAACCTACATCTCAGCAGCTTACACATAAAGGGACAGCGATATTGATAAGCATATGTACTATACATTCACACAGTCTGCAGCTGTTGCCAGCTTTCCTTCCTGACTTTGTTGCTTTTAGCCTGTATTATATTTATAATCTCAAATATTGGCTTAGGATTCTAGTTTGTTCTTCTTAAGAAAAATATGCCGTTTTAGAGCTGTCAACACTTGCGACTGGTTATCTGTTGCCAACACCAGCCCTTTCATGTGAACGCGGTCATTGCTAGATTCAGAAACTGGGTTGACTTACCGGGTTTATAAGCAGCTTCATGACCGTGACCGCTTAGCGTGACTGTGGTTGTTAGGTTTAGTTAAGCCAGATAACAAAAACATATCCCGGGTATGTTGAACTTGCTTTGTAGCACAAGCCTCTGATGTCTCTTGAGGTCAATGTCTGGTTGTAAAGTTGCCAAGCCCACTGCTATGTCAACAAGCTGGCTGGTAACTTTTTGCTTGCATGCTGTTTGGTGCACACCAGATTTGTTGGTGAGACTGAACCAAAACACTAAAACTGAATGATGTAAAAGCAAAACGTCGCTAAAAGAAGCTAAAAGACTTTTATATTCAGACAACCTGCAATGTGGGGATAATTCTCTGCAGGTTCATGACTATAAGCCTCCCGTTTCATATACAAGTATATCAAGTGTTTTTAGAAAACTATTAGTCATGGCAGCTTTAGGAGCTGTTTTCAACAGCTTTGCTGATTAACTCAAGTTCTGAGGAAAAAAAAAAAAGCACCTAAGATGTTTTTTCTCACGACTTCAGTGTCTCTGGCTCTGAGTCTGTGGTTGGAGTCATGTCCACAAAAGGTCACTTCACATCAAACTGCAGGTTCCTTTGTTAAAAAACACAACCCTGGCTGCGGTCAGCCTGCAGCGGTCTGTGTAAAACAACCACAAAGCTTACGTAGGGGCTCTTTCTCCAGCCAGTTGTTTTTCTCAGAGGTCAGGACAGGATGAAGAGCAACAAAGGCAAGGGCTCTTTAAATTTAAGCCACTGAACCACTCTGGTTGCCCCGACGGTGGTCGTTCCTCCCAAAGGTCTGACCGCAGGACTGTGGATGAATGTGTGACTGTGACTGCGGGTGAGACAAGGTAACCGAGTGTGGATGAGAAATGAGCTGAGCGTCACCTTTGCACTCTCTGGAAACTGCTCCGCTGTGCAGTGCAGAAGCACATGTCCCTTGTTGGGCAGGTTCATGTAGACACAGTTGGCAGCGAGGTCATCGGGCACCGTCAGCTTGTCGTAGCGATGGTCGCTCATTTGCTGCATGATCTAAACAATCGGAGCAAAGAGACAGACAGGATTTAGACACTGAGGTAAATAAACAAACTGTGGGAATCCACATGCTGTTCACAAAGACAGACACTAAACAGTTATTCAGACTATCAGACATTTTGAGTCAGAGGGCCACAATACCGAACGCAGCACCGCAATCCTTCTCTGGCCAAACCACTCTGGGCGCCTGGGGGGGCTTAATGGAGAACACAGGAGCAGACAGACATTCTTTCTCAGCAGATGTCATGTTATTTATGTAATCTGAAGGAGCTGAAGGTGGGACGGGAGGAGGGGGGAGAGAGGCTGCGAAGACGCCCGTGTTGCCAAGTGGATGTCGGAGGGGGGGTGAGGATGTTATGACCAGAAAGAGAGGCAGGTGCCTCTTAATGTTTATGAGCAGAACATCTGCGGACGGATACCTCAGAGACGAGGAGCGGAGGGAGGGTGGAAAGCTAGTTAAAAAAAAAAAAAAAAAAAAATCCAAAGTGTCAACATTCAGAAAAGGTATTTTGAGAAGTGAGATTTTCCCCAGATGTAGACTCCATGATTGTCAGTCTGCTATTTGCTATCTTTAAATTCTCTGTTTTCTGTGCTTTTCACTGCTCATTGTCTTCATCTTTAATGATGAAGAGAATGAGTCGGTTGTCTGCTTGTGATTAGCAGTCAAAACGTCACCACTAAAAGTTAAAAGTAGGAAAAAAAGAAACCCAAGTTCCTTCAGTTAAATGCCCTCCTACACGGCATCCAAAAAGTGTGACGCTTGCTTGACGCGCATATAGGTTCGGAGGAGTGGCTGTGAGCGAATATGATGACACACGACTGCAAATGTGGGAGGAAAACGGGTGGTTTGTGAGCACAATGGGCTTTGTGGCTGAAAATGTTTTCATTTCACTTCCCACTGACGGGGTTCACTGCAATAGGGAAGACCAGGGCGTTCACAGAGAAGGGAAAGGTCAGTTCCAGCGAGGCTTATATACAAACATGCATTACATTGCATTATGTTACTGGCATTGTACGCTGAACATACGCAAACCCCGCAGAAAAAAACAACGAGTTCAATGTAGTCACCTATTATCAAATGATTCAACGGATAAAACATGGACTGTTCTGAGTACTTGGTTCATGCTTTCCTGAGAAACACTACTCAGTACACAAGAAATGACGAATCTCATTTATCGAACAGCACCGTCAGCGTTTAGTTGGAACAAATGGAAGAACAATTGTGTGGTTAGCATGAGGAGTAAATCCAACATTAAACAGAATTCTTTAAGAAAACATTGTGACAGGCCTGGACTGGTTGATAAGTGGATGAGGGATCTCTGGGAAGTGCAGTGCAAGACAAACACAGTAATGAACTTTTAGCACCAGCGGTGTTAAAAACAAACAGTTGGAAGGTTATGCATTTTAAAAGCACATTAAACTTAAAGCAGCTAATATTTTCACACATCTAACATCCAGAAGTCATTTTTTAATTTACAAATGATAAATGAAAAGGCCCTGTAGATGACTGACATCACTAAAATCTAAAACTTTACAGGAGCTGGAAATGCTGTTTCAGAGTGCAGGGCTTCAGGCTGGAGTACAGTGTGTGTGTGTGTATGTCTGCGTGTGTGTAACCAGACACATTCCCAGGTCACTTGTGGGCGTGTTACGTGATTGCAGCGGCCCTAAATGAAAACACTCCGGTCCATGTGCGTGACCGCCAACACTGTCTCTCACACACAGGGGGATTAAGAGTGGTAGAGGGGAGAATGAACGTTGACTCCACCAAAGATCACAGTTGTTCCCACTTCACTCTTCGTTTTCTCAGGAAAAATAAAGAGGGAGAACTTTTTCGGGGTGCAAGGAAAATGGCCTCCAGCAAGATTTCCTCATGCTTCATGTGAAGTTCTGATCCCTTAAATTCAATTAAGTCCTGAGAAAGTTCACCTAACGAGAGGAACAGTTGGTTTTCTGTTCATTGTCAAAAGGTGAACCCGGTCAATACAAGGCCAGACCTATTTGTATTTTCTAGCTTGAAGATCTCTTAATTCATTGAGATACTAAGACCTAAATGAATAAAATATCAATGAAAAGTAGCTTTCAAAGTAGCTCTGTTTTTGCTAACATCTGTTCAAAAATTCCTCAGATTTGTGCATCACTTTCAAGCATAGCCGGGGCTTCTCCATAGTCATCCTGGCTCCCGACCAAGAATAAATCTACAGCAAATCAACAGCGACTTACTCCTGGACAATGGCCGAGGTCCAGTTAATACAGAGAGTGGTAACTGGGCAGCAAAATGTGCTCCGTCAGAGCTGCTAAAACTAAATATTTACTGGAAGGTAATAAAATCCTCCCTGGGCAATGACAATCTTGACCAGTTAACAAAAACACTGACAGTTTACTGGACCTGAAGCCTTTCACCGTGGTAATCAGTATAATCTGTGTTTTGGCTCCAGGTATGAATATTTATAATGCTCACATTAGCAATCCTTCCCAGGAAGCCTTTAAAACTTTTACAATACTTCTTTTCACTACAACAGCAGGATGTACAAGACAAATTCTACCACAGGCTGCTTCCAACCCAAGAGAGGAAATGAGACTGAAATTGCTTCTTGTTGATGTACAGAAAATGTTTGTTTTTGTTTCTTGACAGACATTTTACTCTGGAAATAATGCTGGTCTGCATGGAGTGTTTATTGCTGCACCCAAAGGTGTCCAGTGGACGATGGCGTGAGCTTGGGGGTGGAAAGGAAAGGGGAGAATGTATCACATCTCTGCTAATATTGAGAAAATAAGTATTCAGAATAGTGCCCTGAAACAATTCACACTTCTTATGTTTTTTCTCACTATCTTACACATTAAGGCTGCTGCTATCAGCTGCTGCTGTCGGACTTTGCAGCTGGTTCAGGGACACAACAGTAACCTAGAAAATACTGAAGAATTTTCTCAGCAGTACTCGCAGTGAAGCTCCAGATGGTAATATTGGTCGGTCGATTTTGTCTAGACTAAAATATCTCAAAAATGATCCGATGTTCAGACATTTGTGGTTTCCTGGTGAAGGAGTCTTCTGATTCTGGTGGTCTCCTGACTTCTTTTATTTTGTTAATTACTAACTTGATCTCGTTGGCATGAACGACGCTGCCCTGTGATACAGAGCAGAGCCTCTTTCTTACAGCTTGATGGCTGCTTTCCACTGCAAATGTAATGACATTCACGTCAGGCTTGGCTGTACTTCATGCCTAGTGCTAATTACGAAATCTAAGGCTAAACCAAGAACACGGCAAACCTGCTCAACATCAACATGTTAACACTGGCATTATGAATATATTAGTCGGACAATTGTAAACTATTCAAATTATTAAAGTGCCTCTCTGGTCATCAAATAAATACATATATTTAGTTATTGCCTCTGAAAATGAACCTCTACAATGCCACCTCCTTTACAATGTGCAGATCTCTTCATCCATCCCTCTTCAATCACGGCTACCAGCTCACCTACAACTCTGCCTAAACACCATAAAACTGCTCTGCGCGACACAACATTAAGCTGTAATTCGGACGTACATGTTTGAACTGGGAACAGATTCTGAAGAAGAATAAAGATGCAGAAAGCCCCACTTTGGAAGCTGACGGGATTGGTTCTTTTGGTTTGTTACATATAATTCCCGAAAGTCTGAATCTGTGTTTCTGAGGTGGTCATCGGTAGACTGCAGCTTCATTTGGAAATACACAGTCGTAGTGTTGACTGCTTATCTCCATCATGAGGTGTTTCTCAGCATATACGAAAAATCAAACATGGACATGTTAACAAGGTAAAACTGGAGCAGCTTTTTAAATAAACAGTGGATGTGGTGAAAAGACAAAATGTAAATTAAGAAATTTTTTCTTAATTTGCAAGTTTACTTGTCATAGCATTTCAGTCATAATCTGATTGACTAACATCCCACATATCAGTCTGTGTTTGTATAAAATGTGAATGACTTTTGATTACATTTTTGAGTATATTGTGGCGATCAAAATTTTGTATGCACTGTGATGAATACATTTGGAGTATAAATTGTGGTTCTGGGAAGATGAGACTCAATGAATGATAGTTTTAAATGCGCCTTTTCTAGTTTTTTTTTTTTTTTTCTGGAACTCTACAAGAGTAGCTTTTTAAATCTTTATTTATTTTATTCATCCAGGCTTTCTATTCCCTCTCTAAAAACTTTCTTCTGATAGGCAGGTTACAAGGAAGCCTTTGCCTGTGAGCACCACTTCACTCTCTTACTGGAACAGAAGCTCCCAAAGCCAACTATAAACCTATTAAGTTACATCATTTCTCCTTCCTAGTCAAAAGCGGCTCTCCTAAAATCCATACCCTACATGTTCAAGCTCAAACGTGGTCCAGAATGTGACAGTAGATCGTATAAACATCTGCAGCAACAAAGACTACAGCAGGACTTGTGGACATGTTGTGTCTGGAGCAGATGACAGTATAAAGAAATATATGATGGGATGACTTCAGGTTGCCACAAAAGTAGAAAGAAACGCCTGGAGCCTGAGCTTTCTTTCCACAGAGATGACTTTTTCAGATGTTGCTCTCGTTATTTAAAACTCTGGTCACGTTTAATATGAACATCTGACATTATGTATGTGACAGAAAACAAGGAAAAGCATATTAGGCTCCTTTTCGCATTACAGGCAAAGAAATCTATTGCTGAAAAGCCACCTGTTCTATTTGACAACCAAATAAAACTGGTCCAAAACATCAAATGTCATCATAAATGGAGAATATGTTCATGTTGTTGTCTCTCTCTGGTGTATGTGGACATCAGGGATTTGGGATCAGGATGTGGTCATCTAAGATAAATCCCCCTGAATACGACCTTCACTGTGTTGTCACCTCATTATCTATAAAACTGAAGGGTACAAGCATCCTTGAGGCGAAGCTCAAACCCTGACCAGCAATGAGTAATGACCTCATGAATCAAACCAGGCTAAGTAAAGGGATGACTGGTGATCTGAAGCCTGCCGGGCAGTCGGCTACAGGGAGGGAATAGTGTGTGAGAGTACAGGGAGTGGGTGCTGCAGCCTTTGACAGAGGCTGTATTTCGGGATGATGACTTCATGAGTGAAGCTTGGCAGTGACAACAGCAGATGGATGACGAAATCCATCCGGTCAACGTGCATTCTTATCCCTGGGAGAGCCAAACACAGACACATGTACAGTATATATTTTGAGCGCTGAGCCTTCCTGAGCAGAGACAAAGCCAAGAAGCAAAAAAAAAAAAAAAAAGTCCCGTAAATCTGATATCAGCGAGCTTTACTTCACACCTTCTACACTCTTTTTTAAATTAAAATGAACCATAAGTTATTTAAACCCTTTAATAAAATCAGGTCATGTCTCCCTCTCGTGCCAGTAAATATCCTATAGCAGCAAAAAATGTAGCTCCCCAAAGACAAAATGAATTAGCGTGGCTCCAACTTTAATTTGTACAAAGTGCCTTTGTTCCAAGGGTGCACAGACAAGAAGCCTCATTGCCATAGGAGCTGCATCTACATCCAAAACAAGCAGTTTGAATTCATTAAAACTGCATTCATAAGATCTCACTCCCCCCACAAAGAGAACATTACCTAATTACAAATCTGGGGTTGTTAAAAGTCCTTTAAAACAGGAGCTAATTGCTGCAAGAGAAGGTGACGTAAGCCGTAATTAGAAAGCGGAGCAGCCTGTCATTAAGTCTCGCTAACGGCCACTCCTCGTTCCAGTAGCTAATTACTGGGGTGATCAAACAGGCAGGAATCTTAATGAGTCGATGCTGGAGTATAAAATTAATTAGCTTATGTGCTTCTGCATAGATTCTTGGCTTCTTGTGTACACTTCAGCAATGTAAACATGCTTACAAAACCAACAAGTCTGACCTTTAGCTATTCTCAAGGACTTTAGCCTCATTAGAGCGTGCTGTCTGATGGTCTAGTTTTAATTGCCCCTGAGACATAAGATGTGACTTTTACTTGACTTAAAATAACCCTGTTTAGCACTGGGCCAGTAGGGGGAGATCTCACACTGGGAGGCAAATGAGGAGAGCTGCCAGAGAGGAGCTGCCAGGGCCAAGGGTGTATGTGTTCATGGTGTAAGTCTTCATACTTATGTAATTACATATTAATTGTGCTGTGCAAATACATTTTCTAATTGCATTTCAGTCATGCGTGCCATTAAAAAGTTCATATCCAGTGTCACATGTTGATGTCTGGGAATTGTCGGGCTAATTCCATCATGGGGATGGGCTGAGATTTTTATTACTCTCTTGGTGTAAATGACCGTTCTGTCTCTGTCAGGGTGTAAACTGTCCCCTCTTTATGTTGAGCCTTGGCATCCCCTGGGTTTCCTTTGTTACGACGGAGCCTGATCGATGCAGAAGCCGTTTATGCAGTAATGAGCTCAAGCTGTTTAATGGAAGGACAATACCTTCGTAATTGAAGCTGGAGTGTGAGCGCCAGGGGCAATCCCCTCAGATTAGCTGAGAATATGAATTAATGAGGAAGGATTAAGGTGACAGGTGGTTTCAATGTGCCTGCAGTGGGAAACCGCCATCGAGCTGTAAGTAAGGGAGTCTGCTCTGAATCAACACGTGCGATGTCCTGTCTTGTAGTGTTATTCTTGCTGAATACTTTGCAGAGCAGCCGGGGAAAAAAAAGACGGGGTTGTTCGTACTAACAGGATCAAGCCAACAGTCAAAATGAATCCGCTGCGTCAATGTGCGTCATAGTAATGAAAACAACGCCAATACATTGATTCGGTGGTTTCCATGGCTACAAAGCATAGCCAGGGTGTACATACGGCACATGCAAACACAAGCTCCATACTTTGAGGGCCTTCTGCGCTGGTTCACTGGAACCGATGACAATGAGGCCGGGTCCTCCCATGCTGCAGAAGGTCTTCAGGTGCAGCCCTTCCAGCACTGGCACAGTAGAGACGGCGTAGTCCTGTAAAACACAATCACATCGCACAGACTCAGTGTGATAAGCTTTACGAAGACAAGGTAATGAAACGATTCCACTCATTGTCACCTCTCTCTGGGGTCACACTGTTGAGCGGTGACGTGAATCACTTTGAGCTTGTGGTTTCAACATTCAAGAGTCTGGCTCTTCAGCTGCTGACACACTGTTCCCTCGCAATTGTAATTCTACTAAAGCAGCTCTCTGGTGAGAACATAATGCTTCCCCCTTTATCCAAATGTGAAATAACTTGGTGCAAATCTTCTTTTGTCAGTGACAATACTTCACAATCCCTCCAAGCTCCAAACATGTTCTACAGCTTTATTCAGTGATATACTGTTCTCTAAAAAAAAAAAAAAAAGATTCAAGGAGCACTGCGGTGATCTGTGTCGTATCATTAGAGAGAGTATAAAGTGGCATTTAAATAAAGTAGTGGACAGCTCAGGGGCGCAAACAGCAGGAGTGTCTGATAGATGATGTCACTGAGCTCAGGGGCTCATGGGGAGATTACAGAGCAACTTGTAAGAGGCTGACTGGAGACGCTTTCTCTGGCTGCAGGGTGTCTGCATACCAAAAGTTGTCATTAGAAGTGTTCTAAACACAGGTTATACAGTATCTAATCTCGCATAGCCAGACCTATCTCCGCAGCACTTATTCGGCACTGGAGAATGGTTTTAGCTGCACATCAGTGTCATTCTTCTATAGAAGGATAAATACTCTGGCTTGTTTGTATTTCTTTAAACCAATCCCATCATGTCATGCACTACTAAATGCAGGACACAGCGATGAGATGAATGCAAAATCGTGGTTGGGGGTTTTGTTTTGGTGGAACATTTTCATGAGGGGAGGCGAGTCCTGTCATTAAAATGGCTAAATCACCAAAACAACCACGCAGGCCTGCCTCATTTCACATCTACTGCATCTAAATCTTCAAAACTTGAAATATTTTTGCATGCAGGTTGCTGCTTGAAGGCGGTTGTTTCCTGTGATAAATGAGACTTTGAAAAGGGTTGCACGCAGCCAGAGGAAGGGGAGAAGAAAGCCAATTGAAATAGAAAAGGCAGGCTTCTACCTGAGATCTACATCCAGTGATCAGACTACACTATCAAACACCTGAGCCAGCCTGCTGATAAGGTTTCAGAAAGCCCCTGGAGTCTTAATTATCTCACCATAAAGTTATAAAATCACAAATACACAAGCATCAGTCTAAAAAAATCTTGCAAAACATCTTCCATTAGTATTTCTCAACATTAAAAACTCTGATAATCTGCTTCTTCATGACTCTGTGGGAGTGATTTGATCAGAATTTTAACAACAGAAGCAAAAAAAAAAAACACAACACTACAACTGACACCACATTTTGCTTGAAATGTTACTGAGCTCTGATTGGTGCATGAAAATACATATAATGACAATTTTCCACTGAATCCTGCAACTTCAAAGTTGTGAGAAAATCAATGACAAAAACAAAAATAAAGAAATCTCATGAAATGACTAAAGCCGTTCAAGCCATAGGAGAGGATTTAGTGTTCATGTAACTACCCATCATTTATAGCAAGAGGCCACCTGAGAAAACACCATTTTTTCATGGCCTTTAAATCTCTGAACCTGAGGATAAACAGTGTTCAACTAGCAAATTGCATCCAAATTGGCAGATATATGGCTCTGTTATGTAGAACAGGATCATATGTACAGCGCTGTATAGGGGCCTATAGTGTTTTATTTACCTTAAGCCTTTAGCAGTTGATTTTGGACCGACCCCTTCATTAAAACATCAGTTAAAGGCGGCCTTCTTTGCAAGAATTAAAGCCATATTTGAAGAATTACAGCATGCCCTGTCGAAACAACATTATTTTACCGTCAACTTTATTTTGATTTTGACTTAGTGCTTTAACCAACTGGAGGAATTTCCCACTTCAAAGTTGATTGATTGAGCAGTTGATGCAAGGACTCACACTTTGTGACAGCTAGACATACTGTAAGTCTTCAGAGAATCATTACGGCCAGAGTCGGGTCCTACTGAGATTTGTAAACCTTGAAGTGATACCAAGCTGTAATTTGAATTATGATAGGATATGAGACTTTGAGGTTATTTTCCAAGACCTTTCCTTCCTGAATCTATGTGAATACATTTTGATGACCGTATAAATTCTGGTTTGCGCCTAGAAAATAACTCTTCTAACTGACATCCATGTGTTTTCTTAATCACATAATATGTTTTGAAGGGGTTTTTATAGCTTTTAGCTTCATAAAACTCATGAAGAATTGTGTACATTTTCCATTGCTACACTCCATTGTGACATTTTCCATTCAAGTATATGTTAACACTTTTCAGCTCAATATTTGTACTGCATCATTAGCTCATTTTTAGTGATATGACTCACTTAGATAGCTATTGTGACCGAATAACAGAAAACCACTTGGCGGTTCATCATGCGAAAAACTTAAATTACCCCGTCCTGGATGTTTTCCTGAACTCTTTTCTTGGCGCTTGTTTAGATCCAGCACGGCCAACTGGGAATTATTTAATCTGAGCTTTCTTCATTCCTTATCTATAAACAGGAAGTTTCTGTGTAAAATTAGAAACTCATACATTTCTCCTTATCAAGACAAACCCTTAAGGGAATGAAGAGGGAGAGACTTGCTTTTCATCTGTACTGACATGCTGATACACTGCCATGCTGTGACCTGAAAAGACTCTATTGACAAACCCAGAAGCAAAGCACACTGAACTTCAGTTGCATGTGTTAGTATCTGATTAGAAGAAATTAGGAGTCGGTGCTTCTTAGCTGTAACAGAAAACAAGTGGTTTAACCTCTACACTACTTCCTGAACAAAATGATTCCATCAATAACACCAATTGTTCTGACCTCTGCAAGGACCATGAAGCAAAGAGCTTCAACATCTGTACGCAGTTGTTGAGTACTAAACAAACCTGGCAGCGAAATGATCCTTAATTTGATAATGAAAGGAAAAAACAACAGTGACAGGGGGAATCAATCTGATAAAAAGCGGAAAAAACAATAATTGACGCTCAAGCGATTTTTCCTAGTGTCATTTGCCAGAGACGCATCATTAAGTCCCATCTTATCAACGATAACAGAAAACACAGAGGAATCCATACTGAGGAATTCAAATCAGATACAGATGGGAAGATGGAAGCACTACAATAGGGCCATTCAGGTTACCATAATGCACTGAACTCTTGACGTTATGACCCACCTCTGAACTTTGTGTGTCAGCCAGCTTTTCAGCTTTGTCATGGCGGCTCAGAGTGAATCCAAAAATGATACACATAAGTCTGCAGAATGAAAATTCTTCACTTTACAATAACAGCAAACATGACAGATAGGATCAGTCTATGTTTGTGACCCACACTGTGGGCCTGTTTGCAGGCTGCATGCCTAAATCCTCCTTCAAACAATTCTGTTGTTTCAGGGATGCTTGGGATATTCTTTTGAATATTCTCTTTGGATGTAGGAGTGGACACTGGCGAGCTTGGCTGTGGTTATCAAGGTCAAGCCACAGCGAGGGGAAATTAGTCAGAAAGGAAAACATGGTGAAACTGATAAAAAGATGCAAACACTGGCATCAACAAGGACTGAAAAGAGGAAACAGGCTTGTTCGCTGAACAGTCAAAACAAATGACTGCCCCTGCCTCAAATGGTGTTGGTCCTATGTGTGCTACCAAAACAACTTTGACCTACTGACATAACCGACTCTACAAGACCTCCAAAAGGAGCCCTGTGATATCTGCCGCTGCAGCATAAGTCTTGCATTTCTGAGACACTCTGACCCAGTTGTCTGTCCCTAACAACTCGACTCTATGAAGTGTACACAGGCCTTTACAGCTACTAATACCCCCCACATCCAACAAGGTGTTGCTTTTAACATCTACTGCATCCCTCACCAGGGTTCCAGATGAAGTTTTCCAGTGCCAGCACCACGATTTGGTCACACAGCAACACAGTTTACTGATGTAATGCAGCCTGTGGTACATGCTGACAGGCAGCTGTATGGTCTCACCACTGAAGTAACTGCAGGGCACTCAGACATGTAAGTGATATAAAAAAAAAAAATTAAAAAAAGGTATTCTAATGTTAGATTTACCCAAGTTGAAATGGAGTGATTTTTATCTACAGGAGCTGTTTTCAATGAGCAGAGCATACTTTATATGCCAATAATGCAAGTTCATTTAGGTGTAAGAAGTCAAAATCGAGATTTGAACACTAAATACCTGACGTGTAGATTCCAGTCTCTATATGTATAGGTACTAGCAATCTACGTATTGAAATTACTATATATATATATACACTATTATATATGGCTTATGGTTTACACATCAACAATCAGTCAAAACAGCAGTCACAACTGGACAGGTTGATATAACTAATTAACAATGACATAGGGAGAAATAGTCCATGAAATAATTAATGAGAAATAGGTTTACTCTCCCAAATCACCTTTCCAATCAGTGTATTCAACGGTTGTTTAACAGAGGTGATGGAGGTTCGCATCAATAGTTGATTAAAAACGCCTCAAAGCCAGCTGAGGCCTGGACTCAAGGACTAACAACTAATTGCCACTGGGACTATTTACATCTGTGCAAATCAATAATCTCACAGTTCTCTGCTCGAGTGGTGCTGAATAACAAAGCAGAAATACTTTTTTTAATTGTACTTTGCAGAAGAATTTTTATTTTTGGTTACTCCCACTTTTAAGTCAGAGAGTATTTCTGTACTTATATATAAAAAAGACACAAAGAGTTTTTAAACTCACCTGAAAGACCAGCTTTGCCTGAAAAAGCTAAAAAAAATGTCAAGGTGCTTTACATTTTTTTCATCAATCTGCCTCTGTCTACAGCCAGCAAACAGGATGTCTTGAAGGACTTACACATCTCCTAGCAACAGTTCATATATTTTTATGTACTGTGTGTAGCCTACAAAGACATGCGTGGCCTTGACGCAGACAGTTAGTCGAACAGCCACTGAAAGAACAGCAAATGAATGACGGAAGGCATGGAGGGAGAGGTGGATGGGCCGAGGTCAGATATAATGGACCAGAAGGAGGGAGTGTAGCGAGGCATTGATGGATGCGGAAAGAAATGGAATTAGAGAAAAGGGGAGGTAGAGCAAAAATGAAAAAAGCAAGATAAGTGGAGTGATGATACTATTACCTTCCTGGCCTAAAGCTTTTATGATTGATAACACATTTATCTATTCCTTTCTTGTTTGCGATGGGTGATTGCTTGCAGAAGGCTTGCAGAAGGCTTGCATTTAGCGACGATTCAGACGGATATGAAGGAAGGCAGAGCGGTGGCTGCGTATTTAAAGGAGCGCATTTCTGCTAAAGAGGTCACTCGTCTCCCATATAGTAGAGTTCTCAGAAACACAGAACATAGATTCAATCCATTTCAATATCTTAATAATGGTTAATAAAGGTTATATTGATTGTTTGGAGCAAAAGTTGCTTTATTTCAATGGATGCATTGATAATGATAATAATGTAATATCAATAACTTACATTTATGGACAGGAACTAAATTCATTTTATTAGTTGCATCTTTTTCTAATACAATTTGCACAACTTATATACTTCAAGTAAATTCATTTGACATACTTTAGACTTTTTTCAGACTTACATACATATGTAATGGTTATTTAACATTTTGTTTAATTTTCTAGTGCCGTACCTTCACATTACCCTAAAGCTGGACTGATGAGTGCTTTTTTATTAACATTAGATAAAATGTAATACAAGAGCTATCACTCGCTTTGCCCACACAGCAACTTTCATTGACTGAAAACAAAAGTTCCTTGATTGTCCACTTGAGGTTGGCTCCAAAAGCCTCATAGACCTCATAGACCTCCAAGTTAAAATGCTCGACTTTACAGCAGGATTAAACATGTTTATAGCCTGGTAGAAAAATGGTTTTGGTCTCTGTAAGTAATTTCCTGCATGGGGGGGAATTTTATATTAGTCATCTGTTTAACATGTATTAAGGCTTAAAGTTAGACATAATTAAGCGTGTGAGTAGCATCATATGACAATTAATGACCCAGGGATGTTGGCATGGCCCGCCTTAGCTCCACCTCTTTGCTCATTTATCAATTAGCTGGCAGTTAGGAGGAGTCAGGTACTGCCAGGATGGTGATGGCTGGAGTCACCACACTGAGACTTCCTTTCAGGAAACCTACAGTTGATGTTACGGAGGTTTCTTCCATCTTTAGATATACAGGCAAAGGCATTGACAGACCCACTAAGAACTACAGTTCAACTCACTTGTACAGAACACTTAACTGTCAATTGCTTTCAATTTTGGTTCACTCTCAGCAACCTTGTTTCCAGCTGCAGCATCTTTTTCAGTGGGAAAGCACTGTAGTTCTACCTTTGACAAACAACATCAGTGACTAGTTAGTGAGCGTGGTTGAGCATTATGTAATATTTCTCCCAGGAAATGGAGAAAACCAAAATAAAGTTGACGTGAAAGTAAATATTGGAGTGCAAGATGTGTAGGTTGCAACTGTTTATGTAGTCATCCATCATGTCAGCAGCATACGGCCAGTGTTACACTTTCTTCGTCTGTGAATGTCCGCATGACGTCAGTTTCGTCATCTCCCGAATTAAATACTGTGAGTAGTCCAAAATGTGTGTCCACAGGGCCTGTGTGCTACAAGGGCAGTAGTGTACACATGTGGAACACGTACATACTATTTTAGTGTGTATGTCTGGAACAGTCCTCCAAGTGGACTAGAAAGTCACACAACAACAACAACAAGTCAACAATATGTCTGTAGTGTCCACAGATGTCCATGTGTACATCTACAAGGGAGTATAATCAAGACTTAGGGTGAAAATTTCCAAGTTTTGTGTTTTAGACGTGTTGCTTCCAACTTTATCGACGTGTATAATTTAGGTAACAGGCTTCTTACACTCTCTTGGGAGTCATTTTTCAAGACGATATCCTTATTTTCCCCTTTTTACACCACATGAACTCACCTTAAATGCATCTGCTAGGATCTCTGCTCCTCTCTGATTGGTCCGTTTGGAAAGTCCCACAAAGAACTCTCGACCTGTCAAAAGAAAGTAATTCAAATTACGTAATGAATACAATACCTAGAAATTTGAATTTGTTAAGTCTACAGTGATAAAGTCAAAAGACCTGAAACGCCAGCAGTACTGCGAGCATGTGGAGCTACAGCAGCTGAACACTGCGGCACCACAGTGTGTACTTTCAGCATGCCTGTGAGGGAGGCCAACTGTGGTCAGTATGGTGGGGCACAAACAGACGGTCCTGAATGCCTGGCGAGGCTGCAGCAGCACACTGAGCTCAGGGATGGGCTCCTAATGTTGCTGCTGAGCCTTTACAATATGAGCCATTAGCCGAGGCCCTGCCAACAGGAAATGTTTCTAGCCCTGCCATGTGAAACCGATTTCAGCTGGAAGGAACGGCAGCACAGAGCCAGTGTCTAGAAACCCAATTAAGTGTACTATGCTTTTTCCTAGTGGCCTGCGCAGTGTAGAAGACACCGACCCACATTTTCACTCACCACACGACTGTAACAGAATGTACAGAAAATCTAATAAAGACCACCCTGTTCTTGTCTGTCTGCCTTCATCAATTTTATTACCTGATGCCAGAGGACTATGGCGGCCGTGGCAGGCCTTGCAGGATGGTACACAACAGTTTTGCAACAGATTATTTAACTGGGGGGAAGTTCTGCCGGGTGCTCTGAGACACCGGGTCACCGAGGTCACGCAGAGGAATGTTTGTGTGGAGGATCCCAAAACACAGATGCATACTTACACGCAATCGTCTGCTTACTTAGTCAACTGTCTATGACCTGTAGAGGTTCTGCTATTTCACTGTTCTCTGCTGTTTCCTGTTTACAACTATATGCTGGTATTTGTACAAGACTAACAGGTACAGCAGTCCTAACATGAAGTGAACACAGTAAATCCCTGACTTATATGTGGTTTGTCAGTTACACAGTTTGTCCCTGAACCTTCACTAAAGCTGTAACCAAGAGAGACACATCAAGAACAACAAGAACAAACAAATGAGTGACGAATTAAAGAAAAAAAATGAACTTTTAACTACTATAGTGGCTCTCTTATGGTGTTGGAACATTTCTCTGGTGTGGTTTGGGGCTACTCTACTGGTGCCCTTAGAGGAAAGGATCACTGCAAATCAATACAGATTTGTTCTGAGTGATTGCCTTTATGCCATAATGAAACATTTCTATCTAATGGGAATGGTCTTTTCCAGGATGACAGTGCTTCCATCCACAAGGCACAAGGGGTCACTGAATGGTTTGATGAGTATAAAAAGGATGTGAATCATCTACTATGACCTTTACACTCAAAAGATCTCAACCCAACTCAACACCTATGGGAGACTTTGCACCAATGTGTTACACAGGGATCTCTACTACAATCATCAAAACATCAAAAAAGGGAAAGTCTTTGGGAAAAATGGTATTCATCCCTCCAATTGAGTTCTTGGAGAATCAATGACAAGGGGATCTGAAGCAGTTCTGGTGGAACATGTTGGCCTGACACCTTACTAAAACTTAATGTTGGTTCTTCCTTTTTATACAAGGTAGAAGTGAAGAAGACCAAAAACAAAGCCTGCTTTCATACAATTTTAATAGACGTCTGCAAGCCAATCAAATTTGTTTTTCCAAAGGTCCTGGCCTAAAAAATGTAAAATACAACAGCTATTTTATAAAAGTCAGAGCCTTTCTGACACATTTTTGGCCATACACAAAAAAATCTAAAGAGGGACCTCCACACACCCAAACTTAAAAGTGGAGCACAGAGTCCTCCTGTAAAGTTTTTGTTTAGTTGCTCACAGCAACCACAGACTTATAGTACAGGCTTAAGCGAGAAATGTTACTTTATGAAACTGCTGAATGTCTTAAAAGCTTGCCCTGCTGGAAATCAAGCTAAAAGCATCCCGGCTTGTCATATAATCAATCAATCAATCAATCAATCAAATACACTTTATTTATGTAGCACTTTCCACACAAGCAGAATGTAGCACAAAGTGCTTCATAAAATGAAAAAATAAAAAAAAATAAAAAGCTTGTCATAGTAATATTTATTTCCTGGTGACAGCTTGAGAAGCTGTGTTCTGTTGCTAACATATTGTGAATTGGTAGAAACATGCAGGAAAAATCGCTTGGTCTCCAACAGGCTCCATTTAGAGCACAAACTTGACAGTTTACTGGCTTTAAGAACAGAAACATGATCAGTATGTGGGTTGAACCATTGAGTGTTTTAATATTGAAGGGTATTATGAACATTGAAGTCTGTTGTAAGGGTTTTAGACTCTTGTTAAATACTAAATACAAATATTTCCTTCTTTAGTCTGAAATAAACTGCAAGAAACATAACTCATTTATTTAACCCAAATTGTATTTGAGACTTTACCTTGCAGTTCAGCACAATATAGTGTAGGAGAAAACACTTAAGGGTGAATTTATTAACAATATCATAAGATCTCTATACTTTGTACTTAACATCAGTTTCTACGTTTCCTGATATAGGCCACACTGTGCTCTCTAAAGCCACAGTAGATGCAAACCCAAAGTTCACACCTTCCTGGTTTCATCTATATGTTCCATTACGGCAAAACAGAATTTAAGTACCCTGGGGTGTTTGTAAAATGTTTTTTATTTTACGATGGCCCTTGGCCCTCCCTCTCTCATGAGCTCACCCCAGTAAAACTGTTTAGATATATTAGGATCTAGATTGGATTGGATGTATTGAATGGCTGTAATACCTTTTTAAGACATAATGTGCCTTGATGAGCTCATATTTAAGCCCAAAACTCACTAATGATTGCCCTGTAGTGGGACTAATAAACATATGAGGAAGGCTTCAGGCTGCTGTTTTGACTGGCAGGATCATGCAAAAGTGAAAGGTTGAGTCAGCGATTCTAATCAAGTACATCATTTGTCAAATTCAGTGAATATGTCTTCACAGTCCGCTTGCTGTCTGTTCTGTGTGGACCGTACATGGGAAATAAACAAAGGGACTCAGTCCACACAGTACGATCCCAGTGTCCTGTCCATGCTCATGCATGGTCATGGTCATGAACAGGACAAGGCGAAAGGGAGTGAAAAGATGGATCATTGAGAGAGAGAGGTCAACACGGCCATCTAAATAATGCTGTGTAACTAAACATCAATCCTTCTCCAGACTCCAACTGTAATGGGCGAGTCATCTAATAGAGTGACAGAGCAACCTACCGGTGAAAAGGACATCTCCTCCATCCAGTGTTGCATTCTCATCAGTCATTTCCACAATGTTGAGATTCAAATCCTTCAGAGCCCCTTTCATTAAGTCCGTCTGGAACAAACACAAGGACACAAGCAGAGATACACTTAAAACATCTGCTGGCATTGAACAAAACACTGGACTGTGATGACATACACTAAGCTACTTCAGCATTTCCTATCTTGAGGAATATGATGATATGGTCCACTTCTAATCAGACATGTGTAAACAAGATGATGAAAATCAGTTTGGGATCTTCACTGGATTTGTGTAAGGCATAGTCTTTAAGAGAACCCAGGTTCCTGAGATTGAGTGCAATGAAACAAAACCTTTTCTCTCCAAAAGGTTGCGATGACATCATTTCAATGAGGCATGAAATGATGTCATTTCGTAGGAAGTATGTTAAAACTTTTACAAGGCAGTGGCTGTGGAAAATAGGTACGCTGAAGGACCAACACAAACTCTGGAAATACCTCTTCCTGTCCTCCTGTTCTGGGTCATCTGCCTTCCATACATTTATAGGAAGTACGCTCAGGGATGGCTACAACCCAGATATTTCTAGCATATATTATGAAACGCATCCTCTTATGGAAAATTATGGGAAATCTACATTTCACATGCTTGTCCTCTCTGCTGAACTGGAAACCTGAGGAAAGAGCAGGTCTTTTTTTGGCCCAACTCGGGCTGGTCTGCTGTCCTGTCTGGCCGCCCAGTGCGATTTTACTGTCCTGTTTTTTGGGGTTCCTGCAGGAGTAGTTTCCAAGGCCAGTCATGTTAGCAAGAGCATCAGTGTTTCCACAAGCCCTATCTGACTATGACCTCAGCCTGCTCGGTGTGCTTTTTGGCAAACATAATGCTTCTGCTTCTCCTCATCTACGCACGACCGAACCATGAGGTCATCCAGGTAGACGCACTACCAGATAACACAGTGGAGGCCTGCACAAGCACAGATGATTGTAGAAATATACTTTCCTGTCATCTTCCCAAACATGTTTATGCACAGATACATACACAGTAGGACTGTTATTAAATAACAACTCTCTATTTTTTCTCACCGTTATTTAGATAATGGTTTCTTTAAATGGCCTCATGACCCATAACCAGAATGGCATCTTTCCAATCTATTCACTTCCCAGAAATAAGACAGTGGAATCCCGCAAAATAATCAAACTTTCCTCCTCCATGTTTCATCTTCACTGTAGGCGTTCTGCTCATCTTTCTGCTTCAGTAAACCAGGAAGAACACAGCGTCCTTCCAAGAAACTGGGTTCACAATTTAAAGTGGTTTCTTAAAAGCTTTGACAGTAACAGCGTGCAGCATATTAAGTATAGGTAGCAGCTAATCCTGCTCATTTTTTCTTTGTGCGTCGCCAAGCCACTCTCTGTTTTTTATTTACTTCGGTTTGCAGATATGTTGGGTGGGAAATAAAAGGTTGAGTCAGGTTTTGAGGAACGATCCAGATGGGTGAGAGAGAATTTACGCTTCTGATGTTTGTTCAAGTCACATGTTAAGATTTCTTTGTGTGTCACTGCAGTGGAATCTGAGCTGGTCTCAGAAAAGCGATTCCTGCACCATCACTGACTCATCATATGCGATGAAAGTAACCAGTCATGAAAGTCAAAGCAGACATTTTACAAAAAATCCTGTGTGCATGTCTGTGTCAGTGGGGTCAGGTCTGTACCACAAAGGTAAATAGCTGGGTCTGTTTATTGGACTTGTCAGACTTTTACCCACTGGGCCTCATTCATCAGCCAATGTTTCCCTCCTTACTCTCCTTATCTCTGGTCTTCACTATCATGATGGTCACCTTCACTGGAATCTGCTAAATTATATGAGGCAGCTCTTTACCTCAGCACTCTGGTATTTCCTCTGACATCACTGGAGGTGGTGTGACCCAAAGGGTGCTCAGGCTCCCCACAACCACCACATGAAACGTAACAACCCCCATGCAGAGGCGGCAGTATGGTATCTGCTCTGTCTGCTGTGTGGTACATTACTTAAGCTGTCTGACCCAAAAACTGCAGCACATATGTTTGAATGAGAACTTTAGCACAAATGGAAAATGAGACTTGAAAAAGTATCATGAATGAGTTCTACGTCATCACATTTTATTGCATGCTGTTGCCAAGATGTAGTATATACAGTTTACGAATAGTCACTCGCAATCAGATCGCAAACTACATACACAATGTTGTCTAGCACTTGAAGAGAGACAGTACAGGCGCAATATGAAGCTTCCCCAGCTGACTACTTCCAATACAGCAATGACTATTTCTAGGACAAGTGTTCCTAAATGTTATGTTTAAATATGCAGATGGGGTATTATACATATAAATGCTCTAATTTCCCTGAAGTTCCAGGTCAAAAATAAAGCCAAATACTGATACCTACAGAAAATACTTTCAACAGCCACAGAAAAAAAAAATGATATATATATATTCACCATGTTTTGGGGAATAAAAAGTTCTATAAACCAAGTCATGAATGATATAAGTCCCTTGGTAGAAACTCTCAGAATATAGAAATAAATACAAATAAAAGTGAAAAGTTTGGCATATGTAAGTCCTACTAAAGTGATTTATAGCTCAAATTATACAGAAAAAAATCATTTTTAGAACACATCCTTCACTGATATATATTGTAAAAATCTAAATTTGTATTGGAAAAACTGTTCATGATCAACATTTGAAACTAACAGAATTAAGACAATTTTGTTTTATATTTTAAACTTTCTGAAATGTGTTTAAACAGGCAAAGCAAAACAAATCATGATAAAAATGAATAACTAAGTGTGCATTTTAGATGTTTGCTTTTATACTTTTCTGAAAAGAAGAGACCTTACGGAAGTAAAACATCTCAAAACGGGATGTTTTGTCCGCTGTGTCTAAGCCTGAGCTGCTTCTAATTTATGCCTTAAACCTGCATACGACCGTGGAAGCCCAAATAGCTTGATTCTTCTCTGGCTGTCTGTGAAGTCAGGAGTGACACTGAGGATTTGGCTGTTTTATGGGTGTACAGTAAATTCGCTGAGGATCAGCTTCACTAAGCAGCAACCCGGTTTTGGGCCTGTGGCAACATTAAAATTGGACAGGTAAGCATGAGCTGTGCCGGATTTAATTCCTGGGTAGGGGCAGTACTTTATCTTGAGGGAATTGGTCAAGTTTACTCCTAAAACACACTGAAATCTGACGCATGCTCAACAGGGACTTAGTAGCATCACTCAGGTGCTGCACAGAAAAGGCCCAAAACTTGTTGTTGCATGTCATACCAAATGATGCTCAGGTGCCAAATGAAGTCCTTGGACTCTCCTGGTCCACTGGAGCAAATCTTGTTTATGCTACAAGTATCCATTTAAAAGAAAGACTACAGTGGCCATAAACCGATGCACCTGTTTAGCTACAAGCTCTCTGAGGGCTGTGGTGTTTAAACACTTCTCAGTTGGCAGCGAAAGATCTCACCTGAGCCAAGAAACCCATCTTGACACCATCACACCTCTACCTGTCTCCGTTCTTTATCTTGTTTATGGCATGTTTTGAGAGTTGCTATCAACATGTTGCAGCAGATTCATTTCGATAAATAACCTTTACTTGTGCAAAGGCAGGAGTATAATGTGACTTGTTTTTTTCCCTGCTGTCACACATCTACTTCCAGGACCAATGAGGTTTTTGTTCTGGCACGCAAATTTCTGTCCGTAAGACGACAGCCGATAGCGCGATGTTCCAAGAGAATTTATGAGGTGTCAAAACTAAGATCACACATCTTGCACAATGTAACATGACATCAAGCCATCAAACAGTGCCTCAGCCTCTTAACCCTGTTTGTTTGCTGCTCTGCACCGGAGTCACAGCCGAGTTATTCCCTGTCAGTCAAAGAGACATAAACAAGTGTGCTTCAGTTATTAACTGGCCAATGGAAATAACTGACATTTAATTATCTGTTCTTTTTCTTCTGCCATCGTCAACATTATCAGTCTAATTAAATGAAAAGTTCTTTATGAGTTTTGCTACAGTTTGTGGCAGAATGTTAGCAGAGCTTTAATCATGATTGACAAAGTCCTGTTCGCTGCTGCAAGGTTGGAAAACAATTAGCATGCCGCTGCAGGTCCTAAGCTGCTCCTCACAAAAACACCGCCAATTAGACCACAACAAACCTCAAGTTAACATTTTATTTCTTTAGCGATATGTCTTTACGAGCTTGTGGAAGTTCTGGTGTTCATTACTACAAACGGTGGCTTCCAACGGAGGTCTGTACAGTTCAGTGTCAGGCCAAGGGTACTTTTCTGCAGTAACACTCAGTTATCATCAGAAGAACACTGGCAGCCATTAAAGGAACAACATACATTTTGTGCTTATTTGTTTTACTGTCAACACACAGATGAGAAGATGGATATTGCAGCCCATACAGTATACAGCAACTGCATTACTTTCAAGTTGAACAGGAGCATTATTGCACTCATATCAATGGAAAAACTATAGCTTTTGGTTCACTTTTTTTGAAAATACAGGCACCACAGTCGTTACTGAGATTCAAGTCTTCATATATCCACTGTTTTTTTTTTATTTAAAAAAACAAAAATTCAGACTTAATCCTCCTCAGTATGGAGGACACCAGTGTTTTGTGGAGAGATGTGCTGCCAATCTTTAGAGACATTTTTTTCAGCTGCTCTTTGCGGAAGGGGTTGTGTTGCTTGACCTTTCTCTTTAAAAAAAACAAACAAAAAAAACAAGGTGCTCTGTTGGACTCAAATCAGGCGACACACTTGGCCAGATCATAGTTTTCACTTTTTTCTTCTTGAGAAACTCTGGTGTGATTTTGGCAGTGTCCTGTGGATCATAATCATGCTGGAACATTCCTCTTCTGCCAAGCCTCTTGCAGACTGGGAGTCATCTTGTCAGCTAGTATTTTGGTATAGTCACAGACTTTAATAGTGGCATCCATAAATGTCATCTCCTCAACCCTTTTTTGCGCTCATGCAGCCTCGTATTATCGCACTTTCACCACTGTGCTTCACTGTCAGGACTATGCATTCACTCTCTCCTGAATCAGCCCCTGTGGATCTGATTCATGTTGGCGTGGCCATGCCTCCTGATTACTGCTGCAACTGTATTTCGACTGATTTGTAGTTGGCCATTGAGCTTTCTGTATCCTTTTCCATATTTGTGAAGTCTCACAATCAGTTTTTTCAATTAAAAAAAAAAAGAAGCTGATTGTGACTTGATTTTCAGTCGATGCTGAGGGTGTACTCGATTTGTTTTTCAGTGATCACAGGTTTTATATCATGTGTCAGTGATCACAGGTTTATTCATGTTTGTTGCATTTTTAATATAGTCTGCTAAAGTATTTGTATTTGATTGTTTATAAGAGAAAATACTTTCACGAACCTTCACTAACCTTAGAAATAATGCAGTTATTGACAAGAATATAATTTTGTTGGCATTTGAGTGATATTGCAACTGTACTCACAGTTGAAGTGTGTATTAAAATGTACTCACTTTTGTTGTGTACTGTATTTTCATATTGACCAGCCTGGCACTCTGTTCAAAATGTAAAATCTTTTCTGTACCGGTACCCCAAGGGTGGCTCACTCATTATTTTCTTAAATGTTGCTGGTTTAATCCATATTTTAAAAAGTGCAATGTACAAAAATTGACAGGTTTTGTTTTTTCATGAGGTGATCAACATGCAGTCAGCACATAAAGCTGTGTAAAGTCAATGAAATGCCATCTAATGTGGAAATGAATAAACCCTAAAGGTGCTGATAGGTGTTTTTTGTTGCTGTACATCTCATTTAACTGCAACATTTGCCAAAATGTTGAACTATTTTTTGAACAAGTGCCAACACTTAAAGCAGCACACGATGACTTTTGACCAAATTTGAGGCTCTGTTTATACCCTTGTTCAAGTATCTTTCACTCTCCTCTCTCGCCCTTTTTCTTATCCTCGCCTTCTTCACTCTCTCTTTCGTTCTTTTGTCCCTCGCATTCCCTCTATTCTCCTTAGACCCTCGTGGCAGGGTCAAGAATGCTCCTACAGTGACTTCTCATGCAGAGTGGCCTATTATCTCTCACTGTGAGGGACATCCAATACCCAGCCCTGCGTAGGTGCCAACTCACTTTGCCAGTCCTCCTCCTCTCCCTCCCTCCAGCCATCCAGTGCTCCTTCTTCTCTCCTCTCTCCTCTTTTTTCCTTGAGTGCTTGGCCAGGCGACATGCTGTTAGCCAGCACCCTGCTTTGAATGAAAAAGGCCTTTTAAAATTCATTAGAGTCTGAAGGCTCTGAGGGCCAGTCGGTCTGCCTGCCACATTCCTGCCGTTCCAGCACAGGACAGGGGAGACAGAGCAGAGAGAACAACCTTTTATTTGGAGCTTTTTATGGACCAACTCTCCCTTCTCTCGCCCCTGGTACCCGTGGATATCGCATTCTGCTAAAAAGGACCATCAGTCTGATAGAGCACGGTGCATTTGGAAAGGGAATAGAGTACACAACAATGGCATTCCTGAGGGTCATCCTAGCCTCCCTACACCAGGCAACAGAGTCCCACGCTCCAGTATAATGGGGATACAGCATTCCTCTGAGCCTTACACACAAGGAGGTTAACCGCTTTGAATGACAGTTAACTGCCATGGTTTGTCAATTTATAAAAGTACATGAAAAAAAAAAGTGTCACATAATGCCAGATAGTTTGTGGTTTGGCAACGAATGACTGGTTTTCTAACATCTTGGCTCAAATGACTTTGTCTGGTTTTACAGATTCATTTAAGCAGTTTGAAATTGGACAAAACGGGCAATGGGCAAAAGCAGCACACCAAACTGCATTCGCTTATTTTTGGCTACTTGGGGGCAGCACAGAAAGCTGGAAATACTACACTCCCGTATTATCAATTTATAAAGTTGACATGGCAATTGTGTTAGCAACAAGTAACGACCTCTGGAACTAAAAACTTAGGACAATGTAGAGGTGCCACAAACTGCAGTTCCTCAAATGGCCACTTGAGGCTGGTTCCAAAATATTGTAAAATCTCATAGCCCCCATGACAAATTGTCCTACTTTACAGCAAAAATAAACATGTTTACAGCTGGGTACAAAAATCAGTTTTAGTCTCTATAGCTAATTTAACCAATCAGGACAACTGAACAGGGGTGAATTTTTATATAACTCTTCCATGTAAATTGTATTTTAGCTTAAAGCGGCAACCCTGAGTGACAGGTGGGAGCCATCATAGGACCGTCATGACTCAGAGATGTTTACATGAATAAAAATAAAGAAGAATAAAGAAGTGATCTCAGCTTAATACACTTAAAGAAAGCAAAAAATATCCAGAGGCACATAGAGGACGACCAGGGGGAAACTGCTATTAAAGGTTCAGAGTGAGTATCACCACCCTGGGACCCCTCACTTGCCTCTGTGTTTGTGGGTCCTCAAAGGAGGCCAATGGGTGTGCAGCGTTTAGGTGGAAGTGATGGAGGACACAGTTTTGCGGGTGTTTTTTGGCCATGATGCCTGTCTTGTAAGGACGATCACTGGTCCCTGCCAACCAACGCCTCAACCAGGGGAGGTCTGCGTGGGCAGACGGGGGTGATGAGAGGTCCAGGCAGTGACAGATTAGCGTGCCTTGGGAGACCTTCATGGAATTGATGGAGTGATCAAAAGAGTACAAAGGACACTACCAAAGCATATGATAGGCTGGTATGAGTCAGAGAGGGAGCATGCTTGGGTTTTGTTCGTGTAATCAAACTCTGCATTTTCTTTCATGGCATCTGATGCATCAAACAATTGTCTTTCAACAGCGCATAACAGTATCCTTTTATCGCCCAGGCCAAAATATATTCTTTTTGTTTTTTTAAGCTTTGCTTTGTCTTCACATCCTCCTGCAAGAAATAGCTGGCTCTTTAATAGGCAAGTGCCCCAGCTCCACTGAAAGCAGCTGCCTGCTGGAAAGTGGGCTAATGAGAGCTGTGAGTAGACCAAAACCATAAAGTTGCAAGAAAAAGTTGTGACACATAAACAAAGAGTTTAAAGACACTAAAATGTTCCATAGAGCTGAGGGAATCTGCACAGTCAGATGATCACAAAGTAATTTGATCCACAACATAAACAGAATGACTAGTGCAGCTTTAAGGCTTCTTTTAGAACCAGGAAGAACGTAATTAAAAGCATAATAAACAAGCAGTCAGAAGTTGCGGTCTCAGAATCAAAGAGCTGTGTGCAGAAACAAAGAAAGAGAAAAGTGATTTGCTTGTATTGACATATGGACACAAGTCTGAACAGTGAGCCTTGTGCGTCATAGCTGAAGCTTTGGCTGGACATCCGGGACACAGATGATGATCGGAACAGATAGCAGAGGCCTAATGCAGAGGAAAGAAAGTTCAAAGACCAGTGGTGTACAAAATGGGAATAATGACCGCATTTCAGGGCAATCTACCAAGTGGAATTTAAAATGAATGTACAGATCTCATTAGTTATGCAACAACTAAATGGATAAGGTTATCTGAACCTCTCAGGTATTAAGTCTCTGACGTCATGTAAGAAACAGAAAGATGATTCCCTTTGTTTGCTGAGAGAAGCAAGTGTGATTAAATGGCTCCATTATAGATTTGCAGTTTCTCTGAATGCTTCTTTAGAAAGAGCGGCAGAACGCTTGTGAATAAATGGCTTCCATTAGGAGGAACATCGACAGAAGCTGTAATGTGGTTCATACGGGGCTATTGTTAACATTCATACGACTCTTACACTCCACTGCACACACACATGTGAACAAACAGGCACACACGTTTAGCACATTCAGGAGGCATGCAGAAAAAATATTGATATGAATGTGTGAAATTTTGACATCGCAAATCCGATTTAATGATTTTTTCCCCCTCCACTCTCTCTCTTGTGGGAACTACGATCACAAAGGACGCACAAAGCACTCATACATGAGTTACACAGGTTGCTGCGTACATGGAAAAAACAACCCAGTTTGATGCTGTCATGGTGGTCAAATGGTACATTCCTAAAGGCAGCGAGGACCGAGGGTTTGCACTGTCACAGCCTGGAACGATAGCATGAAATGACAACAACTCATTTAGCAGCAGTCAAGAGAAAACAAACCCTCCACGGCCTGTCCGTGCGTTATCCAAACAAATCCTCGGTGTATGTTGGAACATACCTGTGGTTAACCAAGTCATGACATCCCCCCCCCTCCCCCTCTTTTGCAATCCCCCCATCAGCTTTAGGATTACATAAATGTTGAGAAGTAGGTCAATGTGAAGGCGTGCACAGTTAACAGTAGCAGATCTGGAGACCCGCGTACCACATCAACCACAGGGATCTGGCAGCCTGCCTTAGTAAAAGAGCTGTTTCAGCCAAACCTGCTGTACTGTCAGACCACTTTCACTTGGGGCTCCCAGGATATCAGGGCTCCAAGGAGGAAAATGCCACACTGTAAGGCCTGCACGGACACATTTGCAGCCATCTGAATGGTGGGAGACAGAGGCAGGGCCAGAATAACACAAACCATTTGAAAGGAGAGCAAGTAAAAGTGCAGGGAATTATGTCTGATTGTTAAATGGGATGTCTTCAGCTTTGTAGAAGCATGTGGTGTGTGTGAAAAATAATTACATTTCAGAGAGCTGAGAGAGGCTGCTGTACTCCTCATATAATTACACATAAAAGGTGGAAAGACTGCCTGACTAGAGACTCATTCAGCAGAAATAAAGGCTTCTCTGTAATTGGTTTTCTATTAATGCTCTTCATTATCTATGCTGTTTATTATTTTTAGATAGAAAACCCAAATTGAAAAAGAATAGTAAAATTACATCCCATTATGAACTTTTTAGTGTCTCAATTAGAGTCCCCCTGATCACACAAAACAGTGTCTTCCGAGAAATAGAAGTACTTAATCCCATTTGTATTAAGCTTTAAGCGAAGGTTATTAATGAAAACAACCCCTCTATCTGCCATTATGAGACTGATCAAGGATCCTTTTTTTTTTTCATCTGAATTCTTAAGCTGAGACGACTATAAAATCTCTTAAACATCCTCAAAGATTTGTGCTGTGTTACTGATAAGTATTGTTCCTGGACATGATTACAGATTAAGGAGTTCCTCTGTTGAATAAAGCTCGTAGAATCACTCTTAGATAACACTCTTAACCCCAGAGATTATGTGCTATCAGGAAAAGGGGGGAAATGTACTGTACATTTCTGGGCGAGACAGCAAATACACCAGAGGAATTAAAAGTCTGTCGAATATGTAGTTCAAGAAAAGTCAAATGCGAAAAGGAAATGTTGAGAAACTTCATCCACAAAGAAGGGCCGACTTAATTAACATTTTGTACCATGACACCTTGCTGGTTACAGTGCACGCTCACACAGATAGGAGACCGAGGCAGAGCTGAGCACTACAAAAATAAACAGAAATATGAGTCTGTTTGACAAGTCCAGTGTCTGTCCCAGAGCAAATAAAGTGCTCAGTCCAATCAGCAGGGCTGCAAAGAATGTGTCTGCTGCCTACCTCTCACTGTGATGGCTCCACAAATACAGGAGAGCTGCAGGCTAGGAACTGTTGGAAAGCAGAAAGATGGAGGCAGCTGGTTACGAATAGACGTGAGCCTCCATCGTGGGGAAAAACAGGGTGGTGGTGGTGGTGGGGGCTTCGGTAAATACATCTCCACTTGGCACAGAGTCCTCCATGTTTATTGGGTTTGACCCCCACAGATTGGACCTCTATACCCAAACAAGGGGGAAAAGCCAATAAACACACCTACCTCATGGAGAAATACATTTCACCCCCTTGCCTGCATGGCTACACCGGTCTGATAAAACAATATCTTATCAAAAAAAAACAATAACGCAGCACTACATAAAATGTAGCTACCACAGAGGGGAAGATTTATTACACATCACATGCACAACCAAAAAAATTCACACTGAACTGCTGTTTTTGGAAGAAATAATCTGGCAACTTCTGCAAGCGCAGCTGGAACGCAGGCTGGTCAGACGTCAGCAATGGCTGTTTGTACTCAAGAGGAACAGCATGCGCGCCCTCCGGGTCACTCTGCGCTATACCACAGACAAGCTCGCCAATAAACTGCTTTTTACAACCAAGATTTCCTGTGCTGAATGACATCAATTGGAAAATAGTGAAATATGTAAAGATAGGAGGTGTAACGTAAGCACTGTGAGCGTTAGCTCGGTTAAAGGTCGTTCCACTCTCCCGCGACATTTTAAGCAGGACTATAAAGCTCCTCTGCTTTTCTCTGATAAAGTGAGATTTACTCTTAAGCATTTACACCCAATACCAAGTCAGTGGAAATATTTCAACATTATAGCCGTGGCAGGGTAACATATAGCCATCCTCACTGAGAATGTACAGAGAACAGAAGCTGTATGGCCTTTCTTCCTCCTTTCTTTTTTTTCCTCAAGGGAAACCTGAGTGGGAAACCCTACTCGCTGTCACCTTTGGCCTACCTGGGCTGACAGACATGGGACCACCCACATCTCCCGTAAAGTGGGAGTTCAAGGTGAGCACATTGTGTCAATTCCTCCGTGTGCTACAGTGTGACTATAAACTCTGTGTGTGTGCACAGGGCCATATAAGCCTGAAGCGTCCATGCGACTTAAAGGACAATTCTAGAAGCCTCGCACGTTTGAGCACATCTACTACGGATCACTTACAGCATACTTTACAGATATAGCACCACTAACGCTGAAGACCATGCAAACCATGTTGAATGTACTTCACGGCCATTCAAGCTATCCATTGGTTTCAATTCATTTCTTCATAATATAAAAATAAATGAGCTGAAAGTGATGGCTTGTGTAATCCATCAACCTAAGCATCATGTTCATCTTTCTTTTTGTTCAAATAATGCCCCAATTATTAAGTAGAGCCTGACTGACACTGGATTTTGGAGGATTATGCCATTTCTTCAGCTCGATTTTTAGCGAATAAAAGATTCTAGTGTCAGTATGTCAGTCAAACTAGTGACCTGCCCAGGATGTACCCTGCCTTCACCATAGGTCAGCTCCGACCCTACAGCGGATAAAGCGATGTATAGAATACCAATGGATGAATATATCAGTCATTAGGTATTATTAACCTTTCAGCAATGTATTTTACAGACTAGTTAGCAAGTTACTGTTATGACACTGCTTGACTCCACAACAGCGCCTCCTCTGCTACATACATACTCTACTACATGTGCTTCAGATGATGCTTAAAGTATTGTAAACAATGGAGTCGGGGCTGCTCTGCTGGACAAACAATGACATCATTTCCAGATACCCTAAGCATCTTTCTCTGCATCATGTTCTGCGAATAAAGTTTTCATACTTACACATATGTGTTTCGGCCGATAATATTGGCTGACTGATATATCTGTTGGGCTCTTGTATTAACTAATGAGTTTCAGCATTTTCAGTCAAACACCAGTCAAAAGATTTTCATGCTGTATACATATAAAACAAGGGATGTCAGGAAAGGAAGTAAAAAAAAAAAAAAAAAGATTTATAGTTTGAGGACGTTTTTACCTAACTGAGTGCAATGAGAGTTTGTATTATTTGTTGTTAAGAGCAACATTTCTCCCCAGAAACCCCACCGAGGTTACTGCAGGTGATCCTTAGACCTCACTGTTTTCATTAGATTACATTTTTTAAAAAGAAGCAGCTCTTGTGAAAGCTGTTGACATGTTCATTGGATTATCCTGAGCAAAGGGGACACATCTCTGGAAAAAAACAAGCTTCTGCTGCATTTTTCAAATGTCATTTTATAATATTGTGGAGCCCACAAGCAAATTCCATTCTCGTCTATTGTATTAGAGTGGCGACACAAACCTCAGACGGGAATACCAGACCAGAGAAAATAAAACCGTAACTATCTAAATGACTTAAATCCACTACAGTCAGTTTCAATTATATAGCCCAGAATCACTAAATTGCTACACAGGGCTTTACAATCTGTACAACAACATCCTCTCGAATGGGATAAGGCACGGCTCCAGAGGGAGAAGTGAGAAAATCTGCAAAAGAGTTTGGGAGAAACAAAACATTGAGGAGCAAAAACTTGCAGACACAGTGGTGTGGAAGCAACTGTGAGATTTCTAGAAGCTCTTGTTGAACATTTAAATCAGACAGTCCTGAATGGCATTCGGAAACAATGAACTGATGTATTATGGTAATGTGCTTCAGTAGACATGTGCAAGGGAGGTTTTATGGAAGTACATATGGTCGAGGACCAAAAGTTGAATGGAAATTGGAATGTCTGACAACTGTCACCAGGAGTCATTTCCCATAACCTGTCAGGCTTTCCGAGGGCTGCGGTTAACCCACGCTTATTACCCTTACAGAATAAAAACTTGGCGTCCGTCTCACGTGTACCAAAGATGATTCAATTGAGATGATTTGAGTAGGAATCCCCATTGTGTTTGTTTTAGTTCCATGGGTTGAGGCTGCTGGAAAGCCAAAGTAAAAATACCCAGAGCTCCCACATATTTAAGCTGTTTCAACATTTGTGAGGCCCAAGGTGTGCCACAGAACGGAATGTCCGACCAAACACACTCCGCGAACGTTTGTCTGGATTTATGTGGCCCGGAGCCTGACCTACCATGGCCTTTTCTAGCGGGGGAAAAATATGTTTGGTGCATTGGGAGCTACGTGAAGGGTCAAGAAAAGAGGCGGAGAGTTTGGGTGAGTCACGTTGACATGAAGTTCTTGTTGAAGGCATCCCCCTCTCTTTCTCTCTCTCTCTCTCTCTCTCTCTCTTCCTCCCACACAGGGAGTCCTCTTAGTGTATGGTGCTGAGACAGAGAGGAAGTCCTTGCTAAAAGGTCAGGAAAGCCTCAGAAGTGAGGAGGGAGGATAAGAAAAGTCAGAGAATTTGAACCTCGCTGGATATGTGAAATACGACTATCAAGAGCTGTTCCCTCTGAGTTCCTGCCCACCATGTGCTCTGTTGCTGTTAGTTTTTGTTAATCATATTGATGTTCCACATATCTGCAAAAGAGCAAACCAGAATCTGGCTGTGAGCTTATACAACTACAGTATCTGACTGGGTTTTGAAGCCACACATGCTGTCTAGATTGTAAGAAAATCTGTTGATGTATTTTCATATCTGCATTCTTTTCATTGTTGAGGTGTTCCAGCGGTTGTTCCTCTTTGCTCTGTCCAGGATACTAAAAAGAGCCTGGAAACACAGTGCGTTCTGCTGAAAGAAAACACCATCATACCACACAGTTACACCCACACTTTCCAAAGAATGCAATGGATGTGATCCCAAAGGGGAAAAAACGACAGTTTGCCAGGCAAAGTATAGACTAACTGCCCATTATGAGGGATTTCCCAAAACAGCCATGTGAAGTTAGATGTATGGGAGGGGCTGGTATGGAAAAATGAGGAAAAGGAGTATGTGTTTTAATCTTGAAAGGGAAAAAACAAGATGGGCCAAAAGGTTTCCCATAAATGTTAATGAAGGGCTTTCCCAGAAAGGTTTTTTTTCCTCCTTGCAGCATGAAACAAGAGGTCAGGTGCTAATGTTAACCAGCAGGGCTGGATCCAGAGATCTGCCTTTCAAGTATAATAGAAGAAAACCATGTGGAATTAACCACACTGGAGGGATTTAGCAGTGAGGTAGCTAACTTTGCATGATGATGTGTTAAAAGAACTGAGCAGGCCTTTGCCACAGAAGCACACAAATCTGAGAAAAGCCAAGGCAGCTGAAATCATTTTTTACTTTTAGAAATAGCATCATTTGCACACAGGTACACTCTGTTAAGCCTTGGGTATGTTTCCAGACAGCCGTTACTGTGGCTGCACTGCAGCTTCACACCAACTATTGAGAAGGTTAGTATGCTGGTTAGTTGCACATTAACTAACATGTTCTTTGATGGCACACCACATAGTTGCCAGGATTTGCTGGTATCTTGACTGCTCCTGGCTTGCTGATACAAACTGATATCTGCTTGTCAAAAACAACTTTCCTGTAACCCAGAACTGCTGAGTCAATCCTGGTTCAGTTTTTGTCAGAGTCAATAACTACTTTAAAAGTTACTTTAGAGGCAATTAAGCACAACAGAAGTGCAGACCCAGTGAAGAGAGAGCAACTTCAGCTGTCCCTGCTGTCAGGACAAAGGTACCACAGATCATTGCTTTCACAAAGTGCCACAGGCTAAATCCAACAAATCAGCTGTGTAGTGAGAAACCTGTTAAATTGCCTCAATGTACCTGCACTCACACATCTGATCTGGTATGAGAGCAAAAACCTCATGTGTTTATGTCTAGTCATCTCATTGTGTGAGCAGCAACAGCTATGAATAAGATTGTTTTTTGAGAGTAAGAAGTAAGTAGGAACCAAATCAGAAACTGTATGATTGACATAAATGACTAACACATGAAATCCGTTGTGGTGACAAGTTTAACATTTGCTTAAAACTTGTTTTTGTCACATCGCATAACGATAATGCAGTAAAAAGAAAAAAGAAAAGAAAAGAAGGAACCCCCACCTAAAAGACAAGCTGATTTTTCCGCTCTTTGTTGTAACTAATGTGCCACTTCTCTGTCACGCTCTGTTTTGCTACAGAACACTGAGCAGTTGTGAGCTTGTGATCCATATCAGACAATGAAACCATACAAATTACTCCGGTAATGTTGTTTGGTTTGATTATCACTCGTCTCCTGCTGAAATCTTTGTCAGCGGTACTCAAGCTGAACCCACAAAGGACATTTTGTACTGCATGAGCAGTTTAGCACTTAGCTGTTATGCACAGCTTTTATTTTGTTTGATAGTCTGATAATCCACAAGATCATCACTTCATCGCTGTGACATGCCAAAGTGCCAATGCTGGGATTTAATAGTAGAGCTGTAGTCTCCAGGTTGATAGGTTGGTCAACGTGCTCTCTTCAAACCAAATTCTCATTGGTCAGACAACAGCTGGTGTTACTTTTATAAAAACAAAGGCACTGCATCAACAGCCTTTTAGGATTAATCCATTATTTTTGGTGACAGGTGGAACAGACTACCTGTCGACACCACTATGTTTTCTCAACTACAACCTCACCCAGAATAATGGAGACTGCTTGCTCTGAGTTACTTACTGAACGTTTACTTGAAGTGCAAACTATCTGGCACCATGTCGATGAAGTCGTCAGTGTGGCTGCCTTTTGCAATTTGTGTATTTCAGTTCAACAGTCAACTCGGCATACCATGAAAAAACAGGAGGCTGACTTTTCTGTGTTCTCTTCCGCAGTAGTTGTTGTGATCACAAGTTGGTGTAGTTCAGAGCAGGTGCACACTGGTCTTCTCAAAGTCTGTTATCACTTCAGTATAAGATGGTCAAATAGTTTAATATGCTGCAAATACTAACTTATCATGTTTTTTTTTTAAATAATTCATTCAGTTCATTTCATCGAATACAAATTGCAGGTAGAGTGAACTGAATGCACTGTGGTGATTCAGTTCTTCTACAGATAATGTGCAGATTTGTGACTGATTTGATTGGTTGAAGAGAAGGTATGATTTCAGTCAAACAAGATTTGTTTTTTGGTGTCTCTCAACCAACTGCACTCATTAAAGTGTTTCTTTTTGATATGCCATTAGGTCATCTGCAAACCATTTCATAATTCTACTCCCAGTCAATAAAGCAGCGAAGCGATACAACAATGACTGTGTATATTTACTGTCCAGACAGTTTTATAACAGCTGATATTTTGCTTGACTGAAAAGTTTCAATAACTGAATCATTATATTTTTATGGTATGATGGGCTGCGTGTTCGCCTCCATTGGTCCAGCTTATTAAAACTCACTGCTGATGACATCATGCAGGCTACAGCTGTTTAAAGATGACTAAGCTGATAAACTGCTGAACAAAAATGTCTGAGATTTTGCTGGTCATCTTTGTGAACTTTAAAACTGAACAAAAAAAACTTAAAATGTACAAAATGTACTGGGAATTGATGGCTGTTGGTGCACTTGCTGTGCCACATAGAACACCTGCCCACTACCTTGTCAGTAAGGCCCATATCTTGCTGACCAGTAATGCCGTTATTCCTTCACAGAGCCAGCACAATCATCCGGCTAACTAGTTTCAACCCAGTCCCTGGCAGCCTCCTTCTGCCTTCCTGTCAGTGATAACAGGCTGCCAGCAGTCAGACCGACAAGCTATGTCTTTGAAGCTCCACATGTAACCCATGTGTGGAGAGGCCACAGCCCCCCCACCCCCCCCAGTACTGCCGAGGTCTTGGCTCGCAGGGCCACAGAGCTTGCCTCATACCCACGAGCCTCCACGCAAAAACATCGCCACTGCTGCAGCACAACGAGACACACTATAATGGAAACGGCACACTTTCAAGACTCTTGAGGGAACAGCAGAGCATCTCCGCCTGAGTCCTGTCAAAAAAACACATACAGAATATCAGCCCTGACTCCCTTCAACCCACCCACCGCTGCTGCTCGTCCGGACAACAGAACATCTCATCTTTCAGGAAATAGCGTGGCCAGGTTCATAATAATTAGAATGCATTATAGATAATAAACCCTCATGTCCGGGGACTTTTTAAACATAACAAATCTGGCGAAAAACAAATTCATCACAACAATTCAATAGCAAGCAGAAGATTATAGCACACTTTCATTTTGTTGGTGTGAGTTTAGTGATGTGATGTTGTGTTGTGTTGCACAATTGCAGACATTTCTGACATGCACATCTCAGCAGTCTGTGTTGCATACTGATCATTGTTGGATTCAACAGATGATTGAAAGATGTCTAAAACTTCCCAAAGGTTCACAGGACAGTTTAAATACTGTGAAAAAACACAAATTCTGATAAGAATCTACCACATGCAGCCATCAGACCTACTAATAATCTACCCAGCATGTGTTAGGTCCACGCTGGACCATTTATGAGACAGCTGTCACCCTGATTCACGTTATTAACAGAGACTCCAGTTTCGCTCCACCGCTCACTCGGTTGAGAGACATTTAAACGTCAGCATCAATCAATCATTCTTTCTTACAAGGCCAGGTCACTAAAACCAGGCAGAGTGAGGCACACGTCCAACTCTGGTCAGAAGGAGGGTCGTGCAGGAGGGTGGGCTGTGTTGACCTACATAGAAGGACCCCTGACATGGGTTTAACTCGGGTCACTGTGGCCAGCTCCTAGAGTGTCTCTTGTGTAACTGATTGGGAGGGCCCTGTGTCAAATCAATCACTTTTATGGCTTTCTTGGTCTTACAGACCCAATATCAGCTGACATCAGCATGCTGAATGGTCGGAGCCAAACAATTAGTTACAGAAAATGTTATGGTCAACAGTTTTGTAAATATCAATGTATTATTTAAATCATTTCTCGAGCAACAATGCCTAAAGTTCTCTGGTGAGGGAGGATTAACTGCTTTCTCTTATATGACTGCAAGCTAAATATGTTTGAGTATCGCACCCCATTCTGATTTTGTAGAACAAATAATTAACCCTCTGAATGCCAGGCAGTTTCTGGGCTTTTTTTTTCTTCCTCCTAACACTTTTTCACTCCATGTGGCCTCATTTCTCACTGCAACTACTCTATGTAAGCACAGCCTGCAGTTCAGCCAAATTTAGCCGAAAAGTTCTTGAATTTTTGTCACGTGACTGTTGGTCACAGCTGAATGGAGAATTTTAATCTTTTTAACAGAATTTGGTTAGCCCAAATGGTTAATTGTTTCATTCTTTTTGTTTTTTTTTAATTTAAGACATTGAACTGAATTGGATCAAATATCATGATTTTAAATTTGGAGTTAGTCAGGTTGTCTGTCATAGATAGTTCAAGGACGAGATAAATGTTGTAATTTGGGTGTTTTTGAAAAGATAACATGCATTTCAAACCTGTTGGGGATTTAGAGGAATAATAGATTAAACAGAATAGTAATAACACATTGATGCATAATGAAAAGAATTGTTTTATTGCAGCCATATTTCATGGTGTACGACAAACAGGGACTGCTTGTGCACAGAAAAACAAGGACCTATTGGCTGAGATTGGCCCTAACTGCAACTTCAAACGACTGATTAACTTACTTGTACAGAATTTGACCGACTTAGTCTAAATGACCCGTTTCACCTACATCTGAATGGCGGCACACATGTGGATTTGTGTCAAATCAGTTCACTTGGGGTGCAGCTTTGGATCTCGTATAAGTCCAGTCTCATTTACAACTGACTTATGTTGTAAATTAGGACATCCCCCTTCACATAACCTGGAACTGATTCAGAGTACACTGACAGATTGCTGTCCTGACTCCTGGTTTTTGGTGTCAAGAAACCGTAATAATGTCAAGAAGCCCACATCAGTTTTAAAAAGAACAACAACAACAAAAAAAACAATGTAAATGAAGCAGTGTTGAAGTGAAGTACTGGCATCTGCTATAGGCAGACTGCAGATTAGAGAAGCAGCTATAAGGTGAATTTGCGTGTCACTCCCTCCTCCTTCCTTCATTTCACCGTTATAGAAGTGGATCGCATTTCGACCTCCCCCCCCCCAATCAGCCCCCTTCCATCTGATAACATATAGTGCTGTTCAGAAGCTCTTAAACCTCGCCATTCTTCACATTCTCGGGATTCTGGATGGTGTGACCTCATTGGGTGAACGAAGCTGGTAGGAAAATAGCCCCCGGCCGAGCCTTTGCTTCAACATGGAAACTTAAGCTAACAAAGAATGCATGACTATGTGCAAACTTGACTGTGGCTGCACTTGTGAGTGAAAACAACATGTTTTCCGAAGTGAGCATGTTTTCACTTCAGCGTGCATTCTGTCATTCTGTAGGTGCAAATGCCAGATGCAAGTGTGAACATTCTATGTGTCAAGACGAACCCATTTTAGTACATACATCTACTACATGCACGCACATACAACACTTACTGACACTGCAGCTCTCTGTACCTTGTCGGAACTAAAGCCTCATTCAGACTGGATTTATTTCTCTATTGATCCTGTGTGGAAATTACCAACAACCCAGTAATAATTACAGCTGCAATTACCTACAATTTTTCTGTGAACTGGCTGCTCCTCCTGCAATTGAAATCCTCTCTCAAGAACACCCTTTGTATTTCAAATTGGATCTCTGAGTCTTTTTTGTGAGGGCAGCTGCTTGTCCTTCCACTTTTTAGAGTCAGCTCAGTGTGAAATTTGACTTTTATGTGAAAATGGAGGGAGTGAAAAATGTCTCTGCTAATCTAGGAGATGGAAGCATGCCAATACTTACAAATATGCCTATTTGCTATCAAAGCTGAAAAGCCATCAGAGGAGCAAGATTCCTAAAAGCTCTTCAAATGTGCTACATTTAGGTACTGGTGCTCTATTTTGAGCTCTGTTTTTAGGCTATATTTGTTCACATTTAGGTGAACTGGCACTAATTAAAGTAAGCTGAATTAGCAATTAGCAGATTGTCTTTGTAGTGTTCTCACTGAACAACAATCACTGAACTGATGCTGATCAAAAGTCTACAACTTCCCAGCTCTGTAGCATCTGCGCTGCAGAATTGAACATTAATTCTGTGGTTTGATACAACAGCCCCTTTGGACAGTACATGTAGTCAGTGAATTCAATTACAGCCGTAAACGCATCGCATTGAACAGGTTTGCATGGCATCTGAGATCTAAATGGAAAAAAAAAGACATGGATGAAAAGGAGCAGAATGAGGTAGGAGGTGCAGGTGGATGCAGAAGACGACGAGATGGAGGAGGATGAACAGGAGGTGGTAACAGTTGTGCTGTAATGCTTGTCGCAGTTCTGATGCTAGAAAGCAATTATATGGCTCTCTGCTTTATGGAATGCTCTTGGAATACAGAGCATGGCGATCCATTAGGTTTGCTAATCAAGCCGAGTGTGTGTCCCCGCGTACAAGTGCGTGTGTGTTTGTGTACGTGTGTGTGGTAAGTGAGTTGCATGCCTCTCACTGGAGCACATAATTACTAGCTGGTGATAAAAAGAGGAGAAGGGGGCATTGTGGGATAGCTCTGGTGTGAGTCGCCATCTCTACCAGGGGTTTTATTGAATGACCGTCGGTGGACATGATTAACTACACAGCTGGGAGCTCAGGTATGCACTGACACACATATTGAGACATGCACAGGGACACATGTACTCGCACATGTCTGAAAAGTTCACCAAAACCTCTGAAATATTCTTAGAAAGTGTGCAAAAACATGTACGCGGCAAATGTCACGTCGCCTAAAATGTGCAGCGTACACATACGCAGACGAACCGCACATTTTTGGAACTAGCGGCAGGTCGGAGCCAGAAAAGAAAAATGGAACGATGTTTATACTCTTTAACCAGGCTCTGAAAGCGTTCATTTAGTCAGGCTCTGCTGAATCATTTACCAAAAGTGAGGTGGAAAAAAATATATAAGCACGAAGTCTGGCTTTTACGTAATGCCAGCAGCCAGTCAGTCAGAACCACAGGATGCATACAGGGAAGCAGAGAAAACAAACACTGAAGGATGTCCTTTCTGCATACTTGATGCTTTTCCCAGCCGCAAATACCTAAGTTAGCCCGGGACGCTGCAAAACAGATTCACTCTAAACCGACCTGCGATTTTACCTTATAAGGGTTAGAATGCTTTGAGGCCTTAGGTTGTGTGTATACGTGTATACGTGTCTGTCTGTCTGTCTGTCTGTCTGTGTGTGGGCGGGCGGGCTGCAGGAGCTAGGTTAAGTTTTGGGTGGAATATTTCGCACAGCTGGTGAGTCTTTGTTATCATCTAGAGATGGTGCTTCTGGCAGCATCGGTGGTGGTTTGGGAAAGCTTAAAGCAGATGAAGAAAAAAAATTCCACGGTTACCACTTGATCTAACATCCTTTCATTCCACCGGCCCATGCCAGCGACACACACACACGCACACACACACACACACACACACACACGCTCACACGAAAACACAAACACAGAACCTCCTGGTGGTAGGTCTGAAATGGAACATTGTTGAAATTCTAGCAGCCTCCGATCCAAAGCCTCTTTTCCTCTGTAGTTCTTGAAGGTTCTGCACCATTAAGTCTAATATATACTGCTGTCTGCTCCACCCCCGCTGGAGGAAAACTGTTTAGCACTCCACACATCACAGGCAATGTACCTGAACTGTCCCTCCCATCTTTCTAAAAATACGTTACTGTTTTCTTGCTGCATCTGTGAATATCCTAAGCATACAGGTGATTAGGAATGAAATGATGCTCAAAGACGTCTACAAACGGGGTTGTCTGCTTGGAGGCTTGGAGGTCTGACCTGTGACTTTCGTTGACAGTATTTGCAACAATTTTGTAGGAAGACGGATCAAACTGGCCAAAACTACTACCAGCGGTCTGATTGAGATGTAACGTGACTCATACTGATATAAATAAGGGACGTACTGTTGGCAAGCTTTGTGTAAGATGAGTTCACAGAAGAAAAGCCTATTTTTAGACTCTTAAAAACACTTCTTGAAGGCAGAAGCTGTCAGAAAATTGACACATCTGTGCTGCTGCTGCAAAAGGAAGCTGAAGAAAGTGAACGTACAGAATGTACGGTCGTTCACACGTAACTGCACGTCTGAAACGGAATACTAATTAAGTCACTCAGACCCTCGGATAAACCTGACGCATAACAAGTTACCTAAACTGCCCTCATTATGGCAAACATGCAGGGGGAAAGCCTGCCTAGCGTCCTTCCTTACAGGGGCAAGGCCACAGGGTTCAACCTTGAGGTCGCACGCAGAGCGGACACATGCAGCAGCTCACAGAGACGACTCACGCAGACATGCATGAATATAATCAGTGCAGCCCAACTGTCTACTCGACAGCTGCCGAGTGCACATTCAAGTGTGTTGACTTCATGCCAATGATAAGAGCAATACCTCACTTTGGAGTCGCAGGTCGCGGCTGCACATGACGACAAATACCTTTGTGAGTGCTGAACAAAGGCCGTTCATTTAGGGTCCCAGCTATGTTTAGCTCCCAACTCAGGGCATGCAGTCATTGGTCTAAAGCATCTCCATGCATGGTGTAAAACACTTGACACACTTTTTAGTGCCCTCTCACCTGCAATGACACCAAGTGACAAAGTGACTCGCGGTGTCTCATTTCAAACAGAGTGACAAAGACGAGTGGCGCAACAGATGGCTGCAAGTAAATAACAACATGGAGACAGTCTGATGAGGGTAAATGTGCTTTGTTTTGTTTCCCTATGAAACCTAATTTATTTCCGTTCCTCTTTGTCTGATGCCGTTAAAAGCCACTTACCCAGTGTGACACAATCATCCCCATCTTCACTATTTGCAGGGACATCATTGCCCAGAGTAAAGTATGGTTTGTGCATTTTCAAACATACCGTGTTACAGGTCGGGGCTGCAACAATTAATAAAACAATTAGCTGTTAACTGTTAAATTTATGATGAACTATTTTGATAATCATTAAATCACTTGCAAAATGTTTTAAGAAAAGTCTAATTTCTGTGATTTCAGCCTCTAAAATTTAAACATTTTGGGATTTCTTTCCTCCTCTATGAAAGTACACGGAATATCTTTAGTTGGTGGACAAAGGACACCATCTTGGGCTATGGGAGACACTAAACATTTTCTGTTTTTCTGTACCATTTTCTGACATTTATAGACCAAAAAAACAGCAATTAATTGACAGAATAATCAGCAGATGAACTCACAATGAACATAACCGTCATATGTATAAACATGTAGCAGTCACTCATGGCACAAATGACAGCTGGTCTGAAACTTGGTGACAATAAAGTCTCTACCAGTGTGAGCGCATGTGATGTGTAATTCACAAAACTGCAAAGACAGAGCATAAGGAGCCTAAACTCTGACACGCAGCTCAGGCTATGATTACTGCCAAAGCTAAAGCAAGAGTTTTACTTACAAAATAAAGAGCAACTGTAAAAAGTAGCCTCCTCACCAGAAATACAAAATTCTAAATTAAAGCTGACATGCTTGACAATCAATACAAGCCTCCAAGGTTAATACATTTCTCAGAGATGGTTATCCCCAACAGTCACTGTTCAATAAGACATCCAAGAAAGCAAATTTCCTGACATCAGGCCCAGTATTACTGATGGGGATGATATGTTCAAAATTCTCTCATTATGACGAGACTTTATAGCAGAGTCCTGAATATTTGCAGGGACAGAGCTCTGGAGTAATACGATGACATTAAAAAGGCACCAAAGCCAATGAAAAATGCAACAATCACGCGAACTCAGTCGAAAAGGTCTCAGGCCAGCGAGTGTGCATGAGAAATACCTGTGTGTGTTGTTGCCCTATCCTCTCCATCTTTAATTTATCATTCCTTTGCGGTTAAGCTCTCAGTTCAGATGGCTGAAATGATGAGTTCAGACCGTGGCAGATCTCTGTGACTAATCGTGACCCTGCTGGTTCAGTTCCACTTATTCCATCATTGTCTCCAAAGACACCAAAAACCCCCGCTGGATGGCCTGAAGAATCCGCTGAACAGTTGCATAATACAGTAGATTACAAAATGAAAACGTGAAACCTAATCGCATGATGTAAACTGACAATTTAACTATTTGTAGGAAAAGATTTCAATTTGATACAATTGAAACAGAATTAACAGACGACCGCAAATGAAGAAAAGCTAATTCAGTGGAAACATTCTGCGTCTGTGACTCTATGGGTAACTCTGGAGGGTGTTCTCCGTAAACAAAGGACCCCAAATGAACTTCTGCTCTCAGTTAATGAGCCAAGCATGAGCAGCTCTATCCTTTTTGCTATAAGCGCTGGAAACCAGGAATAAATGCTCTCATGCACAGAGTTACCACAAAGGAAAAAGATCTGACAGCAACAATCTGTCCGTACATCACTGGAAAACCTTTCCAAATCCTTTAAACTTTGTTATGATTTGATCTGTTTAGGAGTTTTCCCCAAGAAGTCGCCGACTCTCATGTTGTTATCAACCAGTGATGTCATGGGCCCAATCTGAGCGGATTACGCAGATGGTGGAGGAGATGAACTGTGTTTTAGCCCAAGGAAAATATGGATTTCTCTAACAAACTATGGGAAGAATGACAAGGAATTTGGCTTCACATTAATCTCTTCCTTCTTACGGGGAAAGGTTGGACGGACACCAAATTGTTCCATTGTAAATGCTCAGCCTTGTGGTTGTATTTCCTATCACAAAAGTACATTCCTCCTGAAGGCGTCAGGAAATAAACAAAAAGAGCGAGTCTGAGACAATGGAAGCGGGCGCATGCAAAATGCCATTCTGAGTCAGAACAATCAATGCGAGGCACTCGCTTTCTTGTGTTCCATTAGTCATTGTCCTTGAATGGGAATTACAATTGAGGTGGAAGAAAAGAGCAGTCTCATTATTGCAATTCCACTTCCATTACGCATCAGCTACGATAAACAACTAATTAAAAGCACAAAACATTTCCCAAGGACAAAAGTACAGCCGATGATCAAATATGTTGCTGGATGGCAAATACCAAAAATGGCATCTTTTGCAAGTTGTAAAGCACAAGTATTTTACATTCAATATGTGTCATTTCAGTGCACTGTAGCCGTCATAAAATAGCTGGTGAATCAGTCATTCCATTGTCTTCCTCTGCTGAGGCTTAACTCACTGTGTCTGACTCCGTAAATGGTCCAACAGTTTGTTCTTTGTTCTTATATGGATGTCAGAATGGATGTGCAAGTGTTCAAATCAAATCTATGAATGGTATATGAATAGAAAAATAAAATAATCAGACTTTCAGACTGTCACCAGTGCTGATGATGTGATATTTGATATGTGGAGATAATCAAGTCTTGGTCCAGCTTCAGTTTGAGGGTACAGACATGAGAGTAAATTTCCTCTGCGGAAAACTATTTGTTTAATGTAATAGAGACTAAAAATATTGCTGCTACACAAATATCATGTTAAACAGTTGACAAAACATTTGGCAGCTGTTCTGGAGCTTCTGGATCCACAGGCCTTCATCTCCTGATTAATTATATGTTATCACCATAACACCATAACAATACAGCAAATTCAATCAAAAGTATGTGACAATTTCAGAAAGAATTACCAGTGTTCAGACAGCCTGCGGTGAGGGAAGGCGACAACACACAGCTTTATTTTAAGGAGCCACGAGGCAAGAAGGGTCCGGAAACACTGATCTAAAAAAAAAAAAAAAAGATCAAGGGAACAACAGGTGTCCTCTCCATCCATTCCTAATCTATGAGTCTGCACAATGAAGCCACAGATACAACACTGAGTCATGTTCCACACTGGCACCAGAGCCTTACATGGCCAGTGTGTCCATTTCTGTGTTTACCGGTCACGCTGACTTGTGCCGAGCAGGTGACGGCTGAGAGCTCCGAGACATTCCTGAGGAGACCCTGATGCCACGCCGCCATGACAAGAACATTCCTGCGGGCCCGTTGCATGACTCTCCCTCTGTTTGCAGGTTTATCTGTAATGTGGCCTGCGTGCTGACAGGCATGATGTAACTGCAGAAATAGGGTGATGGGCGGGGGAATCTCAAGACTCGAATATATTTCAAGCACAGATGATCCACCGTGAACAAATCTGAGGCGTGAAGTGAAGATAATCCCTTTATAATCATATTTGAAAGCAAAGTATAAATGTCTCTGATGCAACTCGGAGCTTGTAATTTATATTAATTAGAAAGTAAATGCAAACTGAAATTTGAATGCCACTCACTTTCTGTTCATACTTGGGGTGTTAGGAGACAAGCTGTGAACTTCACTGACTGTAGCACACCAAACCCATTATGACCTACAGATAGTGATACAAGGTGTTTACACATAGAGGCGGTGGTTGTGTGTAGTTAGTGATTTCAGCCATCTCTCGCTCTGGTTAGTTTGAATTTCACTCAGAAAGGTAAGGTTAGTGAGCCGACCGTGTTTGTTTCAACATCTGCTGAATTCCTGGCAGCTCCTGTACACTCAGTGTAGTGTGGGTTAAACAAAGTCCAGGGGTGTAGCTTTGGTTAGCACTCTTCTTTCATATGGCTGTATGTGGTGACATCAAATGACCAGACCACAGTGTCAAAACTCACAGAAGTAGGTAGTCCTTTAACTTAAGAGTTCTAAATATTACCTGTTGATTTTATCAAAATACACAAAACAAATAGCCTGAGTCAGATGGGCATAAAGAGTACTCAATTATAGATGGGATCCAAGACCCCTTCCAGTAAAACAAGTGCTTTTCCTTGTAAACATTTCCATATGGTGTTTTTTATATGCTGGAGGACATGTCAGAGGTAATAAAAGAAGTCAGTACCAGTAAAAGAGTATTTCCACCTTGAAAAAGCAGTGCACCGATGACAGTCTCAAAAACACAGATTCAGACTTCCAGGGTTTTAGATGTAGCAAAGCCAAGGAACCAGTCCTGTGAACTTGAAAAGAGGGGCTTTCCGTGTCATTATTCTTCATCACAATCAGCTCCCAGTTCCATCTTGTATGGCTGAACTACTCCAATATTACGACTTAGCATTCTGTAGCTTAGAATACAGTGTCAGAGAAGAGATGTAAGTGAGCTGGTGTGCTCGAGCTGCCATGAGCGGAGAGGTAGGAGTGGATTTTTTAGGAGTTAAGTAATGCATTTAATGGAAAGAACTTCTAAATATGTAACTTTAATACACAGAAATATGTTTTAGGCGCTTAATCAATGTCCAGAGATAGACTTGGACACATTGATAACAGCCTGTGTGGACACCCTTGAACTAGCTAAAATGTCTTATTAAAATTCATGCTCCATTGAAATAACAAATTCAGGAGCTCATTACAAAAAGTCTTAACTAAACTTCATGCAAATTTTAGTTTTGACCAGTAGGTCTATAATCTACAGCGCAGACCAAAGATACATCCTGACGTCTGAGCAAGAATGATATTAACTACGACTTTGACACGACTAAAAACTCAAGTAGGTGGAGAATTTTGTTCCGTATGGGTGCACCGGCATGAAAATGACCCTGAATCAGAAAGAAATGAGACAGAAATCTTAGCGTACAGCAAAAACAACCATCAGCTCTTTGCAATGAGCTGAACTTTAATCTGTGCAGATGCAACTGTGTAGTTTTTCCCACCAAGTCATTATGTAATGCAATTCTGACTTGCATTATGCACTAAAAGAGTCAAAAGCAATTGAGCTGGAGTCTGTAACATGAAATGGTGCATTTAATTGTAGTTTATGATTACTATGCTTTCTCCAATTTTCCGTTCAGGGCGCGTATGATTTCTATGTGTGACCTGATGAAATGCCACAAAATGTCACAGAGGACATAAAACCATCTTTAAAAAAATTAATAGCACAATGGATCAATAGCAATGCAACAGTGCAGCCTCAGACTGATCTGCCTGGTTGGGCTGCAAAACAGTAACAACCATCTGAAAAATGATCAGGATTTTTCCAAACGGTGGAGCCGTCAAACAAAACAAACAACTCTTTCAAACTGAAGGTGTCATTTATTTTTTTGTAAACCTCGAATATGATCATATAAAAGCAGACATGCTGTCAGAGGATTGGAATGTGAAATGGAGCACAGTGGGAATGTCTCTCGGCTGCTGTGTGTATGCGTCTGTGTGTAACTCCTCAGGTCTGGCACGAGACAGGTGTGCTTCTTGGGATACGACAATCCCTGTTATTGCCCGGCCAGTCTTTTATTACCGCTTCGCGCTCAGCCAATCACATCCACACGCTGGTAAACAGGTAGGAGAGAACAGCCATCAATCACTCTGCGCGCTGAGATCTGACTCCTGCCAGTTACACGCGCACCACAAAAAAAAAAAAGAAAAAAAAGAAAAAAGAAACGGACCAGCAACACAAAGAGCAGAGTGTATTTTTGGAGCACAATCCTATTTTTCCAGGCATGTTTCTGTCATTATCATTCCTGGAGTAGCTCATGTTTGAAGTCAGCGGGCCGTAGAACAGCACAGCGCTCACTCTGCACCGAGTGGGATGGTTACTAAGGGATGATGGGGAAAGCAGGTGCTATGATTGTGGCTGCTGTTGTGCCAGAGAGTGAGAGAAGAGACGGAGAGAAATCGAGAGGAGGGGGCAGCAAACGACAACAGTGACAGCTTTCTGACCCTATTTCCCTGACTGAACCTCAACTCTGTCTGATTAGTTTTCATTTCCACTTCCCTTTGCTGTCTGATCACGGTTTAGTCTATCATGCCCCTGGCCTGTATATCCATCTGTCTGTTGAGCTGTTGAGCAGAGAAGAGCAGCGAGCTGCTTTCCAACAGAAGGAGCAGCGATGCCAAAACCTCACACCAGTGCAGAGTCGGGCTCTTCACACAGCACAGTTCAAATGATCTGAACTTTGACCTTGTTTGTCTTAAAAAGCACGTCTTCGTTACAACTTGATGTTGTGTTTGGTAGCTCTGGCCATGATTTGTATAGTTATGATAACTCACCTAAATTATCAACGACATCTGAAAACATGAACACAGCTACTACAAATTGTGACGGGGAAACAAATACGCTATGAGAGTCACTTAGAACTGAAAGACTGATTTTGCAGTTTGCATCATATGCCTGGCTAACCTGTACAAACATCTGATGATGTTTTTTGTCCTATGTGACTTGAAGACCTCCTCCAACATGTCCATATGATGTTTTTTGCATGCTACAAGACACATCATGAGCAAAATAAGCAGCTAGCACCATGGCTAAGCATTTCCATCTTTAGTCCACAGTGTACCAATGACCATCTCAGAGACATGGATTGAGACAGAGTGGGCGGACAGAGCACTAGATTTGTGGAGAATTTAGAACGTCCCGCTGTGTTTGGGTGCCATTGATGGAAAGCATGAACAAATCAAAGCACCTCCAACAGCAGCTCCTTGAAGTGCAGCTCTTTTAATAATGAATGACAAAGGCGTGGATCACAACGAATCTCTTTGCAGTCTCTCCTCATAACAAGCATTTGTTTTCTTGGCACATGTGCAGTCAGTGCAGACACAAATTTTGGCTACACATGGACATCTGAGAGGGGTCCATGTCGAACCTCGCAGAGTTGAGTGGATGACAGAATGTGGACCTTCACAGACTCTTCAACACGCAGATTTGGAAAGCAAAAATTGTCCTTAAGGAACCAGTCCTGTCTATATGCAGGGAAGGGTTTTCTGTATCAATAATTCTGGAATTGGTTTCATCTATCCATTATCTACACACCGCTTAATCCTCACTAGGGTCATTGGGGGCTGGAGTCTATCCCAGATGACTTAGGGCGAAGGCAGGGGACACCCTGGACAAGTTGCCGGTCTATCACAGGCAGACAACCAAGCACACTCACATTCACACCTACGAACAATTTAGAATCAGCAATTAACTTCAACTTGTTTTTGGACTGTGTGGGAGGAAGCTGGAGAACCTGTAGAGAACCCACGCTGCACGGGGAGAACATGCAAATGCAGAAAGATCCCGGAAGTCCTAACCACGGACACGAATCAGTGATCTTCTAGCTGCGAGACGACAATGCTAACCACCGAGCCACTTCGCAGCCAAGTTTTAAATATGTACAGCTGAATTATTGTAAGATTATAACTTGTCACTGTGTAGCATAGAGGGGTTTTGCAGTTTTTGAACAGAGTTATCGGTGAGTTGGTGTGCTTGGGCTGCAGCAAGTGATGGAAACAAAGGTGTAGACAGAGGCAGGACTTCATCTGCATGTTTTAAAGGAAGCAACAGTGTAGAGTCACATCATTTTGAGGCATGACGGGTTAATTTTCAGAGAATAAAAGCTTAGAAATATGTAATTTTGATACACAAAGATGATTTTTTAGGGGTTTAATTAATGACCAGAGAAGGAGCTTAATTTTAGCTTATCGCCATGTTTTCAGATCTCCGCGAAAGATAAACTTGAGCACAATGCTAATGAGTTATTATTATCATCAAAAAGGCGGACAGTTCATGCATCTAATTAACCAGTCTGGGTAAAGGTGAGGACAAAAGCAGTGTACAAAGGAAGCATAGAAAACAGTCTGTGCGGCGAATGCTACAGGATTAGAAAATGTCCTTAACATGCAGTGCTTGGATCCTTTAACTGCAAACATGTTTGAATGATGAATATCAAATGAAAGGCCACAACAAAAGGTTGAAAAAAAAACCTTGGGAGGTTGCAATAATGAGTGTGCCTCAGTGTTAATTATGATGTCTACAAAACAAACAACAAAAGACTAATTGTAATAGACTGCAGTTATCTTATAAACATAGAGAAAGCATGACTAACTTTTGGCAGACATACAAAAATGAAAAATATATTGCACGGTAGTTTCGCTTCAGCTGCAAATGTAGGAGATAAGCTGAGCTCTCACTGACTAAAGCTCAGACTGGTAATCATGTGTAGGCACAGCAGAGGAGGAGACTAGCAGCAGGAGGAGGAGGAGGAGAACGGGGATATTTGGCCTGTACTGTGTGCAGTGGAAGTATCTTCCAGCAGATATGGGACTGATGTCATCTTCCTCACAGTCAGTAGGCTGGAGAAACAATCAATGTGTGAGTCAAGGTGAAGGCAAAGAGGAACGGAGGACGGAGCAAAAGAAGGTGATGTCAGGGGTTTGGTGGTTGTGGAGTTCAGAGGGCAGAGAGTGATGCTACTTCACTGATAACCTCGACTAAATATACACGCCAGAGGAGGCGCTATTTAAAGTGGATGACAGCATGAAGAGAACAAGCTGTTTGAATGTGTGTGTGTGTGTGTGTGTGTGAGAAATCATGCGAGCGAATGTGTCAGCGGCTGATGTAATGCCTGCTCTTAGTTCAAAGCTCAGATAAGCATTTTAAGGACCAACCGTCAGTCCTTCCTGTTTACATACAGCCAAGTCATTAACTATCAGGGCAAACCGTTGTTAGCAGCGACTGCATCGAGTTGATAATTCAATTAAGAGCAGATGAAGTGAAGATACATCACCTTATGAGAAAAAACTGCCGTGTGATGAGCTTTAAAGTTCAGATGAATCACCGTGATGAAAAAGACATAATCACTGTCTTCTGTCTCGCTAATTCACAGCAGGCAGCGAGGGTCACATCTATTAACATCTCAGTAAATAAGAGGATCGTTTACAATCCCTGAGTGCTACACTCTCAATTACAAAAAAAATTGTCAGAACAAGACAAAAACATTACTGCTTCTCATTTAGTATTCATTAATGCAAAGCCTTCAGTGGCACCAAAGCTATTCAGTTTATACATTTTGCTCTCCTCGCTATTCATAGCGGATTCGCGAAGTGAATACTGAATGATGGGGGCAAAGTCACATTGGGGGCTTTAATCATGTTGTGTTGAAAGGAAAGCTGGCGCGACAACTCCTCAGAGGCCTGAAGCAGGAAGAACAGAGCTGGAATGGGCGTTTGGTACCTGGTCTCCATTAATAACATACACTCAGGCATGGATGTGATTATCAGTTCTCTAATGTAACACACGGTCCTTCAGGATTGTACCGAAGATTTATTGTGGAAAACGTGGCAGGAAACTTTGATCACATGAAAACACCAACCCGAAGTAGGTGGCAAATGCATAGACAAAGTGCCTCCTACATAAAGTTCAGTTTTCACATTTAATGATATTACAAAGTGCAGCGGAGGCTGGCCAAGTATCCTGCCATAAACCTAACTTGACAGGAATTGTATTTCCCTCTGGACCAAACCAATGAAATGCTGCACTAACTGACCTACCACCACCACCACCGAGGCCTGCACACTGTCACCCGTGTGTTGTGTAAATCTGGAGTTTGCCCAAGGTCGCTTTACTGTACGTGTTGTAATAGAAACCGCAGTCAAGTGCACTCACACACTCAGCTGAAACCTAAGTATGGTTCAAAAATAGTCGTACTGTAGAGTCTGTTCAAACAAATATGCAAAGGTCACGTTTCGGTATCTGCAGTGCAATAGCAGGGGAAGGCATTATGATTCTCTGGACATACAGTCTTCAGGGCCACACAGAGAAGGGTGTTACTGGTGACAGTAAATTACAGAGGCCAGCAGAAAAGCCGCAGCAAACAGCTCCCAAATCTCTACAACACATCACGCAGCCTGAGTGTCAAACACGCTGATTGGCTAATCAATTAAACTCTAACAACAACAGCACCCGTGCATGTTCACCTAAATGCATCCTAGAGAGGCATGTTCCAGCCTCTCGACGAAGTCAACTCAGCATAATTTAAATTTCCACATCATTAGTTCCATTAGTGCCACAACATCGGCATCCCATAGGCTGACTTTCCATTAACATTAAACAGAAATAGCATGCACATTCAAATTAGAAATCGAGCACAGTCCGCAATAGGGTTCAAGTAAAGTTACTCAAAACAACGACGGACATGTATTTCATCCTTTTAGTTTTACTTCACAACAAGTGTGTCACCTCATTGATTAGTAACACAAAGTTAGACTTTGATTTCTTGGCTACAAGATACATATTGACATGTAAAAACCACAAAATTATTTGAGATCTTTCAATACACTATTTTGTTTATTTTTTTTATTGGGAAAAACTTACATTGTAACATTTCTTTAAAAGTATGTATATATTGCACTATGACAAAATGCAGGAATTTTCCCTACATGACTTGGGTATATGTGTCTGGAAGGAACTCATGAGTCTAGAAAGAGGTGACTTTCTAGGGAAGTGCATCTGCATTAAAAACATAGTAATGGGAAAAAGATTTTGGGAAAAAAGCTTTTTAGAACATTTTTCTTATGGTGTGACACTGGCAAAAGTAGTTGTTTTTGCATTGGATGACATTCAGATCTGACATTTCAGTCGACATGCAGAGACTTGTGGTGCTGATTTAAATAACCAAACAAATTGATTGCGTTCTCTAATGCAGTGGCAACAACTGCATGATACCACCACAGAGTAGCTGTTTTTTGTCAGCTTCATGCTTTCTGAAATATTTCCACACAAGTGACGTCGCGTTTTTTTTGTTTTTTTTTTGCAACCAAATGTTTGTTTTCAGCGCTTCTCTCCTGTTCCTTGCTCGTCTTGCTGTGCACATGTAGAGCCTGTGTATAAACACACACTGTGTCTTGTTAATAATTTTTTTTTTAAAACACTCAGTGTATCCAAGAACTCTTAAATTGATATAAACCAAGTTCTACTAGACAGACTTTCACTTGTCGATTTGTCGTGGAAATTGAGAAGTGTACAAGTATTCTTTTTTTATCAAGCAGCAAAAAATGTTGTAGCACCACGTGTTTGAGTTCATTTGTGTTACTTCACACCTCCTGCCATGCCACTATTGTCCATGTGCATACTGCAATGTTGAAGCTGAAACGACATATATTGTACAGCCCTACTCTTTAGGGACACAACAATCAATGCATGAATATTTGCTCTGATCTAATATTTGCTTCATGATGTACATTGTTACTCTATTTTTCACAAGTTGTCTCCAGTTTTTGCTCCATGCTTCTGTGACCACTACATGATCATTCACATTATATAATGCAGTCTAACACTGTAGCTGCTGCTGTTACATAGCCAGAGCTAATGAGGCAGATGAATTAGGCAGCAGAGGATCAGCGTTCCTGACGCCTCCGGGCAGATCTGTGGAAATCTCTGTGCCAGTGATCAGATGAATTGCTATTCAGGTTAACAGTGCAGTAGCATGTAAAACGCATACACGCATTTGTGCACAAAGCAGCTGACCTGACATGCCTGGTTTAAAAAAGGTCAATCAATAGTGTCCCAGAGCAGAGCAGTGACAAGAAGAAGCTGTGCGGTCTGTTATGGCTGGACAATGAATGCAGCTTTCACTCAAGAGGAAACACAGTGCTCGCCGCTGCATGCTGGGACATACCGACCAGTGCGCGTCTCGAAGGGATGTCTGTGTATACTCATTTGTATTTTGGGGGGAATGGAACAAGCTTTGTGGTGCTGTCCTTGGACTTTTGTTTGCAGACTCGTTTCTTATCTGATCTTGTGCGTGTATCTGTCTGGTTCTGGGCGTATTTGTCTGTCTGCTTCTCTGTGTGGGTCTGAGGGGGTTTGGGGGACTCCGACCTCATCCAACACATGAAGAAGAGGAGTCATGGACTCGAGCTGAGCACATTTATAATACTTCCTTCCAGACTGCTTATGTCAGGATTGTTTGTGTAGTCTACCAGCGGTCTTCAAAGTCCCACACTGAGGCCTCCCCTCAAAAAAAATTGAGAAAAATGCATCCTCCACCCCCCCCCCAGCCACAAATTTTGACATAGGAATCTTTATTTGAATAGATAAGGGAGGGTGGTGGTGCTGCAGGAATATAAGAACCATGTGGATGTGATACTCTGAGCATGTTCAAATAACACAGATGATGCAACATGGAGACAGTTAATATTGATGTACTCTGTTAATCCAGTTATTTTTCTTTCTAACGCTTCTATCTGAGGGATAATCAGACTTGAGGTTTGGAAGTACAGTCCCTATAATTTGAGGGCTTTAGGGGATGCAAACAGACAATATAATGTTACCATCGAGTTATATCAGTTTGACTTGGATCGTCAGTAAAAATCTAAAACATTATGAAAAAGTAATGAGATAATCGATGACAGAATAAGCAGCTTTTTGTGTTTTTATTCATTTAAAAAGAAAAAAATATATATTTTTACAATGCAAATGCGCTGGATGTAAAAAAAAAAAGAAGCTTTGAAATAGCAGGAGTGAATTATTTCACCTCTGTGTTCATACATTTTTAAATGCAACCAGAACTGCAGGAACTCTTCACTAAGATCAGCTCTTTACACATTCATGTCTCTTCACCTTCTCGTCACTCTGCTGCTTATAAAAGGATAAATAATTGCAGGGATAAGTGCAGCAGTGCTTTAGTTAACATTTGAATCAGCCACTTTCGCTCCTACTGTGGAAATTTAGCTGATCCTTTATAAGTGATGCTGGTGATGTGTCTTATGTAAAAAATGTACGTCAGCGCTGTGAACGCTTTTATGTAGAGATGTTTGCCACAATGGTAGATTAGCTGAAAGACAAAGTCAAATTGAACACTGTCCCATCATGGTAAATAGTCTGCAGTTATATACCCCTTGGTGATGCTCAAAACGCTTTACAATGTGTTTCTCATTCACCCATCCACACACAGCAATTTCAGGTTTAGTGTCTTGCCCAAAGACACTTTAAGAGTTGGAGGGGCTGGGGGATTGAACCACCAACCTTATGATTAGTAGACAAATGTATTTATTTATCACATTTGCTCTTTGAAGCCTTCAAACAGGTTGGCATGTCTTCCGGCAAGATGATCTGTCAAGTTGGATGTGTTGGCACCCTCGGTCGTAGAGCATCTTTTACAGACATGCCTTTGTGGTGTCAGTGGCTGTAAGCAAAATAATACCATATTTTGCTTTGTGCGTCTTCTTTGCGGACAATCCGCTGACTCTGTGCCTCTTATTTTGTCACCATGAAAGCTGCAGTTTGCAAAAAATGGTCTGCGTGCCCGTTAAGAAAGGGAAGCAGAGCGGTGCATACTAACGCTGCCGTAGTAGTTACACAAAAATACAGCTTCTACTAAAACACTAATTCTTAAAGTAACGACAGTAATAAAATGAGGTACAGTATCATTTTTAATAGCGGAGTACGTGATACCTTCCTAGTACTGGTCTACTATGGAGACACTTAATCACATTGGGGAAGAAACCATGTTTTGTGTAGCCAATATTTGTTAACATTTTGGCAAATTGGAACCATTTAATGCCAAACTAGCTGTTAGAAGTTCCTGTTTATAAAGTACCTGCAGGTAACAACCACTTAGTTCCCCTGATACTGAAGATATGTGATGATTCTCACCAAACAGCATCTTTATTCAATGACTTTGAAGTGGTTTTATAGAGATGTTTATTCATGATCAGCAATGGAGATAATTGTATCCCAGTTAGGGGAGTTCAAAAATATGCAGCTCACGTGTGTGTTTTTATATTGACTAAGAGAAAGAGTTTAACATAACAGTTTAATATCAAATGCAATCTTGTGATACTGGTTTTAAAGTACTGTAAATGCCTCCATGAGATCTGTGTCACAGCTACTGATGCAGCTCTAACTGCCTTTAAGTGGGCCACATCAGGACAAACTAAAGCAACTCACTTCCAATTGTTTTCAGAACACCAGCGTATATTTGTCCTTTTTAGCTCACCCCCAATTGTTGCCTCGCATCTCTCCTTCCATACCTCCCTTTCAGGCTTTGAAAACATCAGCGTAGGTCTGAATATAGATTTGTCATGTGTCTTGCTGCTGCACTGCAATCTCCTCTGCTAAGTCAAGCAGCCTGAATGTGCATTGGAATAGATTTAGCCTCGTAATATTGAGTTATTGTTCTATTTTTGCAGCTGCTACTCCCAAGCGAACCTCTTACTGTGGTTTGTTCACATTATCTCTGGCAAACAAGACCCAAAACATGACCTGCACGCTCCTCTCCATCACATGTTGTTCTCCCTCAGAACACGTTTTGCTGCGAAGCGTGATAGATGACTTGAGACAACCGTTTGTGAGCAGATTTCTCAATGTTCCATTCTAAATAAATTGATTTTGTAGCAGAGCAAAAAAAACTTTCATACACAGGATTGACTGCAACAGATGCCACGATTTCAAAAACGCCTTGTCTTTAGCGGCGTCTGACACGTCTGTTTATGGACAATTATTGCCATGCATGTGCCAGTATTATGTAATTATCTTGGAGCTGTCAAGTAAACTTTGCTTGAGGATTTAGACTCTTTCCGCAGAGTGACAACAGTGTAATTTCAAATTTATTCGACCCAATAGTTCCCATGTGCTGCAACCTTAGCAGCAGAGTGTGCTAAAAGGGAAATGGAGCCATTACGACTGAAGAAAGGATGGCAGAATCTTCCTAATAGCCCTGCTGTAATGACCCTGGCATCTGCAAGACATTGTACCGTCTCCAAAACATTACTGGAGCTACTTGGCCATCACTCAGTCTTGCCAGGCCTCTGCTGAGAATCGTGAACGCTCTGATAAGGCGACCTCCGAGCTTAAAAGATCACAACAAGCCTAATTTAGTGCTTTCAGAGCTTATTTGGCTCCAGGCTTTCTGAGTCATCGCCACCTTTCAAGTCATTAACAAATCCTCCTGAGTCATGCGAGTCTTCCTACCTCTGACAGTGACTGAGTGCGATATGGCTCCGTATCTCTTTCAACCACAGTAGCAACCCTGCCCTTCTAATTATTTAGCGTGTCACAGAGCCAAATCATGCAACCACAACACATTCTAAAGCAATTATGTAGAATGATTTACTAATTCATCCGTGGCCAGCAATTTAATCAACAATTTTGATAGCTGACTAACTGATCCATTGTTTTTTGTGTGATTTTTCAAGCAAAACCAAGAAGCAGGAGTTCCAGCTTTTCAAATCACTGCTGTTCTCTGTTTTCCATCACTGAATGGAACTGAATAGCTCTGTTTTGGATGTTTCGTCAAACCGACAGGCAATTTGTAGAGATCAACTCTGGCGCTGGAAAAGTTGTGATGTGCACTTCTCTGAAATTGAGGCATGTGAGCAATTAGTCAGTTAATAACCAGTTAGTAGGTTCCAGTGCTCGACACGTTTCAGGCTAATTATAAAGAACGCCGCTGCCAACTCCACACTCACCACTCGTGTTCCACTCAGTGCTAAAATGATTAGCGGATTATTCAATTTGTCGAGAGAAAACTGAATCACATTTTTATCATCTGAATTATTTGTAATCGGGCAAAAATGCAAAAAAACTCCAAAAAAAACGCAGCTCAGCTCTGACTTTCTAAACGTGAAGTGTTTTTGGGTTTTTTTTAAATTATTTTTTTCTGCTTTCTAGCAAAAAGGTGTGATTCCATCTACCTGCTATGTGCATTTTCAAGTGTTGTGTAAAAAATAACTGAGTGGAAACGCCACATCCATGGCTGTCTAGATTTTACCTTTGACCTTTTGGATATATCAACATGTCAGAATTTTTTCTGATTGGACATTAGTGTGAAATTTTTGTCATGATTAGGGTGTGACTTCTTGAGTTCAATAAACCCCCTTACCCGAACCTCCTGACATGTGTCTTTTTAGGTCACAGTGATCTTCTGACGACTATAAAGTAGTTGGTTCACACTTGAGATCAAGGGGTTGAAGAGACATCATGTTCACAGGAATGGGATGAACATAAACACGTACGAAAGATGGATGTGTAGAAAACCTGTAAACCATAATGCCTCCAGCTATAACTCTCACTGCTGTGACATCACAAAAACTATAAGCAACTGAAACCAGCTTATGTATACACTCATGAAATATTGGAATTTAAAATAACTAGTCCGTGAAAAAGAGAGACCAAGGCATCACATACTGTATGTACTGAGCTCCTAATATTCACATCACAGCAGTGGATGGAAACACATTAATCTGCTTTCTCGTTTGGTGACTTTCGGAAAATATGTGTTAAATTTGCGCTGCATTTAGACGGAAACCTCACAGTTTGATATCTGTTGGTGGAGGACACAACAAGCTCCCCGAAGATGTTGCTTTGGGCTCTGGAACATCTCAAGGCTCAACAATCGTAATAACTCCACACTTTTATCCTCTACTAATTAGTACAAATACCTGACAAACACCAGCTAGCTACACCTCTAACTGGAGGAACTACACAGCCACTCAGCTATTGTTGCTGATATAACTGCATGACCTTTAAATCTGATACTGGCAATCAAGCTTCCTGGAGTGTTAATGTGCTGATCCAGTCTGCTAACCAGCTGATAGAAACATCCTCCACCGGCCAACAGATTTCCAGTTCATCAGTCTGCGTCCTGACCCTGCAGCCCCTGACCTGTGATCACCTGCCAAGACTGCTTCCAGTGAGGCCGGACTAAGCGAGAGACTGGCCAGACTGGTGTGATTTCCCCCCCGCAGTGCTTTTATTATTAACCTGATCTTATGACAGAGGTACAATGGCACGTACGCACATGCACTTTCAGAAAGACACGCACGTTCCTTTGCTCTTTGCGATCAGGCATCTGCTAAGGGAAGACATGCGCAGAATCAGCCAATAGCAAGCGTGGGTGTATCTGTGAACAAGTAGTTGCAAAAGGAAGGAGTTACATTTTGTTAAAGATAAACTTACAAGACCCCTGTGTGTGTGCGTGCACACGTGGGAGCTTTTTTTTCTACTCTTTCCAATTTTCCGGAAGTCTGCTGGAGCCTCCCACTGCTCTGGGCCCCAGCGGATGAGTTCTTATTGTGGGTTTGGAGCCCCACAGCAATTAGATGAGTTTATGGTAAGCGCTAAGAAGCGGAGAACCTTGTCATTCTGTCAGAGCTGATTTCCCCTTCGCTCCAAACGCCGACCTCTCCGGGTTGCCAAGGGTGGACGTGGGCCACGGCAGTGTTTTTTTGAAAAAAAAAGAAAAAGATTTGAGGGAAGTGGAACGTTTCTGAACCCTGCAGTGATTCAGTTTTTACTTCCTGTAACTACATTGTGTTGCTAAGTGATTTGAGTCAAAACATGACTGCTGGAGGCAATTGTATTTGATGCCTGGCAACATAAGGAATTTTCATCCAATAAAGGGGGCACTTACAGATTTGGGATACTAATGCATGGACAAATGAACCCACAGCACCTAAGTTTCCTCACAACTTCTGCTCTAGTCAAACAACCTCTACTATAACATTTAATATGCACTGAATAAAAGTGTTGCCTGTTGCAATAAAAATCCCCAACTCAGAGCCTCCTGTCATATCCACTGCATCTATCATCAAAGCGTCTATCATCACATGATCCAAGTGCTGTGGGAGGCTGTAGGTGCTCACACGTTGCAGAGGGAGTCTGTAAAACAAACATCAGCTTCAAAAGACACCAACACAGGCAATATAGGATCAAACAATAGTGAGGTATTTGGACACAGACTGACACAGGAATGAAATCCTTTCTACAAGGAACATAGAAACTTTATACACAGTAGAGGCACTAGCATAGCATTCGCTACATGAATGAAAAAAAAAAAAAAATCTATGTTGCACCTCCCCGTGCAGTCCCCAGAGCATTTCCCAACACTGTTGATGTCTTTTTTCCAAGTGCAGTGCCAACAAAATACTTCATCTGCTCCACCTCTGAGGCCTGTGTATCCTCCTGAGCCTCTCTACGAGATTCACCTCTTTACCAAAGTATTTGCTGGAAAACTAAATAAACACAGTTACACAATGGAAAGGGGGTCTTATGTAACTAACACCAGCCATGCCGTGGCCCAAATGTAACAATTTTCACGGCCCTGAACTTGAATACCCCCCCCCCCATCCACACACATACATACACACACAAGCTGTATGTGCAGAATCAACATGCTATGTAACATGGAGTGTTTTCTCTTTCTATCAGCGGGGATTACTGAGTGATCCCTAGAAAAAATAACAGTAGGTGGGCAGACCTCTCTGAGCTGACAGTTAGCAAATGCTGCAGCGTAAAGGACAGTGTGGCGCAGAGGGCTTCCTGAAATGTAAAAAATTCAAAACCCAATACGTCTTGGTGTTATGGTGAAGTTTAAGTGACGAAATCTGCTTTTTATTGACTACTTTTGGACATTTTTTTTTCTTCTCATTTTAGGACCTATATTGGAAATCGATCCAGCACTTCTATACATTCTTAATGTGGCGGTAAAGCAGTATGTTTTGGCAGCGATAGATGGCTGGGCAGATTTCTGAGCACAGTAAAAGTACATATTCATCTGTAGCTAATGGAATCTATACATGGGACAAAATTGATAGAATTTGCTTTGCAGAATTAAATTAACATTAAAAAGCGACAGTTGAGGAGCATCACAGGCTTGACTCCCCCACTTACAGTCTTTCATGTTTTCTCTTAAACAATCCCACTGGGCTCAGTTGGTGGAGAAAAAAAAAAAAAAAAAATATAGGGAAAGGGAAAAAAATGCGTCAAAACTATAGCTTCAAGATCGTAGCTAGCTGACACAATACATGCATGTGTCATTTTTATTGTACGCCTATATTCACTGTATGGCTACAGCTATTGTTTTATTAATCTCTCCATTCTATAATTAAACGTTGACTCTATAAAATTCAAACAATAATGTGACATGACAGATATTATCATCATTTCACTGACCCAATGTGTCATCCTGAAATCTTGTCCAAGCCTCAAACATATTCATTTTACAATAACATAAAACAGGGTGAAGAAGCAAGTCTTCCCACTTCTCTCCATCGGTCGATTAATCGTTTCAGTGCTGACGCATTTCTGCTGCCTCTGCGGGAGCTCTGTGCGTGACTGAAGAGAATGGTTAGCAGAGAAGAAGTGTGTGTTTTCAGTGTGATCCTTGGCGTGAGAACAGACTGAGAGCGGACATCACACCACACTGTGACAGCCGAGGGCAGACAGGAGAGGCAACACACACCTCCCTGCCCAGCCCTGATACCTGCCCTGCCCCTCTCACACATGCACGCACGCACAAATTCTCACCATCATACACATGTGAATACATACAGACACACACATAGTCATTTTTTCTGCTTCATAAAAAAAAAAGGACTGGATAAACCTGAACAATGCACACAAGATTCAAACTATCAGAGGTTTACGGTGGTGCAAAATGCATGTAGTTTTGTTCTTCTTGGAAAAACTGGTAAGTAGTTTTGATCAGATTAAACTGCAGATATTAACAGTTCCTAAATCTTATTGCACAACAGGAGAATGCAGAATTTTGACACGCAGAAGCCTCTAACAGTCTGTGAACATGTCCAAAGCTGCCGAATAAAAGGATTATGAAATTGCAGTCAGACGTATCCAACACGTCTGAAAATATATGGTTAATGACTGACACGTGGCTGCTTTGGCTGAGAAAGCTTCTTCAAGTCTGTGCACTGCTTTTCAATTAGATAAATACAGGATGACATCAGAGGTGTTGGCAATATTGGCAGACGCATTTAATTTGACTGTAACCCACTAAACGTGAAGGATGCATATAAATAACAACATGTAATTTCCGCATGTAGCCCCGAGCTGCAGACGTACCAACAAACTGACGAAACTGACGAAACCAAAACATTAAAACCTGCCTAATATTGTGGAGGGCCCACTTTTGCGGTCGACGCAGCTCTAACCCGTCAGGGAATGGAAATGATGCTGCTGTGGGTGTCCTGTGGTGTGGGGCACCGGGATGTTGGCAGAGGATCTTTGGGCCCTTTGAGTCGTGGTGGGGCTTGTTGCGGCATCCTGCACATGCTCGATAAGATTGGATGTTTCGAGGCTAGGTCAACACCTTGGGCTCTTTGTTGTGTTCCTCAAACAGTTCATGAGAAGCTTTTGTGGTGTGGTGGGCTGCATTGTACCGTTAAAGGAGACTGCTGCCATCAGGGAGTGTTGATGTTGGCTGAGCACGGTTTGTAATAATGTTTATGTGGGTGGTTTGTGTCAAAGTAGCATCCGCATGAATGCCAGTTTCCCGGCAGAGCACGGCATTGTATCATAGTGTTAGTTATGTGGCAGATCAATATGTAGCAGTGTGAGAAAACATCCTTGGGCTGTAGATCCTATCTTGAATCCTAGAGATGAATTAGTTTCCATTGTTTCCTTGGAATTCATTCATGTGTAGAAAATAATGACAATAAAAGCGGCTGACAGCGAAGTCTACAAATTATCCAGAAATAAAGGGAAACTAAGATTCTAAATGAGATGTTGCTAAACAGCCCATATTATTCACATTCACAGGTTTAAAACGATATTTTGGGGGTCTACCAGATTATGCTGAGGTGCTTTAATGTTCAAAAACCACATTATTTTTCTCATACTGTACACTGCACATCTTCTCACCTCTTGTCTGAAATGCTTAGTTTTACTTTAAGCCCCCGGCCCTTAGCAGCTCAGTCTGCTCTGATTGGTCAGCTGGTCTGACGACAGCAAGTCAACGCTGTTTATGTACCTTAACCTCAGGTCTAGGAGTACACACACAAGGCCCTTCCAGAAGCTTCTTTGTTTGAAGGCATGCCAAACTGGTCGCCGGGCAGGTGTTATGAAAATGCGTACATGGTGACCTAAATAAGTGATGGAAGAAAAGCCTAGTGTTTGAATAGGTGTTTCAGGCAGGTAGGGAGCAGGCTTTATACGTTTGCAGACCTTTTACATGCACAAAAAAAAGCTATAAAACACTACAATAAAGAGAAAAATCCAAACAGCATTATATAGGCTCTTTGTGTTTCTATAATGTCATTTTCCCAAAGCTTTGAGCCACGCAAGACAAAACTCAAACAACACTCGATCTAAAGAGGAGTCAGCAAAAATCCATGCAATTCTATAGATCTTGAAACATGCACAATGAAACCAAAACTTTGCAGCTTAACACCGTTAGATAAAGGTGTTTTTGTGTTTGTTTGATGTCCGCAACGCACGGAACAGACGACTGTGACACACTACTGTACACATGCACAAATTACACGTAGGTGCGAGAGATGCCACAGACGAGCACTCTCCTCATGGCCTCCAAGCCTCCCCCTGACACTCTGAGAACATTTTTGCACCCGGTCGACACATACTGTCTCCTGACTCACCCTCATGTGGAAAGTAGACACCTGAGTCTCACCTCCTGTGTCTGAGAATGAATGGACTCACATGCACACACCGTAATCACGTTTGTGTGAACGGAGATATGCGTAGTCATTACTACATGCAGACCAACAAGCAGGAAGCATTTACTGCCAAAATGTGTGCTCCAGCATCGCAGAAACTGAAGGGAAACTACACCGATTTTAAACATCATTCACAACAGTCCGTTTACAAGTCTGTTAGAGGTGTAGGATAATAAAACAAAAAAGGTAAAGGTGTCAGTTAAGTAGTTTTTGTATCAGATATCATCTCATGCTGATTCCAGCTCAGGATGAAACAGAAACCAATGTCCAAAGTGCCACAAACTGCAGTTCCTCAAATGCCCACTTGAGGCTGATTTCAAAAGCGAGTCAATCTCTATAGAACCTCATATTAAAATGAGCAACTTTAAAGCAGGAATAAAGATGTTTTTAACTTTGTGCAAAAAACGTTTTTTTGGTCTCTATAGCCAATTTTTATGACAATTATTACAATGTTAATGACATTTAACAGAGGTTTATTTATTGATCATTTACTTGTTTAAATTCTATTGAGGCTTGAAATTCGTTAACTCCACTGGCATTTCCCTTTCTGCTCATTTTTGGATTATCCAGCTTTAAACCTTTATAAGGCACATGGTTCTTCAACCTCAAGGAGAGGCACAGGGTGGACATATTGAATGTCCAAGGAAGTTACCAAATATGGTCACTTGCCTCATAAAGGGTTAAGGAGTCAGGTACCGCCTAAACGGCGAAGGATGGAGGCATCACACCGAGCTGCAAAACTGTTCTTCAGGTACCCTATCAGAGATGCCATGGAGGGTTCATCTATTTTTATATACATTCAATATTCAGGACTCAAAAAAAGAACAAACTCCTCAAATGCTCCTCCCTCCAGCTGTGGGTACTTCTGTTAAGAAAGCCTTTGGTGAAAGCTATCTTTCCAAATTTTCTAAACCACTGGCTCATTAGACTGGCTTCTGTTAATCCCACTTATTTCAAATTGCTCAGTGATTCAGGAGTCTGATGTAATTCCTCATATGGGAATAAGAATCACAGCGGCATAGCAACGCGTTTCCCTGCTCAAGAAACATGAAAATAAAACCCACGAGTACAACAGAACTGCACATATTGTTCAATAGCTGAGATTCTCTCATTACTTTGGCCAAGGTTCACTCACTGTTAAATTCAATTTGAGAGTGCCTTGTACTGTGGCATAATTAAAACCTACTCTGCAAACAGCATTAGTCAGACTGAATAATGGCGCAAAGAAAAATGCGAACTCAGAGAGGGCGGTCCTGGAGTGAAAACCACGCCTGAGATATATCATTCTTATCAAAGACCGATGAGTGGGCTTTTCCAGGCAGAGAACAGAAGAAGTTCACACAGGGGCAGGAACACTTGCTCCATGCTGTGATGGATCGGCCAAAAATTAAGAGAAGACACGAACCTTGCATCAGTTACACAGTGATGATGAACGATCATCAGTTTGTGATTAGTGAATAAGACAGGTTCTGTCTTTGTTTCAGGTCAACCTGTATACATCTGCAGCACTAACACATGTTTGTTGTGGGGAAAGAAAAAAAGTAAATTTCACTGGCAAGAAATAAGAAGACGCTACCGAGATATGACGACAGGAATGAAGTATAAACTGGAACATTCTGCAGGAACAAATCACTTCATGTTCCAGTCAGAAAGATAATTTTGAAACAATATTGGCTGTGTGCTGAGAGTAGAGCAGATGTCAAAACAGTGTTTTTGCCTGGGCAGTACTCTGGAGGCTACAATGATGTAGAAAATAGCAGTGATCCTTGCTTTAGCTTGTACTCCTAGGACGCCATCCAAAACTGAGACACAAAATTGGCATGATTGAGTGAGTGCCTGTTGTCTATAGCAGCAATGAAAGATAGATGGGGATCGGAGGTGATATGCAGATGTGTCTGCAGATGAAGGTGTTTCTATATGTGTGGAACTGAATACACGTTTATATGCACCGCTATGGGAAAGCTCTGTGCGAGTGTCTCTTTTTTTTCTTTTCCAAGGTTTGCACAGAGGCTCGTAATAACATGAATGACTGCAAGAGTGTGAAGGCCAGTCTATTTTAAGGCCTGTGTTGAAGCGGATGTTGGCATCATAGCAGTGTGTCTCGTGTCAGGGGTTCTGGTTCATCACTGACTTAATCTTGACATGTAAATACAAAAAACAGACCCTCCAAGTAATGTGAGGCGAAGGGGTGAAGAGTTTATAATTTGCTCAGTGTCTACAGGGCAGTGGGCTCAGAAAGCAACCCAAGTGGAATTGACACTGGAGGGCCTAAAGTTACAGTAGCGCTTGGGGGGAATTTATGATGGAAAATCCTGATAGTTAATTTTCAACTTGTGTCTTATTTCACCCCTCTTTTTTTTTCCCAGCTATTGTGATATAATTGGTTATGTTCAATATTTCATCACTTACTTCACTCTTGATGTAGCTCCAAGTCACCAGGAGCGCTGCACTGTCTCACACTGAAACAGAGCGCCAAAACCAAAACAGTTTCAACCATGTTCTTTCAACGCGGCCCTGAGCCTGGCCTTCACGACATGTCTGCATACTGATCGTCTGCAGAATCGGATTGTTTCAGCTGGCGTGAGCTCATCGGAAAAGTCATTTAAGTAAGTAGTCTGATGGAGTTTTTCTTTGATGTTCTGTTAATTTAAACTGCTAACTGGGGAAAAACACAATCACGTCAACCCCCGGTGGTAATTACAAGAAGGATATGAGAAGCATTTTGACAGGCTCGCACCTGTAGATCCACTGTGGAGACACGACACACTCCAGCTTTTCAGGTGAACAGACACAGATAGTCGTCCTTATTAAACAGAAAAATCATCCGTCTGCACGTCAGAATCCTGTCAAGTCTGCAAACAGACAGCTATTGCTGCAATCATAAATTAATTTCCATTATTGGCCAATTTTTTTGTCTATGAGTGACGCAATATTTACTTTGACTGATCAAGATTCCAAAACACTAAAGTGTGCTAATTACAATGACATTATAGAGATAAAAACAAAAAGTTTATAGAGTGAGAAGCTGTAAGCTGCATATATTGGTCATTAGTAGACATTTTACCTGCTTTGCTCTGTGAACTAACCTTTACCCTAACTGGTCAAGGCAGATGGCCGCCCTCCCTGACCCTGGTTCTGCTGGAGGTGTCTCACTGTTAAAGGGGAGCTTTTTTCTTCCCACTCATTGGGTTTTGCTGTGTTTCTCCCAAAATAATAACATTGTCAGGTCTTCACCTTGTTATGTAAAGTGCCCTCAGATGACTTATGTTGTAAACTGCTGCTATGTAAGTAAAACTAAATTATATTGAACTCTTTCAACTAGTATAAGCAATAAAATATACTGAAAAGCACTGGAATTATTGCCATTAAACTTTGAACACATTCATAGTTCCTTTGGTAATTCGCCAAAATTTCACCAATCACAAGGCAGATATTTTTGCTTTTCAGTGAAATGTCTGGACAGTTGTTGGATGGATTGTCATGGAACTTGGAAAAGAAATAAAGTATACTGTTAAATTGTAAATTTGGTGATTTGACAATGTAACATTTGGTTGGATTATCAATCTGTCCAGTACTTTGGTTTATTCCTGAATACCTGTAAAACTAGCAACACGTAGCATGCTAACACGCTAAACTCAGACAGTGAACACGGTAAACATTATTCCTGCTTATCATCAGAATGTTAGCGCTGTTATGGTGAGCAATGCTGATATTAGTATGTAGCTCAAAGCACCATTGTGGTTAAGCACTGTCTAATGGAGAGCTAGCATTTTATAGACTATGAAAACTGTTCAAGAATTTCTGTCACAGAAAGTTGAAAAAAATTGAAATGCAAAAAAATACGAATTTACTTGGGAGGTTGTAGTTGGTTATGTATTTGCGACCAGTCAAGTTACAGTTTACAGCCATGTCTGTACAGACTTGCCTTTGACCTTTTGAATATAAAATGTCATCACTTCCTAGACATTTGTGTGAAAACTTGTTGCAATTATTGTGTGGATTCTTGAATTATGGTGTTGTGTGAGCTCACAGAGACCTCTGACCAACATACTCTTGGGAGTTAACTCTTAAGTCCAAAATTTAAAGAAATTCCCTCCAGGTGTTGAAAGGTATGAAATATCGTGCTCACGAGAAGGCGACAGACAGATGTACGGATGAACAGACATATGACAACCTGAAAACATAATGCCTCTGGACATGGTCTTCACTGATGTGAAAGCATAAAAATTTATGTTATATGACAGCGACAAGACATTGTGGTCGCAGCATTTCACAAACAGTGGGCCACTCGGAGTTTTTGCTCACAAGTACCAGGAAAGATGCAATAAGCGACACTGTTTAACCGAGGATTTCTGTGAGGTGTGGTACTGATACACAGAGTACGTGATGTGCATTACAGCTGGATATCATCAACAAATTCTTGTACTTTAATGCAAAGTAAGGCCACTTGGTGCACCACCTCCTCAGACACAGATATATTCAATTTTTACCACCAGAGGTGGTAGCCAAATCCCATCAACAGGCCTGGAGATAAAAAGAAGGCTGTAAAAACCATTGTTGTTCAGCGGCAGCAGAAAAAAATGGGATTAACCATGGCTTTCATGTGGACTGACAGGAAAGACTGATGGCAGTTGCCTGCTAGATGTAAGATATTCCTGTTCACTCTGCATCTCCAGCAATCAACGAGGCTGATGTTGATGATTTGTATCTCTCTCGGAGTTTGTTGTTGTTAAAGAGTGAGAACAAAAGGGAGGGTGAGAGTGAGAAGTCAAAGAGTGACAAAGAGAGAGAAAGTGAAGAGGAAGATTATAAAAGCTTAGAGAGATTTATCTCAATTAGTCTTGACTGATTTCTGCTGTGTTTACAGAGTGCAGCACAATGTGGCAGAAGCAATCATGGTATTACAAGTGAAGTATTTATTTGGTTAAGTGAGGGCCACTACAAAGTACACAAATACCAACCTACTGAATCCACAGACTTTTCAGCATTAGATTTGTTTGTTGCATAACCTGCCTTCAAACTACATCTGTGAGTTCTGGTTGAGCTAAATAAATAAGTCCAACATGGAATAAGTCAAACATTGAAACCAGTTACAAATTAACACACCTGACTATTTCCAGTTTTGTGTCACCATAGTATTTTCAATATTCATTCATGTCTCAAAGTGAAAATTCAAAACAGGCACAATTTCTTCAGCCATCCTCTCAGTTTAGGCTCATCAACGCTGTTGCGATCAAAGATCAGTGAGCCCCCTTTACATCTGATAAAACAGCAAGTACTGTGTAATGCACTAGTTTCTGCACGAGACAGCAATCATTTCTAATCCCAGGTGAAACATTACCACGCAACTTGCTCAGCCATGCAAGGGCAAGAATATGTAAACACAAACAGCCCTGAAAAATTCCCAAGAGCATAAAAATATTTTTGCCTTTGTTCATATCTTGACATAAGCTACATTTCTGTTCTGAAATAGCAGAAACACTTATCAGTGTGTCTTTGGGTAACTTTGAGGACTCTGATTCTGACAGTATGCAAAACTTAACAAATCGATGCAAACACCCAGAAAAGTCGTGTCTGTGAAATAAATGGGACTAAACCCCCCAAACTTTAAATGAACAAAGGACTTTTGTCTCAGCTTCTGCTGCACCCTTTCTGACCTTAGCGAGACTTTTCTCAACACCACCATGCCTGGCCCACTTCCTGTGTCTTCCGCTGCTCAGTCTCACATACCAAACCAGACATTCACACACCCACGGTGACGGCTGAGCGTGACCGGGTCATCCTGTGAGGCTGAGAGGAGTTCCTGTTCGCGAGTCTCCCGCAGCTGTCTCACAGGCTGCCACACTGTGCTGGCTTGGAGGGCTTTGGTGGGTGAACCTGGGGCCAAAAGGGGGCAGGGTCTGAGGTGACGGCAGGATGGGGGCAGAGTTGTCTGGTCTGTTCATACGATTCTGACTTTACGCAACGCACATGAGTGGAGAAGCCCTGGCACGTGTTGGCCGACCCGTACAGAACACACTGTGATGATGCTAAAACAAGAAAAAAATGGATCAGCTGTTCCCAAATCCATAATTTATTTATGCAATATCAGACCTGTTGTTTAATAAATTGCATCAAATTCGCAGGAAAAGACTGGTGAAGTATCAGGTTGTGGGTTTAGCAGCTAGGAAAGCATCTGTAGCACCATCCAGTCAACAACAACTGGCTATAAACAAGGAGTTACTGTAGCATCATGAGCTGCAACATATCCGCCAAAAATGACTGTTTCTGGTCGTAAATACATAAAACTAACTATTTACCCTACATAAATGTATAAATAACTTGTTTTTATATTCATAAATTTAGAAATATGTATGTTTTATTGCAAGTTTTAGAGTTAGCATAATGATGCAGTTTGGAATGAGTAACCCTGAATATGCTAACCTAGCTAATGAAACTGGGTCATTCAGTCAAAGGTAATTTTTTTTATGGATTTACATATATAGTTGTGTTTTTTTTTCTTTTTAATGTGGGTTTAAATTTTTGCCTGTTTACAGTATTTTCCTGTTTACATTGCTATTGAAGTGATTAAATGTTGTTGGTCCTTTTACTTTTAACAGCTAACAGCAAGCTAACATTAGCAACACAGCAGCTAATGGCAGTTAATGAGTGCAAATATTTAGAAACTGCTAACCCCCCCCGTACAAGCTCGTTTGCGTGGAGCAATGCATTTTATCCACGTTATCTCTACTTCTTTAACAAATTTGAACATTAGAGCAGGAGTGCAACCTGCTCCGGTCTCTTTTTTTTTTCCTCTGTTAAATTCAGACTTGTATTCTTTGTACTCGGCCTGGGCAACAAAACGATAGTGGTGTGTACCATCGACAGACACTTCATCAATAGTAGTAAGAGAATTGTCTGATAGAATGTTTGGTAGTTTCACTGAAATGGATTAAATGAAACTACTATAAGTTTGGTTACATGAACAAGTGATAATTGATAATGGAGCGTCTTCAGCTTCCGTCACTCTCTCTGTCGGCCTTCGTGCTGTTCTCTTTCAGCGAACTGGTCCATAACCGTCTTGGCCTCATTTCACCTCCATCTGTGCCCACGCGTCTCCCCTGGTGGAGGTTAGAGTCGGCAGGAACAGGTGGTCACGACACTGTGTCTGCCACCACCTCAACCTAAGTGACACACTCCCGGCGGCCTGCTCCAAGAGCTGACGGATTGGACGTCAGGGTGAGTGTCGAGGTTGTTGTGGGGGTTTTTGTCCTGTGAGACCCGGTTCTGGCATCCACTCGGATCATGACTCTCAGTGTAGTTTCCGCCATAATCGTCATCAATGCGGTTTTGCTTGCTTTCTTTATTGAATATGTATGAAAGTGTGATTCCTTTGTCCTTATTTACCATCACTTATGTCTGTGAATCGATTTATTTGTGTATGCTTTCACTGGGGTGTTAACATTAAAATTACTACCTGTGTACCTTCATAAATAGGCTGAAATAGGTCATTAAAAATAATCAGTAACTATTAATATTGACTCCAGTGAAACATGTTAGTTGCACTTTGAACAGCCCCCTTTTAATGCTGTTATTTACTCCGATTCAGGTACGTGAAAGTTAATATGGTACAGGTAAGCTCCTGCCCGTATGAGAAGGCAGGGTTACCCAGACGTCTGCTTTACTGCCAAACTGTTTATTGTGGAATGCATTTCCATCCCACTGCTGGTTCTCAATGTCTTTTCAATGTGAGTAAATGTTCATGCCAACAGAAGACATCTCAGCAGTACAGTAATTTACTATCACTATTATCCTATTACTGGAAATATAATTTATTTTTCCTGTATTGAAAAGTAGGTTAACCTATATTGCTCAGTCAAAGACAGATTCATACTGTTTCACTGGCAGAACATCCAAACTATTAAGTGGGTGATTCATGGCAGCAATGATCCTGAACATCTGCCTGTTAATATAAATGTATCTAGTTAATTTGACCTTAGAGGACCTTACGCTTTGACGATATCCTCTGGAAGACAATAAATGAGAGGCAGAGGATGGGAGAGGCAGCCGGGCGGAGATGTTACAAATGGACGAGCCAGACGAGGATTCAGACGGACAAACAGCAAGAGGAAGGGCAGGTTAAATGTGGTAGGAATGTGACAGACAGTTGGGGAAGGCAGCCTGACCCCGTCCCACAAGCTGCTGCCGGCTTCCAGGTATCTCAACCTCCTCCCACGTTCACACTCGGATGTCAAGTTTCCCTGAAGGAAACCAGGACGGTTCCGTCAGGAAAGTCATATAAGAGCAGGGCGGGCGGCGAGGAATCAGCATCTGCAGGCTGTCTAGTCAAAACAGGGCTTCTGTGCTGTCTGGTGTTCGTTTGGGGGTGGCTACGTGAGGCATGACCGGAAAGAGGCCCACATGGACATATAAACTGCGAGGACTGAACCTAAATATTACGTCTATAAAAACATGACCTAAATATTGTGTCTGCGGAGCAAAATTTTCCATCCTGTCTCCAGGCCTAAAGACACCTAAGCGTTTTACACTTGCTATGACAGATTTTAGCACTTTTTAATGACCATTATTTTCCAGGCTATGTAAGCTGAACTTACAGTAACAGCCTACAGCGGTATGCCATTATAAGATACAGTAAGTATCCAGTGGCCCGTCCAGAACAGTTAACGGCTTCACTTTAAGTCATCACGGTGTCTGAGCAGAACTAGTAAAGCGGTCAAGTTTATTAATCACCTCATGGAGGATTTGAACAGAAGTTTATTCAGTAGATAAAACTGAGACACGCAACAGTTTGTTGGGAGTTCAGTTCTTTTTGCTTCAGTAAAAAGAATGGCAGGGAAGTAAAAAGTGAGAGTAGGGGATCAGAGAGGAATTCTCTTTCTAGGCAATTAAGTTTGACTTCACTGTCAGACAGAGAGGCTGCCAGCACAACCTGATGTTCGGGGTATAAATGCGGAGAAAAAGCCACCCAACTGCAGCTAGTGGGAGACAGCTAAAATTATATGAAGCAGTTTAAGAGTTCAGCAAAATAACTGCTTGTCACGGCTGCTGGATTGAGCCCGCTTTAACTAAAAGTACTGCGAAAACAGTAATGAAAATGTAAAAGTGCCGTACTTTATCTAACAACAACACAGCAAAGAAACAGCCTTTCAGCTCGGCTAATGAAAACTCTTGTTAATCTCAATATCAGATTGGAGCGATTTATCCAGACGTTTTCCGAAAGTTAAAAGGTTTGAACCAGCAAGTATGAGGGAGAATCTCATGTGTTTGTGAAGAGGCACTGGAAATGTCATCAATCCAGGAGGTTATTTGAATGCAAATATTATTTACTGAAGAGACGGCATTAGATGGAAATTGGTGCTGCCATTTCAACCTGTTCCACCTGATTACCTTGTCATTTTCTCGTATTCAAGCGCATCTCGAGCAACGGTAAGAGATAGCGGATCCGTCCTGAGACATTTAAACACACCCTGCTCTGGCTCTGAAGCAATAACTATCGATCAACTCCACAGTGTAGTTCTTAAATTACTAAAACCTCACATCTCCTCGAGCAAGACTATCACAATGAGCTAATTCTAAGGCAAAAGTTCTCTCCAGAAGTTATCTGTTTTCTGTCTTTAGGCTCTAATATCATGCAAGGCTGGCTGCAGCTGCAATGCCATTTCCATCACAAGTCCAATTTCTGTGCTTGTCCTTGCCTGGTAATTTCAAAGCTCTAAACAACCTGCTTGTATGACGGTGGGTGAAATGGCAAAAGCTAAGGTTGTGTTTGAGCAGATTAGAGGACGCAGTGTAATTCTGGAACTCTTCTGGCATGAAATTGCACTCCCACCTCTTACAGCAAGAAGAAGCAAAAAAAAGTACAATTTGACCGCACCGTGGTCTCCAATACAGGATCATTATTGCATCTTGCACTTTGCCGTCTGCGTTGCCAGACACTAGATCACCGAGGGCGAGGAGACATCTTTTGTGATTTACGTGAACTTGCAATTTAGCTGCCTGGTTTGAATGTGAAGAGTAGCAGATTGACTGTGATTACTCAGCTCTTCAGTCTGTCACAGAGAATGAACTCAGATATCCCGTGGGGGAAAACTCATTTTGTTCACTTGTGTCCAAAGCCTGTCTGTTTCAGTCCCCACCACAAAGCTGCTACCACAGTCAGAGTGAAGTCCAAATGATTCAGTGAGGATGCTGTGGCTCAGCTTCACATGCAGGAAAAGGTAGAGTTGTAGTGTTTGTTTGGATGTCCTGACCTTCAAATCCTGTACAAATTACCAAAATAGAACAGTATAACGAATCGCAAGTAATGAAAAATCTTGAGACACCGATTTTTTTATTTATTTGTTAATGAGTCCTCTCTTTGGTTCAGGGACAGATCAGACGTGAACAAGGACATCAACCCTCGAATAACCTGTCTAGCAACCGTGTTACATGGGGCCAAACTGGACCAAGTGCTCGTTGTGACTCAGGCTAAACTGCACTAAATTTGTATCATAAATTAGAGGCCAACAGATTTTTGGTCCAGTCGGTTACTGGATCTGATATTCAGAATTTTTCCAATTAGTATAACAAGTTTTTAGCCAAATTAATTATATTGCAAATACAATCAACACACTGATGCAGCCTCATCTCTCTGACTGAGAGAGAGGAAACTACTCTGTGGTCTCAAAAAGCACCGAAAGCGTTATCTGATTGGTCATGAGTGATAACCAATCAACACTGAAGGACAAATGTTGAGTTCTCATTTTATTAAAAATATGTCATTTTGATTAAGTTTTGATTGGAGTTTGTTATTCTAAATGTGGACATCAAGATTTGGATTATTACTGCAAATGTGCACTGGTGTTCATTTTGTCAACGAAAACAAAACTAAAACTTAATTAAAAAGTAGATGGGAACTAAATGTTTCATCCTTTTCATCAGTGAATAACAACTAAATAATATTGCAAATGCACAAATGAACTAATCGCTGTTTTAATTAAGTGTTTTTCAACGAGCTGCAGCATCTGTGGAATCACACACTGCAGTTTCTGATCCAAGTTTCCTCCAACACCCAACACTTCTTTTGTTCATCAGTTTGACCGGTTGTACTGCCGTTAATTAAAACACTCCTAACAGTCACCGTTTCGAGCTGTAATGTGTCAGTCAGGAATGTTTTCTGGTGGTTGTTTAAAGTAAATGGACTTGATTCAGCTACAAATACATAACAAGAAGCATCAACAAAGTAGCTGAGATAAACCAGCATTTATAAAAAGGTCACTAATGTTAATTCAACACTGCTAATGGAACACAGGTGATGTGAATGTGTGATGTTACTGTCAGTCAGATGTTGTCCATGTTTCTGTCGGAGTTAGATCCAGGATTAATGACGGTGTTTCCTCTAAATCTTCGTCTGGATGTTCACTGAAGATATAATGTACATTCACCATTTAAACCACAATTTACTGGTAAACAAATGAGTGAATCATGTTTTGAACTAGCGGCTGTTCTTCAGTGGATAGAGTGTGTTGCTGTGTTAATGCTAATAGTAACGGTAGATGAGCAGGACTGACAGAGCGAGAGCGGTTTTAAAATTTGGAAACGATAACTGGATTTACTGTGGAGACTGTCTGTTCTATTACTGCTAGTCATGCATAGCCAGACAATTCTGTCCTACAGAATGCACCTCATCATCACTCTGCTATAGGTTGAAAAAAAACTCTCTGGGGCTTGTTTGTATTTCTAGTATCATGTTGGAGAGTTAAACTAAGGATGCAGAGACAGTGTTCCAGCAAAACAGTGATGGGGGGATTGTTTTGGGGCTACATTTGCATGCAATGACTCAAGCACTGTCACTGAAATGACTAATTCACCAAACTAAAATAGGAGGGCTGCATAACTGCACCATCTAAATATTGGCAAATCTTACGTGTAGTTTGCTGCCTGGAGGTTGTTGTTCATGTTTTCTGTAGTAGATTTTGGGATGAGAAAAATGCGTAACGTGAGCTCAATGGTGGGCTTACACCCGCAGTCTACATCCCGCTGGTCAGACTATGAGGTGTGTCAGAAAAGTTCCAGGACTGGTGTCACAAAAAAATATATGTCAAACCCAAACTACAAACTACCAGTTTTCCCCTTCAGACGACCAGCACGTCTACAAAGACATCGTGCTGCGTTTGCTTCGTTCAGTGCGCCAGAAGAGGCAGGACAAGTCGTGGCTGCTTCACCATGACAACGCGCCTGCTCACAATGCCCTGAGCATCCGACAGTTCCTGGCTGAGAAGAACATTGCCGTGCTGGAGCAACCTCCCTACTCACCCCATCTGGCTCTGTGGGATTTTTTCCTCTTCCTCAAGCTGAAGGGGGTCATCAAGGGGACCAGTTTTGAAGACGTGGATGACATCAAGATGGCTGTGACGACGGAGCTGCAGAGGATCCCGGAAGAATCCTTCCAGGAGTGCATGGCAGCGTGGCAGAGAAGGCTGGGGAAGTGTGGTAGACTCCAGGGGGACTACTTGGAAGGGGAAAACTTGTAGCTTGTAGTTTGGATTTGAAATATATCTTTTGTGATACCAGTACTGAAACTTTTCTGACACACCTCGTACATCACTGCAGAGCGAAAAAGCCTTTTTTCTTTAACTTCTTGCCATAGACCAGAATAATACATGTAACCATGGTGACCACACATCGAGATAGCAACAGCAGTGGCCTCACAGTACTTTTATAAGAAAAAAAAAATGTGTTTGTTGACTAAAACTAATGACAATCAAGTGACTTAAACATTTTTGTCAAAAGACTAAAAATATAAAACTTATTCCAAGTCAAGTGCCAAAATTATCTTTGGGTTCCCAATGTCGGTTATTGGTCTCCTTGATTACTAATAATCAGTACTGGCCCAAAAAATAGATTGGTCAACTCCTACTATAAACTCCCTGATTCTGTGACTGTTGCAAAAACCCTCCTATACATATATATAAAGATGAACTCCTGTACCTGAGCTGATGCTGAGAAAATATCTGTAAAATATGCAAGCAAGCAAAAACATGCAAGTTTTGATTGGCACGAGGAGCGGCAGCAGTTCAAAACCTGCATTACACTTCTCCTGAGAAAAGTGACAACATTCTGCAAAACAGTCTTCAACAATAAAACCGCCTGTGAACGTATCCACACCACTTCTGTAGTTCACTCACTGCCTCCGGTTCTGCTAAACATAAATACTTGAAGATCTTTTTTAATGAGGACATTTACAGGCTGCAGGTTTCACTCTTCTTTGAATTTATAGACAAGTCATTTAAAGTTTAAATAAAGGTCACGAGAAGTGAATGTTTGAGAACATCTGCTGCAACACCGCCAGTGCACAAAGTCAAAAGGGTTGACAGAAAAACTAAAAGCAGGTCTGAGGTATTTTCTTCCACTTTATTGACTGTCAATCATTCTGTGAAGAATAAAATGTGCAGAATTCATCCCAGTGAGACTCAATTATGTGGCTCAGTTGCCAGAGAGCCTTCAGTGCAACACCTATCACCAGTGGTGGGTTGCTGGGCTGAGACCATTACTCACATTGAGGTGGCACAATGTCTCATGAATTTGTTTTTTCAACAAATCACTGTAGGCCAAATAGTCTTTTTCTCAGTCACTCACTCTTATCATTTGCTTTTGCAGACAGATTGCCATGTAGAAGTACATGAGAGCTCATATTCAGGCCATTAACTGTTTTATGTAACTGTCAATTGATCAAAACCTGGAACAGATTCGCATATACTTCTTTATTATTTACTGATAAAGCTCATAAGGTAATTACTCTTGAGAAAAATAAGATAAGCACATTAAGGACACTTATGTCACAAGTGTTCTGCTCACGACAACCTAGTTGAGACATCAAAGCCTGCAGTTCCTTTTGTACTGCTTGTTTTTTCAGAGCTCGTCAAAGTAGGTTTTCATCCCTACAGGTGTTGAAGACTTTGTGCAAGAGCTTTAACTAAATCCACAGCTAAACCTGAATCGTACCCACTTGAGTGAGAAATCGTGTACAAGCATGAGTATTTATATATACGAAGCAGATGCATGTTTATACTGTCTATAGGCTTTTGTTGGTGTATGCGGTTAAATGTGGGAGGTGGTTGTGTTGTTAAAAGGAATCTCTATGGTTTTTTTGCCAGAGAGAGGCTTCACTATGGGTTTGGTGACTGATTCCACACCAGGCTGAGGCCACCCTTCAGCTCTGTCGCTGCTTATCACAAGTCAAGAGCACTGGGGTGGGATAATACGTCACCCACAACAGCTGTGGTAAACATCTACATCAGAGAAACAGCAACAATTGGGGACAGACTTAAGAAACAGACAAATAGCATGTTTGTGAAAACCAGATGAAAAATGTATACCTTAAAAAGTCAACCCTACATGTGCATAACACTGACTGCGTTAGTACCTCTGCCTGTAATTGCACTGTGCACGGTGCAGTAAGAAAAGAAGCACACTATTGTATGCTGTCAAATCAAACACTTAGAATCAGAGAGAAATGCTTTTCAAGCTAAAAACAGTACTTTAAAAATGTGTTCTTGTCAATGTCAAGAGAATATTTTTATCTACATTTTGACTGACATTATATAAATAATGTGCTATCTCAACTTATCACAAAGTAACTAAAGCGTGAAACAACAGTGGCATTTTCATTACCGTGTTTAAAAGGGTTCACAATGAGCAAGAAATTAAAAGGTTATATGACATTCTGCAGCATTCAGCTTATCGGACTTATGTTTAGCATAAAGGAGAAATTAACTCTGGCTCTTTGTTGGGAATGTTTTAGACAATGCTCCAGTGTGCAGTACACAATAATGTAATCCATTTAGACGAGCATTTCCCCCAATAATAAAGCTTTTAAGCCACAGCCTAATGGATACGATTCCTGCAACCACCAAGAAATGTTTAATAACTTATTCCTTTCCCTGTTGTCTTATGGAATTGAATAATATAAAAACCTATAATGCATATGTTCAATTACAAAAAGTGAAGGTCTCATCTTTTAAAGGCCGAGAGCAAAAACATCAAATTGTAAGAACCAACTCGTTAATCTCCCCTCTAGTGACTTTACAAGATGATTAGAGCAACCCAAGCAAAAGGAATCTGATGGAGGAGGCCAATATACTAAAAAAAAAAATAAAATCCCACCGCATTCAACAGACTAAAGGGATAAACAGTAGCACAACAAGTGATTTCTCTTAACTTAGATAAGCACACCTCTGAATTCCCACATCAATTCTCCTGCTGCATTGCGCACCTGCTCTCTGCGGTGTCTTATCAACAGATTTCAAGTTCAACTTCAGAACTAAGTTGTTTTTTTCCCCCCCGACAGTCCAACGGATCCGTACAAAGTCCAGTTTTTCACTGGCAGCACCTATAACTACCCTGGTTAATGATAAAGTAAACTATATCAATGTTTTTTGCTATAAAACCAAGACTAGAAACTCACTTACTTGCACCTACTGCATTTCTATGTGACACATTAACATTCAGGTAAATCACAAGCTCTTTCCTCCCAGCTGCATACACAGAATCTTGTATCATGCAGTAAATTATTATAATATTTGCAGCGAGAAAGGCTGTAAAAGCCATAAAACCTGAGATGATTGGGTACTTTGGTGATCCTGACGGTGTTTAAACGCACCTTCTATCTCCTGCATTTCCAGGAACAGGGATCAGAAACTCAAATTTAATAGCTATAACGCAAAACATGAGATTATGATGTGTTCTACTGCATTCAGTGTGTGTAATGAGAAAGAGTGTGCGGTTACAGCTTCACATACAAACAGGTGAGAGACTGAATTGTGAAAACAGTTCTTTTCTCTGTGCAAAAGTATCATCTCTCATCACTCGCAGCCAAACTGCCTCATAACATGAACTGTGGGACGAAAGCATTTCCGCTCACTTAAACGTGAAAAGTCATTTGCTAATTTTTCTCTGTGCATCCAGCCACCAACAGCGCTTTGCCTCGCACAATGACAACGAAATGTCATTTGCACAGAAAATTAAATCTCATTATGAATCACACTATCCAGTCATTTACAATTCTGCACGAAACAACAGGCGTGGATTCGCTGTGGTTTTCACACAGCCTGCTTTTTTTTTTTGAAAACATATTATTTCTGCCAATTTTGTATTCATCACAGCTGACATCTCCCATGAGCAGAAAACAGGCGAGAAAAAACCCAACCACTGCTACCTGTGTACCAAATATGAAAAATTCCACAATTTACATGTGATGAAGGGACTCAGCACAGTGTTGACGCCGCGCGCACATGTGCATGCAAATCTGACTTGCAGCCGCGTTCGGCATAAATGAAATGTGGTGGCTGAAGGTAGCAGCGGCGAGCTTTTCAATCAATATCCCTGCCGCCAGTGAGGCTGGGGACCATTAGCACGAGTGAGCCCAGCAAAGTGACTGTGATGTGAAATGACAGGGGCTTTCACAGAAACCGTCCTACCGTTTCCCTCATTGTCATTCAAACGCACACGAATAGCCTACAGTGCAGCTGTCCTCACTAGGCAACCAAAGTGCACTCACACTGATGTTTTGTTTTACTCAAAAAGAAAAGAAAAAAGTAATTAATTTCACTAGTCCTACAACCTCTCAGTTCCAGAACTCTTTTCTCTTCCTCCTCGGTTCTTGATCCTAATCAGCCAAGAGTTATGAAGTAACACCTTGAGGATGCTTTGACAAGTAAAGAGACAAGTGACAATGAAGGAAAGTACAGAAACATGTATAAAAATAAATAAATAAAAAAGAAATGTCACTTCTCTAAGGTGCAGCTCTCATTGTTTAAAGAAGCATTGTCTCTCTGATGGGCGTTGCCTTATATAAGTAATCACCATGTCCATTTGTGAAGGCTGGTGCACAGTGCATGTGGTTAATGTGCCACAGCTGGTGACATGCAAAGGTTTGTTTTTTTTTCTTAAATGCAGGTCTTCTGCTCATTAAACCCTCCCCAAATCCTAAGTTTCATACATTTTTTGCACAAGATTTAATTTGGCACTACAGCTGGAGAGAGCCTTAATTAAGTTAATTAGGAAAATTGAGTCAGATTTCGAGGGAAAATCATGCTTTTACTAGAAAAAAAAATCAACACTTTTTAAATTCATGTTTCAAATCAGTCTAATAATGTTTTCCAGTGTGACATGCATTAGGCAGCTTAGCACCCAGCAGTACAGCATGCTGCCCATCCCTGCAGCTTCTTAATTGCATGCCAAGTGAGCACGACAGTCAAACGAGGTTGGGGGGGGAGAGGACGCCTTCCTTTCCACTTTCACATCAAACTTTTTTTCTTTTTTGGTAATTTTCGCCGTATTGAATCATGCTGACACTTCCCTACCTCTCTCCTCCTGCTCTCTGCCCCGGGTCTGGTGATGAGCGCCGTGTCACCGCACACCACGGCCGCGTCCTCCACGAACACGCAGTCCGGGAGCGACTCGTCCGCGGGGAGCTCGACCACCTCCAGCCCGAGCCTCGTCCTCAGGACCTCGACGTACGCGTCGTGCTCCCTCCGCGCCTTGGCCAGGTCCACCTCCGCCTGGACGGTCCGGAGCGCTTCTTTGGCCAGGGACGCAGGGATTCCCCGGACGACGGCGTGGGTGTAGTGACCAAATCCTGCCATCAAACCAGCCATGTTTTTTTTTTTTTTGCTTTCCCCTTTACTTGGCACGCTCAAATCTGGAACAAAAAAAAAAAAGAAGAAGAAGAAAAAAAGAAAAAAGGACTGAAAAACACCCTCACAGACAACTCAGCGAATGAATGAGGGAAAAAAAACTACTATCAGCTGACCCGATTGCTGCCCGGCTTGCTTATTTGTTGCCTGTTAGTTTGTTGGGTTTTTTTGAATTCTTTATTTACAGTAGCCTGCTGCACACAGTGTCAGTCAGCCCTGCTCCGGTCTCCAGGCGAGCGACAGCGCTTCGGTGACGCGCACCGACCATCACGTGTAGCCGACGAGTCTGTCAGAGAGGCGTTCAGCCCAACAAGTGACAGTCAGACACACACCGAGCTGTGGATCAGGCAGCTGCACACTGGATCAGCACAGCAGAGCCCGCACCCCCCAACTCATACTTTTAAAAAATACCCTTGTGTTACTGTTTATTCCATAATATTGTCATATTTCTGCAGTTATGTACAAATGGCCAAACATGAATCAGCCCAATCATTTTTTTTTAAACCCTGTATTGCTTTTATCAAGTGAAAATGCAAAAAAAAAAATACAACCTTGTTCCAGCTCAACATTTGCAATATTTAGTGTTTTTCTAAAGTTTTGGTTTGGTTGACTCAACAATAAGAGCAATCACTTTCTTAAATCAATAATCAAAAATGTTGTCTTGCATATTTGGGATCAATAGTGGTGTTTCCGTCCACATGGTGACATTTGAATCTCTGCTGCATACTATTTAATGACAAGATACTTTCTAGAAATAGGTGGAGCTGCTGAAATCTGCAACAAACTGAGTGACGTCAGTGCTGAGAATACCAGAGAACCTTTTTTTTAATACTGAGGTGGATGGAAGCTAATTATGCCCACACCATTAGGGTTGGTTGATAATATATGATGCAATAAGAGAAGAGAAGTTTTCTGTCTGTCAAATTTGACTTGTTGGCTACAAAAGGAGGAAAATTTTCAACTTAAAAGTGCAAATAGATATGGTGTATCATGTGTTTGTAATGGAAAATCTAATTTTTCACAGAGGGAAATGGGAGAAATGATAAAAAAAAACAAGCATCACATGGAAATCTAGCTAAAAAAAACCCCACCAGCTGAGCAACTGCTACTTTAATCCCACTTTTATGTTAAAATGCACTTCAAAACAAAGAGAATGAAAGCACATCTCCATGCTCGAAGCTGATTTTTTTAAAGACATCTGCTTTGCTCGCAGCAGACTTTGACAAATAATGTACACAAACTTCAAGGGCAGAGAATAAATGTGTATAGAAAGAGGCTTTGTGTTTGTGTGAGGTGTAGGGCGAGAAGGGTGTGAGAGGAAGACCAGTGTTAAGTGCATGTGTGTGTACGGGGGGGACCGGTGGGTGGGTGGGTGAGGGAGGTTGTATTCCCTACGGTGCCATCTAAGGAAGGATCTGGGCCCAATGAAGCTGTCTGAATGGATGGAATGTTTCTTCAGACGTCCCAGAAGCACATTCTTCCACCGCGGGACCTCGGTTTGTCTTTTCTTGTTCCAGATTCACTCAATTATCCCCGACTGCTCTAAACATTCCAGTACATTCCAGGAGCCCCGCATTCCTTTTTCCACTCCAGCCAGGATCACCAACCACCAGCACCCTCCTCCCAGCACTAACACCTGCCCCCACCAACCCAGACTTCTTTCTTTTTTTTTTTTTTTCCATCATTCCTCATCATGGATGGACATGGCCCAAGAAAAGACCCTCTCTTTTCTCTCTTCTCTCTCCATGCGGAGGAATTTGGGCTACTTCAGATGAAGGAAAGCCCTCATACTTTCGACACACCTGGCTGGTACATTGTGCAGCTATAAAATCAAATCAGTGAAAGCAGACACGGTCCTCCAGCTGCAGATGAAGCGGCACCACGAGCGGCGCCACTTTATTTGTCTGCTGTGATTGGGCTCATCATGAGCTTCTAGACGTCTGAAGTGACACAGACATGCACGATTACACAGGTGCATGGAGCATATTTAACTTGAGGCAGTCGGGCGAATTTATGAGCTTAATTCCCTCAGAAAATAAAGCGATCAAATAGAATATTTATAGAGGGAGAGGAATGGATGCTCCATTTTTAATAGCGGTTATAACGACGTCCAATACAAGCTGTTTTTCAGCTGTTTGAGAAAATATGAAGTGAATGTCAATTTGTTGTGAAGCGCCCAACATCCAGCAGAAATCAATAAAGACAAGTTTTAGTTTGTGGAAAGGATGCAGTCGCTTTTATCATAATTTAAACACCTCCATTGGGGGAAATGATTTGTAAAAACCTTCAATAAGCAGTTCATGGCTGATGATGAAGCCAAGGAACCAATCCTGGTAATTTGCAGGATGGGGATTTCTGTATCATCATTCTGCTTCAGGATCAGTTTAAAGTTCACCTATGTGTGGCTGAATTATTTAATATCTACTTGCTATTGTGTAGAGTCGTAGGTGAGCTGGTGTGCTCGAGCTGCTGTGAGTGGGGGAGGGACTTCTAAATATGTAACTTTGATACCCATCGTCAGTTGGGTCACTCACACTCGAGTGTAGCCAATCATAAAGTACTGAAAGACAGGCAAAACATTTAGTCTTTTCTTGGGGTTTGTTAATTATAAGAAAAATGTAAAATATCTCCAACTTTATACATCACGCATGTTTTTAAAATCCAGTCTTAAACTCTGTCTTTAGTCATTGTCAAATAATTGAAGTACTTGTGGATGTTTTAAAGTCCCCCTTAGCTTATTGATTAAACCCCTACGAACTTATTTCTGTGTATCAAATTAACATTTTTAGAAAATAAAATAACCCCTTCCTGCCTTAAAATTGTTTTCATGCATCTCCACAAGTTGATAAACTAATTACATCGCTCCCCATCCACAGCAGCTCCAGTGCACCAGCTCACCTACGACTCTTCTCAAACATTGTAGCACTACTCCACAATACAGTGGCAAGATGTAATATTGGAGTAATTCTGGCATACATGTTTAAACCACAAACCCTGAATGTTGACAGGATGTGTTCCTGAGGTTTGTTACTTATAAAACCCTCGAAGTAGGAATCAGTGTTGTTGAGAGCGTCATTGTTACTCTGCTTTCAAGGCACAAATGCTCAACCGTGTCATTGACTTACTTACTTTTGACTTAATGTGTCGTTCAGCATCTAAAAAACACACCAAATGGACATGATACCAAGGTTAAGAACGTAATATTCCCCAGAGGGCGTTTTTAAACTTTGAATTCCCTGTCATTTACACGTGTATGTGTTTATGGACTGTGTGTATGTAAAGCACATGGAGGCTCGCTATACGAATAAACCTTGACCTGACTTGACTTTATTTGTGCAGGAAGTTTCTAAAACTAGACCAGGCAGGTTGAGCAACATCACACACACCACAAAATTAAATGTAATCTCTTCATCACACAATAACTTTTGGAATGCACAAATCTTTACAAATAGGTGGTACTGTGGCAAAACATCAAACAGAGAAGTTTTCATTGTTCTTACTGTAATTATTTAAGCAGAAATGTCAGATGTGTTTTCAGGTAATCAGAACTACTGATTAATGGATGCTCTTCTTCTGTTGTTGATGCAGCCAGCAGATTCCTCAGATGTCTAACGGTTTGGTATGGGAATGTTAACTGACTGTATTTCACTAAGATTATCATGTTCTCTTACTTTGCTGCTTCACACCCCATTTCAGACACTTAACACTTCAACAGTCAGCTAAGTATATTGCTTGTCCTGCTCTTTTGGCCTCCAGCCTATCAGAATCACACAACAGCAGTCTATCTGAAGAAGATATACCAACTCTAGAATACTAACAGAATGTTCAACTGGCTTACACAATTGTTTATCTGCTGCACAGTTAGTTTCCCTGATTCTTGATGTTTTCACCTCCTGATGAGACATTAAAGTCCTTTACATTGCTCACAACGTGTACATCTGTTGATACACATGTGACATATACGCAAACTTTTGTTCACGTTGAAAATGTGCCTGCAGTACCTTAAGGTTCCTCTCTGATGCTTAATTCAATTCCTACAAACTTATTTCTGAGTTTTTTTTTCCACAAAAATAATTCCTTCCTTTCTGTGCCAATCCTCTGTTTCCACCCAAATCTACCAACTCGCTGCAGCTCAGGCACGCCAGCTCACCCTCTGCTCAAAAACTGTCCAACTACTCTACACAACGGGAAGCTGCAATATTGGAATAACTCAACCATACATGTTCACACTAGAAACTGATTCTGAAAAAGAATAATGATGCAGGAAGTTCCACGCCGCAAGTTGACAGGATCGATTCTTTAGGTTTGTTACATGTGAAACCTCAGAAGGATCCATGTTTTTGAGACTGTCATCATCAAACTACAGTTTCAAGGTGGAAATACTCAGCCATGGTACTGACTGATTACTTTGCTCATGGTGTGCTTCCTAGCATATAAACAACAACACCCTATGGACATGTTAACAAGGTAACAACCGGACTGTCACCTGAGGCAGTCTTTAAAATTCACAAACTACTCCATAAGGGGAAAGTTGAGCAGATGTGATGTTGCGGTAAAACATTGCCATTTCTATGGAATGTGCACTTTCTTTTTTTTTTTACACTAAATTGACCCATTACTGATGACTAAACTAGCCGAGAATGCCAAATGAGTAATATTATTTTCCTCTTTTTCCCAACACACAAATACTTTCACACGAAATGACTTCTTCATTTGGCAGAATGTTATGCTGTATATTCAATTTACTGCACCTTCCTGACATGTGACGTTGTAGCAGATGTTAGGAGTCACGACATCTTGTTAGCCACATCCAAGCTCAGTGCGAGATACAATACTATTGAACAGACCAACAATGTATCAGTGCACATAATTGATCTTGAGGCAAAGACTGGTACAACACAGTGAATGAAGATTATGTGCTGTAACAATGTCAGTTCAGTTTGCTGTTAGTATTTTTTGTTGCAACAATGACTTTACTGCCTTCTTGGCCAAGTCTCTATTGAAAAAGAGATTTTAATCTCAATAAGACATATACCTGATGAAACAATGTTATGTCACGATAACAAAGACGACATGTTTGAGCACAGACCTCAGCTTGAACTTTTTCCTTTTCAAAGAATCAGCAAAACCTATTGACAAAAGTTGCGTAAACAGATCCAGTGAAATTCGTGTGAGCATATTGTCTCTAGGGTCTGTCTTCCCTCATCAGATCAATATTTCTTATGAATTTGACTCTATGTTTTAATCGTTGGCATCATCTCAGCAGCCGTTCACACGAGAACAAGCCATAACTCATCAGACTTCCTGCTGCTCCATGAGCTGACAGAGAAAGGAAGCGCTGCCGCTACACACTGCATACAAGTTATGACATTTATCGTGAATATGCTACAATGGAATCTGTTGTTTAAACACACCGGGCTGTCCTGTTCTGTTCCATCTGTCACTGAGACATAAATGGGGAGGCTGACGGCTGCTGGCCGCGGACTTCTTAAGGCCCAATTCTGAGGGCCGCTGCACCTTGAACTGTGAGTGCTCCTGGTGGGATCTGACAATGGGTTTCCATTACAGCAAGCCACAAGACAACACACAATCTCTCAAATTGTGGTCAAGAGTGAAATCGTTTAAGCATCCCAGCTGGGGGGCTGCGAAGCTGCTCAGATACCGACGATGAGAACAATCCAATCATCATTTCTGTAAAGCGGAGAGAACCCCTCCTCTCTGTTGGAGGGCGACGGAGTGTGTATACTGTATGCGTGACGGGGGTTCTTCAGCCTTAGTGGAAACTATTATGCCAGAGTAATTACAACACTGAGACGCATTTCCAGCTTTTGGAATGTTTCCTGAGCTGAATGGGTAATTATGGAATGAATATTACTGCATGGTATTCTCCACTGACGTACGATGAAAACACTGTTTCCTATCACTGGAACACATGGCTGGACGCACACATAATAACACACACATACATGAGGACATATTAAAGGACCCATATTATGCTTCAGGGAGTTTCACTGTTCTCTCTTTTCACTTTGGTTTTTTTAACCATTTTGAGCATTTTAAAAGGTCTGCCAACTTGTAGCTTAGCCAAAGCCCAAAGAGAATTATTCTTTTCTACAGAAAACACTACTTCATACCTGCCTAAATCCACAAGAGTCTGCCTGGGACCTCTGTGGACATCTGAAGCCCGAAATTTATGTCCACTGAACCACTATGTCACAAGGGCATGCCCGGAATACATGTAGAAAAGATGGACGTAGCCTCTTGGTCTGAAAAGTCCTTCTAAAGCAGAACTGCCTTAAACCTTCCTTCTGTCTAAGAGCCAGTAGGAGGCGACTCCTTTGGTTGCAAAAAGAAAGTCTAGTTGTATAGAAGTATATGAGAAAATTACCCTACTTTTTTACTTGATTTTTTTTCCCTCGGTTAACAATCCCAAATGAATTTATGGTCTCAATCTCAAGTTCCAAGGCTTTTGGAGGACAGCATGGTGTTCATTTTGTAAATTATGGTCAGAATTAGGGTAAAATACATGATGGGGGTGTTTTATAGTGGGGCTGCCTTGTAATTGACAGGTTGCTACCGTAGTGTCCTCAAGCGTTTAAGTCACCTTCCAGTCGTTCCATTTCTTGTTTACATGTAGTCTTAAAGGAACAAGACGGTAATGGTCAAAAGCCAAACTCAAGGCTAAACCAATGGGTGATGTCACAGTGGCGGAGTTCAACTTTTAAACAGTCTATGGTATGTGCCAGACTACTGAGCACCCTCCAAGCAGAATAAAAAGGAGTATAGCAAGAACAAATACAGGTCCATTGTCCTCAGTTGTCCATGTGTACTACCACAAGTCTCTCTTCCTACAGCTACAGATGTGGGGTTACAGTATGTAACCAAGGCTGTTTCAGTTTATTGGGCCAGCTGACCAATCAGAGCAGACTGGATTTTTCGAGAGGATAGTCTTCATAAGACAGGAGGTAATACAGAACGTTTCAAAAAGAGGCGGCAAAGAGATGCTGCAGCAATGTACAGTTTGAATAAAAAAATGCTTTTTGAGCATTAAACTATGTCAACATATTCTAGTAGACCCACAAAATAAAATGATGAGCCTGTAAATGTGCAATAATGTGGGCTCTTTAACACATATTGTTGAAAGACTGTAGAGGGAGCACAGGACTGGACATGTCTGACATCAATTACACAATAAGAGGATATTCTACTAATTCAGTATTCACACACAGATAAAGTTAAACAAATTTAGAATCACATTACAAATGATCAAAGTCAATCTCAATCGAGCACGTTTCATGACATCCTAACTCTTACCTCTTTATATGGGTAAAGCTGCCAAAAACTGGATCCTACTTTCCACATATTGGACTCAATAGTGTGTTTGTGTTACAGTACTCCTGCCTAATAACTGTCTTTTGTCTTTTAAAGCCCCAGTTTTTAAAGTGGGCTCTCTGAATTACATTTGTATATTATACTGTATTGATAAAGCATGCATCAGAGCTAAAAAAGGATTTTATAAATGATTTCTCAGGCTTAACACCATGACTAAAATGATTTTAATGTGTAAAATCAGCTACATGTCTCTTTAAAATCTTAAATTTGACATGTACACAGGCAAATTTACACACACATTTGCATAATGTAGCAAACACACATGTGCTCACATAGACACGCCCCCTGGCCAAAGAGGCTGCACACACAGGCACACCTCCAGACCCAAAACTCACACAGTCATGAGTAAGAGTCTGTACGATCAGCACTGTAATCATCGGAATAAGATCTGCTCTATTTGGAGATGATGTGATCACTGACTTTAGGAATGTAATCAGTCCTAAAATAAAAACTTATCATGCAAGAAATTCTTTACACATCACCTGCTGTCTGGAAGTGGAAGTGTGAAAATATGACCACAGCATCACAACTGACAGTCAGTGTGGAGAAACCTACAGATGATTTAAAAAAAAAAAATAAATAAAATTACATTAAAAAAGAAAAAAAAAATCAGTATTCAGAGTCGACTCCAAAAACTCGCTTTTTAATTTTTTTTTCAACTTTTGCTGAATGATCTCTTAAGAACATTCGACCTGCTGTGATTCATATTTATATAAAGGGAATACGATGATGATTCAGGGTTTTGCAAGTAAAAACTGATTCATAAGCCACCAAAGTCAAGCAGAGCTCGTAGAATAAACTGTAAAACAAAAGAAGTCCAAACTCACCGGAGAGGCTCTTCAGCCGTCTTGTTCACTGCTGCTGTCTCACTGTGTCGTTATGTTAAGTCTACACACAAAGTCTAGAGAGAAGCAGGGAAATGTCCGATCCTTAATAATACAAATAAACTACTCTGCTCACATGCAAAATATCCTCTGTGGAACGTGCCATTCGTTCATAGCAGTGACAGTAACGCTTGGCTTTTGCGTCTTTACGCATGTCCTCTCCCTCTGGTAAAAAGTTTTCATAAATCGGAATCATTTGAAACCTCAGGTGGAAGGGACTTATTGAGACCCCTGTTGTAAAAACTAGACAAAGACTAAGTATTTGTCTCCCCCCACCAACACACCACAACATCTCTTGTGGAAAATTGGAACACTTCACCTACAACGGGACCCACTTTTCTCCCCCACTAAACGTGGACAGATTGCGTGAAAAGTCAAAGTGCCTCAAGGAATGAATGCAAAGGAATTTCCCTGCATGAAGAACATATTTAACAAGCCTTTAAGCTGTCAGGAATGCTGGCCAAAGGGAGAGAAATATGTTAATAATGTAGGCTACTGCCATACCAAATATGGCAATATTGTTACGTCTGAGCTCTGGTGCGCATCTGGAAATGCTTAACTCCTCTGAATAAAGGCACCGGAGAGCCAGAAATAGACTCTGTTAAACGTATTTCTGCGCACACCTTTAAGACTAAGAGAAAACCACCTCCAGTTATTTTAAACGTGGACACTGCAGCATGTTAGAAAAGTGTATTTAACTCATTGTTTTGGTCAGGAAAGGCTGTACTGATACAATAATGTGGAATAAGCGCTTGGTGTGATCTATGCGCACTGGAATTCGATTTGGGGGACATTCTGTGGCATTTGTCACTTTAAAACACAAGGTTACACTCTTCTTTTGAAATTTGGAGCACAAAGTGCGAAGTCACCCCCCAAAAATATTTAACTTGCTGACGACAAAAAGTTACCATAAAGTCCCTAAAGTCCACCACTGCAACAGAAAAGTCCATTGAAGCTGAGTTGATAGATGTGAGAAGCGAGCAGAGGAAGAAAATGAAAGGGGGGATAAACAAGAAGGGAAAAATGTGAGACGGAAAAGTGTGTTCAGATGGGATCCAGGGGGGAAAAATCCATTTGAGAAAGAGAAGAGAAAAAAAAAAGAGAAAGGTTTAGACAGGGTGGAGCTTAGGTCTTGGATGGAAAATGCGCCGAGAAACATTCCTGGCATAGTTTGGGAACAGTTCAGCAGGCAGCCCAGGAACGACGTCAGCTCCCACTACGGTATAAAAGTCCGGAGGTGGCCGGACCTCAGCAGACTGCAACCGCTTTACCGAGAGCCTCATCTACTCTAAAAGGAGCCTCTAACAGCAGAGACTACCAGCAAACAAACCAAGACCGAGCGAGGGAATACCTAAGGACTCCTCCGAAGACAGACTTTTCATAAACCTGAGCAGGATTCCTCTTGAACGCGCACAAGAAATTTATCCAAGATGCTGATGCTTACTGTTGTCGTTGCCTTCCTTGGAAGCCTCAACCTGGTGAGTGTTTTTTTTCTCTCTCTCTGTTTCTCTATTTACGCTTTAAGGAGAGGAGCAAATGCGTCTTTTAGGTGGATGAAATGCTGATTTTCTTTAGTTTAGAGAAATTCTGTGTGACTTTTTTTTAAAAGTCTCTAACAGAAGGTTTTCTTGTTGGCCGCAGGTCCTCTCCTCCTCCATCTCCTCCTCCATCTCTTCGTGCCCCTCCGTGTGTGAGTGTTCGCTGGAGATGCCCAAGTGCGCACCCGGCGTGAGCGTCGTCCTGGACGGCTGCGGCTGCTGCAAAGTTTGCGCCAGGCAGCTGAACGAGGACTGCAGCCTGACCGAGCCTTGTGACCACACTAAAGGGCTGGAGTGTAACTTTGGGGCCAGTTTTGCTGCTGCTACTACTCGTGGCATCTGCCGAGGTACGTATAAAGACCCATCCAGCTCCAGATGTGCATGCCTTTGAATTAGTCTGAAGTTTTTGCTTTTTTTTTGCTTTAATAAGGGGGGTGGGGGGGTTTATTCAGGAGTATGGGAACCTATGTGATTTCAACACTGTGGAATGCAGCTAGGAGGAAACTAGTCTAAACCTCAAAGCACAGACAGCCCACTGTGGAGGGAAAGAGACTCCTCAGGCAGCCTGAAGAATTTCACAGTTTAACTGATCCTTATCTGGCAGCCATGTGATGTCTTCAGCAGACGTCTTTGAGCAGAGCAGGAAAGAATAACATTCCTTTCCTCCTGTTTTTTCTCCCCGCTGCAGCCAAGTCAGAGGGCAGACCCTGTGAGTACAACAGCAGGATCTACCAGAACGGAGAGAGCTTCCAGCCCAACTGTAAACACCAGTGCACATGCATCGATGGGGCGGTGGGATGCGTCCCGCTGTGCCCGCAGGAGCTCTCCCTGCCCAACCTGGGCTGCGCCAACCCCAGACTGGTGAAGGTAGCAGGCCAGTGCTGCGAAGAGTGGGTGTGTGATGATGGAAAGGAGACAGACATCCTTGAGAAGATCTTTGGCAAAGACACACTGACTGATGAGTTGGAGAGAGACCTCACCAACAGGAATGAACTCATCGCAATCTTCAAGGGAGGACTCAAATCCCAAGCTGGTAAGAAAGCAGTCTTCTATTCTGAAAGTTATTTGTTCTTTCTGGATACATATAAGTAAAGTATAAAGCATTTCTATGTGCTAATGTTTTGACTTCTTCTTTTAATCCCAGCATTCAGACCACAGCCTGAAGTCCACATGTTTGACAGCCAGAAGTGCATCGTCCAAACCACGCCCTGGTCTCAGTGCTCCAAGAGCTGTGGAACTGGCATCTCCACCAGAGTCACCAACCACAACAGCGAGTGCAAGCTGGTGAAAGAGACGCGAATCTGTGAAGTGCGGCCATGCACCCAGTCACCTTACTCCAGTCTGAAGGTAAGCTTGGGCCAGCATGGCTGCGTGTTATGGACACATGCATGACTCTGAAAACACATCACTGCTGGGTCTGAGTGCACAACTAATGGCTCTTTTGTTAATTTCTTCTGCAGAAAGGCAAGAAGTGCAGCAGAACCAAGAAGTCCAGCCAGCCGGTGAAGTTCACCTACGCCGGCTGCTCCAGCCTGAAGAAGTACAGGCCCAGGTACTGCGGAGCCTGCGTGGACGGACGCTGCTGCAGCCCCCACGACACCAGAACCATCCGCGTCAAGTTCCGCTGCGAGGACGGCGAGACCTTCAACAAGAACATCATGATGATCGAGTCCTGCAAGTGCACCTACAACTGTCCGAATGCCAACGAAGCCTCCTACCCCTTCTACCGCCTCTCCAATGACATCCACAAGTTCAGAGACTGATTGGTGAACGACATCCAAACCCCTCAGCGAGAGACAGATCAGCAGCAGTACTGGCAGCCAATGGCAGTCGAGATGAATGCAGGGGTGTAAATAGACCACCAATCAACTACCAGCTTCTTGTTGTAACTAGATTCCCAAGGAATTGTGGGCTTACATCATGAGGACTTAATGAAGTGCACTGTTTGCTGTGACTACATCAGCATTCTTAATAAGAACTGCTTCGTATTAATGGAGCATCTGAAGTAGCTTCGTTATGGAGCAAGATGTAATTAATATTTGTACATTTATGTTAGTTGCTGATATCAATTCACTGTGTATATTTTGATCCTTTACATCAGACATGACCCTGACTGTAGACTTGTGTGTGTATATGTAGATATGCACATGCGCAACTTCAATTAGCATACCATCTTGTATCTTAAGAACAAGATAACGAAATGTAACCTCTGGACTTGTTTAACAAGTGTGTGGTTTCATTCCTTCCTGACGTGGGCATTATTGTTCATGTTTTGTGGCAGCTATTGAATTCCCTTCATGAAAAAGACAAAGCGAAACATGTCAAAGGATGAATGAATGTTTTTATTATTGTTATTAATATTATTTATCGAAAAAATGTAGCTACTTTATTTGGATATTATGTGTCATACTGGAATAAATTGTAAAATGATTTAATTTTATATGCTACAATAAAACTGATTTATTTATGAAATATGACACTGGCTGAGTTCAGTCTGTTCAAACTACACTGCAGGACAGAGCAAACAAACAGTGCTCACATGCACGGAGCTGGGGCAGGATATTTAAAGCCAATATTGAAAGAGAAAGCCTTCCTGTTATATCACTCTGTAGACCCAACAGATTCTCAGACAGACACTGAGGAGGGTCAGTCTGTTCTTATATAACACAACCTTGGAGGCTGTCTCTCCTGACTTTCTGTGCTTTGGAATGCCATTCTGCAGCGAGCTAGCTTGCTTTTATTTGATCTGGCTAAGCCATACACTTGACTGATTCTGAGAAGGGGGAAAAAAGATTAAGTCCATGAGTAGCAATGAGTATGGGAGTATGCCAAGAATCTTAAGTGCTGCTCTGAATGGGCTGGGATTAGACACCATGCAACAAGGACAATGACTATTATTGTATACAATGGGCCGTATACCATGAATGCATTCCCCGGGAAGCTTTTTTTCACACAGAGGAATAGCACTACCAAATTGACCTAATTCATTAGCAGTTGCCTTTAAAAGTGAATTAGTTGCATTAGTCTCTGCTGACTCTTAAACTGCAGGGGTCTGCTAAACAGTTGTAAACAGTGCTGCAGAGCAGGGAGGGCTTACGTCTCCCGTCCAGGTTTCAGTTTCACAGGCAGCAAGAAATACTATTATGAGATAGAAACAGGGAAAGTACAGGAAACAGGGGGAATATAGTTGCTTTTTTGGCCATAGAAACTTCAAATTCACTTTTCATGCCAATGAAACAGTGTTTTGCTACTGTCACATTAACACAGCTTGACTCATGCGTCAGTGTTTTTGTTGTTGATGTTTACTTGACTGGCCCCGTATACTTTTAGCCTCCACATTTTATGACTCCAGGGTTCATGAAACCCATGTGATATGCACTGTCTGATTAAAGAGCACAATAAGTATCCGTCTGAAAAAGGACCTCCTGTTATTTGTCTTTCTCACAGGGTCTGATGTTTGCACCTGGTACAAATACCACCAGTACAGTTTGAACTGGGCTACTGAGAGCAGAGCTCAGGGGCAACGACAGGGAAGGGTTTCTTTTTTGATCCAGGTAGAGGGAGCGGCTCAGGAATGCAGCAGTGGCTCAGAAAGCAGACATCCTGATGGGCAGCAGATGTTGGAAAATATTTCAGAGCAACATGTTCACTTTAGCTAAGAAGATTTTCCAAATATACACAAACACTCCCCAGTACCCGCTTGTATTCAAAAAAGGCATTTTATCTCCTCACAACTATAAAAACGTGCCTATCTGACACTACATGGCACTCCTGCGCAACCTTCCTTCATAGCTGCTGGCAATAAGTCTTAATCAAGGGTATTTAATAAGAGGTTGAGCAGGGCACATAGTCTTTGATTGAGCTGAATACCGCACAGGATGTGCCCACTGAGGTTTTACAGATTGCTCACATGAAAGGCTTCTGAGGTTTACCTAATCACAAAGATGTGTGGCTACCCCTTGCAGCCAGGGTTTACAGTCAAAACACTTTCAGGGAGCCCTGTGTTTGCTCTTTCCCTTTCTGTAGCTTCCTACAGAAGAAAATTTCCATCTCTGCCCTTCATAGGTTGGGAGCTGCCATGCAATCAGATTGTCATTTGTCTTGATAGCAGCTTACTTGGTTATGTAATGGCATCTGTATGTTATGAGAGCAATGCTTTCGGTCATCCATAGCATTCCTTTATAATGTACAGACAAGCACAGTGGTGAGGCTCACAATCCCTTAACTGTCTCACAGAACCCAAAAACATTTATTGTCAGAAATAAACCGCGGTGTTCCAGCAAACAGAGCCCCAACCTGTAAAAACTATCACTCTCACACACACAGGCGCCCCTGCAATTAAATCACTCAGTGACTACCTCATTCCCTGAACCTAAAATGTGTTTATATGACAAAGACATTAGCATTAAAGCTTCATCAAGCACTACGTAATGCAGTGCAACCAGAAGCTAACAGGATTGAGCGGCCATTACAACATGCTGGACGCCGCTGAGCACTGATGTCAACTATTTTACGACCCCCTTGTCTATAACCTCAGGTTAGAATTCACTGTTATAAGGAATACAGGGGCAGGAAGCAAGCAGGGTTAGAGGCTGGCAACACAGAGCAGATGCAGTCACCTCTTTCATAAAGTACCATCTGCTGGACAAAAGAGGAAACAGCATTCTGAGTGTGATATCCATCTCCACCTGTTTACACCTGCACGTTTTACTGACTTGTTGCGGTCAAATGTGAAGCTGAAATGGACTCAACATCCCACATATTATTACACTGGTATGTTCAATTTCTCACTGTAAAGGAATGATGTAAAACACATAGTTGTGCCAAGTCCTGACAGGGTGTGGGACTGTTTCGTTGTAATCAGCATGAACACACACACACACACAACCCTGACAGTGATGCAAATCTTCGGACACACCCATCAGATCCCCATTTGCAATTACATAATAATAACTGATGAGCAGGCTTAGGGGAAAATCAGAGTCGGTTCCCTCCCAGGCTGTTGGATTGTTCAGGCTGTCCCCAGAGGACCGCGGGCTACTGCAGTGATTATTTGCTCAAACAAGCTGAGCATTGATGGGAGAGGCAGCACTCAGTGTCTGGGCGTCTTGAGTCTCAGCCCATTGGAGACAATGTTGGACTGAATAATCTCCAAGGGGGCACAAAACTGTCAGCTGAGCTAATGTTGGCATTTGCTGCTTTTCCTATTGTTTGACATGGGCAGAGCAGTGAGGTCACGTAATCAGAGGCTGTGCTTAAGTTTTCGCTTCCCTTAAATTCTTTGGGTTCAGAACTACGGTTGCCTTCCAAAATTTATAAAGGCAAAGAGGTGACTATCCCTGATGCAAAATGTGGAAGTGTGACATAAAGGGTTAAATGCAAAAATGCCACTGGATGTCCTCATTCTGCCCACTGACTTTGTGTTTGATTATGCAAGACTACATTCTTTGTTATAAGACTGAAGTACTGAAATCAATGAGGCAGTTAATGAAGCAATTAATATGCAATATGTGGCTGAACGTACAGTTATTTATTTATTGGTTTGTTTTTGCAGGAAGTTGTGAAAGTGGAATTTGATCAACTGTAAAGTCAGCACATTACATGAAGGGTCGAGTGTTCAACAAATGCAAATGCAAGCGTGGGAGGCATGTGTTTTCACTGGGGAGGCTTTAAAAAAATAATACAATGAAAAGTTTATCTTCAGACAAAATACAGTAAACCGGAGTATCTGATGTGATAACCCTTTATGTTTCAAACAGCAACACTTATTCCAGGTGGGTTGTTCCGAGTATCTTGGGGAAATTTAGGCTCTCTCGGTAGTTTCTGTGTCCTTATGTCATCCCAGACTCAGCAGATGATGTTGACATCAGGGTTCTGTGGGAGCTACACCATCTGATGCAGTATTTCTTGCACTGCTTGTCCCTGAAGCTTCTTTTATTCCTCTGGCTGTAGAATAAGGGCTCCCGTTGCAGAATGAATTTCAGCCAATTAAGTACCTCCCTAATGGCACTGCACGATGGATACAATTCTGCCTGTAGTTCTCAGCACTAAATCCATCCAATCCCCCATTCTATTTTCAGAAATGTAGCCCAGAAATTGCAGGAAAAAAAAAACAAAAATGTCCACCATACTGCACTGCTGCCTGCTGATACTATGGCTCCATCATGTTGTGTACAGTATTTCGTTGGCATGGTTTGGGTCCCCACAAAGGGAAGTGTCACTATAAATCAGTAAAAAAAGATGTTCTGAGTAATCCCCTTTATCCTTTGAGGAAATATTTCTATTCTGATGGGAGTGATCTCTACTAGGATGAATCCACAGGGCATGAGGGGTCACTGAATGGTTTAAATGATATGAATCATATGTTATGGCCTTTACATCCACCAGATCAAAACCCAACTAAACACCTATGAGAATTTTGTACTGTCGTATTCAACAGCGTTCTCCACCACCATTACCAAAGCACCAAGTGAGGGGATATCTTTTGGAATATTGGTGTTCCAGCAAAGTTCCAGAGACTTTGAGAAGCCAGGTCAAGGAATAATTAAGCTGTTCTCAGAGCAAATGGTGACCCAACATCTTATTAAGACACCTGATGTTGTTATTTTCTTTAATTTGTCACTTGTCTGTATTTCAAACTTTAGACTCGGTAAGATAGTCACAAAGACTGGCCTTGGTTTCACATCAGAGAAACGGCTACTTTGCTCCACTTCAGACCACACTTATCTCTACTGTGGATGGGTTTACCCAAATGTTATTAGTTACTGCCATTTTTGTGCTGAGATTGTTGGTGAACTACTTTCGATTTCCTGTTTCCTTGGTTGGATAAACGGTTTCCGTCTCTCAGCTTTGGCTGTTTCTGTGTTTCAGCAGAAGAGCTTTTACAGCACACCTGAAAACACCTGTCTGCTGTGGAATTTCTGTCTACAGACATTGCTGATGGCACTTTAAGATTTCTTATGTGGGATATGGCTATCCCAGATACAGTCTTACTCCCCTTACACAACTGGATGATTTTGGTTCGTCCTACATGAGACACTGTGCATGTGTAATGCGTCTCCAATAGCATACAGATATCTCACTGGAATCTATTATTATTTGCAAAAGGAATGCTTGCAAATGTAAATATGAAGATCGAAATAAGCTAAGATAATCTTTTAATACAAATGTTTTAGTGGAACTATTGAACTGTCTAAAACATTTTTGCACTATTTACAATCTGTAAAAATTCAGTGCATCAAACATACAATAACTCAGCTACTGAACATAGACCACCTTACAGAGCGTTGTATCACTTGCAGACTTTATAATTACTTAAAATTATGCTGATTAAAAGTACAAGTCTTAGAAAACTGAGACTAGTGGACCCTACTTTTCAAAAGCTAGTGCTACAGCCTTTGATGATCCATACAGATATGGTCATAACTGACACTGATGTTTTCAGCAAATGTGGGACAAATAATTGCACCGTTTTTTCAAAGATAATTTAAATCTGCACCACAATGATTGATGTCATAAAATACAATTTTCTCAGCTAGCATTTAACAATATGCTTTGAACTCCTGAGCTGTGGTGGGCCTCAGGATTTTGCTGATGTTCCTATGGAACATTAAGTGACAAGCGTGATGTATTTTCCAAGTCTTTTGTTTCCCCCATGCTGGGTAATTGCTGCCTGGTTTCCACTATTGTGAAGGGATAAGGGCTAGTAATGTCTTAGTCATTATATCACCACCCACTTTCCCCTGTAATACCATTTCTGATTTCTTCTACATCTTTTGATCTCTGGAACTGGAACTATAGTTGTACCATGGAAAAGTAGCTAATGAGTGGCAACTATGAGTCGAGGCTTCATGCATTAAACTGCATGTGTCTGCTGGCCTCCGCTTGTCACAAACTGCTAATTAAGTAAACACACCCAAAAAAGATTTAAATGTAAGGAAAGACGCACATAAACACACTTTAACCAAATGCTGCCTAACACGTATTTGTCCTTAAACAAAACAAAACAAAGACTCAACAGAGTCGACAGTAACTGAGGACATTTGTGATGCTGCATGAGAATGAACGATGGCATGGCATTTTTATCTCGTAAAGACAACATGACACATATTAATACAAGTGCAGACGTTTCTAGCACATATCAAACCTTTTCAATGTCACATCCCAGACAAGATGTGACATATAATCCCTTTCAATAATACCGAGGCCCGCCATGAGGTCCCTGAACATCTGGATGTGTCAAGAATAGTTCCACTGAGAGGCATTTAAGAGGTACCTTGCTCACTTGCTTAAAACACCTCAACTTCCTTTCCTTCTTTAAATGCAAAGGAGCAGGAGTTTCACTCGGAGCTTCATCTTGATGTGTGAGCACTACATACTATTACTGAATTCATGACTATAAATGAGGCTTGAAATGTAGAGGGATATTAGTAAAATGCCTGGCTCACTGCCAATCTTACACCAGTCTGCCTGTCAATCTCACGCTCCATCTCGCATTCACTGACTTCTAAATATTTGAACTACTGAACACGAAGGAGCATCGAGGACACTGGGAGAGTCTCATTCCAACCGCTGCACGTTCAGTCATACATGACCCGAGGACATGACCAGACACAGCAGCTTAACCTCTACAGCAACCACAGCTAAAAGGAGGCGCAAATACACCAGATCAGATGATGCAAGTACATAGTCAATCATTAGTGTCTGTCGATTACTTTTGGCTTGAAATTTCAGTAATTCATGACAGACATAAATGTCTACGAGCAAGTCCTCCTGTGGAACTACAGAGTCCCTGGGTGGAGCACTCCCCAAGACCACCTCCCAGAGACTTCAAGAAGGCCACACACTTGGAACAGTTTAATGGCACCTTCACCACCATGACACATAATCTGAGGCAATGCTGTTGTTCTCTGGAGACAACTAGGGGATAATGAATGTCTACAGAAAGACAATTAAACATCTACCCAGGAGGTTGATTTCAGACATGGTGCTGTGTGTAGGTCTAAGCTCCCACTACTTGCTACTACAATCTCAGTGAAGTGACATTCTGTGTCACAACTATGTGAATGCACCTCCCTAGTACAGGCGCTGCTATCAGGTGGTCGCCTGTGAGGACCCCTCCAAAGCCACTCTCGAAGACCTGGTTTTGGTTTTATTGATCTGATGAAGACAATTCCTCCCAAAAAAGAGAGTCTATGTAGGTCACTGATTAATTATTATTATTAGGTGAATTTCCACTGCAGGAACTTGGGCCACCTATGAAACAGTGCAGACATCTACAGTAGCCGCCCTGTTATCGGCCCTTTCAGTCTTTCTCTTTCCATTGTGGCGTGGGGTCCGACAGCTTTGACTGTCAACTCCAAGAGCATGAAAACAACGGCAAACTGTGGTTACTGGATATAACTCGGTTCTATGAACACATAGGAAATAGAACAATAGAGGGTTTGTTATGTTAACCAATATGGTGAATTTGACATTGTTGATGCTCAAGAGGAACAGACTGCTACCATACGCCAGTTGTCCACACAATGTTTTTTCAGTGCCACTCAATAGTTCCTATCCCAGAACAGGTACTTTTTCTCCCCTGAGAAATGGCCCCCCAAAAAGCCTGTGTGGTTTCTGCAGTTTCCCAATTTGCTTTGAAGGAGTCTGTCCATTTCAAGTATAAATCATGCTGCATGTGTAGGATAGCAGTTTAATAAATTGTATTATTCTGCATATGCATTCTTGTCTCAACCAGCTCAAGTTCTGCACGTCTTTGTCTCAGCAGTTAGAGCAGGTCGGACACTAACCCGTGCAGGGTCGATGGTTCAATCTCCAGCTGCTCTTGACCAAATGCAAAGTGTCCTCGAATGAGACACGAAACCCCAAAACGCTGCAGACAGTTACATTAACATATTGTATAGTAACGGTTGTGCAGGAAAAAGAGTCAATGAGTGCTAAACTGTGAAGCACTTTGGATAAAGTTCCATGTAAATGCAGTCCATTTTAATTTCCAGGTGTCTGTGAAACTACCTGCTATATGCCAGGGAATGAGAGTTCAGGAAAATTGAAAATAATTTAGCGAGAGCTGCATTCAATGAGGACACTGTGGGTACTGTAATGTAGCAGAGAAAATATAATGAGATGGCACTCAAAATGATTCCAGCACGATAACTGGAGGCAGATAGGAAAAGCATAACAGACATCAAGCAGGCTCTGTTAGTTCAGACTGTCAAAATGACACAAGACAGGCGAAAGGGAACAAGTGAATCACCTCCTGCATACAACTTAGTGGGGATCAGTCTCCGAGGTGACAGCAGTGACAACACTGCTGGCCTGTTTGTGTTCAAGTGTGGTAGTGACACTTACTTATTTGAAACGCTGCACGAGTTCAATCACCTCAAAGCTTTGGAGCATTTGGCCTCAATCTGTCCCAGAGGCCATTTAATAAGTTAGTAATAGTCAGTCAGGGTGCAACCTTCACTAAAGGCTTCACAAAATTTATAAAGCTCTGTCTTTGCAACTAACTTAAATGCTGAAAAGGTATTGCTGTTTTGTTGACCAAAGACAGCTTGTGGTACGACTAATAATGCTGCGAGCGCGATGACAGACCACAAAGAATCATTATGGTGGAATCATCCTAAATGTCACATAATAACCTTTGTTTTGTTTTCTTTTTTAGAAACAACAATAGGTCTCATTTAGTGGCACTTCTCTATATTTGGAACAATGCGATAAGCTAAACATATTTGTTAAAAGTCAGTTTCAAATGAGAAATATAAATGCAAAATTGTCAACCAGGTTACAGAAAGCTGGAAGTGTTTTCCATTTTCTGCTTGATGAATGATTCCCAGTGTGCCTAATGACACGCTGCCTTCTGTGTGAAAATGGATGACATCAGGCTTTGGAAACACGATTTTGTGTTTCACTACCTGTCATCGTGGATAAGGCCACCGCAGCGGAGTCGCGTCCCTGAAGATGGTCTCATAAAAAAGCAGTTCTGCGTGTAGTAAAATTGTGCCTTGCCCACCAAATCAAGACTAATTAAGTGTAAACCAAGTTCAGAAATTTCAAAGGGCAATTTAGTTAAATTGGAGGCATTATTTCCAAAGCCTGCGCTTTCCACAGACTAAAAACAGCTCCAATTTAGTTTTAACAGCAAACAGAAACAAAAGCACAGCTTTTGTGTGGTCTCAATGAGTGACTTTATTGGGATAGACAATTAAGAGAACTGCTAAAATAAAATGGCTGGTAATTCAACGCAGGCAAAGTAATGAAAAAAGAAGGAACAGATGTGCAGGCAAAAGAGGCTGCTATTTAACACTTTCATCCATTTTGGTGATGTGTTACGTCAGCTTCTATACAGAGCAAGCAGTGTATAACCTTATCTAACTGTACACGCACTGAGTATTAGTAATGGATGAGATACGCTGCAACAGCACCATCCTGGCCTGGCTGATTTACACAGCGTCACATTGTGTAATTCAGGAATGCTGAATGCTTTTTCACTTTGTTGCTGAGAGTAACATCTAAAATCTCTTTGGTAAACATAAAGCTACAGCCAGTAGCTAGTAATTTAGCAGAGAATGGAAACCGGGAGAAACAGCTTGCCTGTTACGGTCTAAGGGGAAAACAAAATCTGCTATATCGTCTACCAGCTTTCCAAACAGTTAATAATCAACACATTGTACTGTATTTGTTGATTCCTTAAAAAAAATGAAGTGCAATAATTCCAATTTGTGTTTGTATGTAGGGTGTTGTGTGACAATTTCTGGTATTTGTAGGTTCATTTTGTCATCTTTTTACACTGAAATACATTCACCAGCTGCTGGCCTTGTATACAGGACAGACTGATATTGATTGGTCCCTTCTAATTGATTTAAATGTGCAAAGATTTCAAATGTATATATGATTCAATATAAAGTTTAGAGAGGCCACAATTGTGCAGCAAAATTTGAACGCTTTTAGTTGATGTTTACTCACTTTGCTGATTGATGGCCGAGCCGGATATGAGCATGTGGTTCCAAAATGCACGGCAAAACTGAAACACAGACAGTAAAACAGCAGCGCTCATTTAGGACACGGAGTGAAGGATGCGCAGTCAGATGTGAGATCATTGGCCCTGACTGCAGCAGGGTGGAAACTGCGTCATCACACGCCAGACATCAAAGAGCGTCCGTCCATCGGGGTTAACATCCAGAAGAGGTTAGCAGGGGTTATAAAAACACATCTATAAATACGGGCCCCACCAATGGGCTACACTGTCAGTTATTACTGGCGCTCTGTCGTCGTAATAAACTAACATTAGGTAAGAATACGGTACATGGAGGCACCGCATACGTAAGCGCATTCACACAGGGAGACACCCCAGAGGTGTCAGAAAAACGAGCATGTCAACATTAACTTTTATTAGCTGATGGAAAAATGAGACTAATGATCTTACTGAAGCTTGACAGAGAGGGGAGAGCTGCTGAACTTCAAAGGTGATGGAGGCACAGCGTCGGGCGGGTTTCCCATAGTTTTCAATTAAAACAAACAGTCAACAGAGGGACACATGACCTAATGAGTGTTAAACAGAACGGCATGTACTTCAGAGTTTAAAGTTTTAGGAGTTCTGTAAAAAAACAGTTCACAATCAGGCTTTTCACTAACTAGAACTGTTGTTGGAGATGACAGCCCTCCACCAAGGCCAGTGTTCCCTCCTGCAAATTTAAAAAAAAAAGAAAGATGCATATTCTCATATAACATTTATTGGGTTCTTCCTGTACCTGTGATTCATCACTACCCTAAGTAATAATAATTCAGCTTGGTAGTTTTTTTTAATAATCCTGCTGAGACAAACTTCTCTTCCTTCACCTCTGTTCTCACCTTTGCTGAGGAATAAAACCTCATCTCAAGATCATTTATTAGCAAAAGTATATTAGTTCTGGAGCTTTCAACTTGATAAGAAGGCATTCATCCAGCAGCCCCTGAATCATCCCTGATCAAATCAAATGTCTTTTTGTTTTTTTCTGAGCACTTCAATGGCTTTTTGTTTCAATTTGCACAAGTGGTGACACAAGTTTGCAAAACAATTTTAACTCAAGGCCCATTTATTAAGTTATTGGGGGCATTCATATTTCCACATGATGAGCAGAGGCAATCTAATAAAGATGATAAAAGCTCCAAACAGCCAATAAACAGACTTTAAAATTGGATTTTCACAACATCAGCAGATGTGAGGAAGCGATCTTCCTCCCATCAGCTGTGGCGTGATGAAGGTTGATCTGTCGTTAAAGGACAAATACAGATGGCAAGAATGTTATTGTTGTATATCTGGTTTGATCGTTGTGTCAGCAGTATCACGCAAACACTAATTTCCAAACACTGACTTTATTTGAGAAAATATGATTACAATCGAATAGCTAAAAGCAAATGCAAACAACATTTAAATGATTTCAATACATCAGGAAAACCATTGTTCTTGTTTCTTACAGTAATCTCTGTTCACAAACAAACAAAAAAAAACCCTGCTAGTTTGCATTGGTCTCTGTTTTCTGACACAATGCTGATGACCTCCTGACAAATACGTCTGCCCCGTCACTCATGTCACCATCAGCATCTGGTATCATCATTCCATTCCCCAGCTGTCAGCATCATTAGCTGACTCATTTTCATCTCGACAGTGATGGGCATGAAGTGCTTGGGCTCTTTCACAGCATCCTCCTTAGTCATGCTGACCTCAGCACTCTCTCTGGCGGCTGAACTGTCATCAGTAGAACAGTAATGTCCTCGTTTATATACCGATACCCGCTGCTGTCACTGTGTTTATTAACACCATCATCAACATTGTCCGCCACTGACTGCTGGTTCACCTTTAATCACCTCCTTGTCATTAGCGGGGCTTCCGGCGCCATCGCAGCTCTCAGGGCATGAGGTGTTCACATTAGCATTTCTATCCTCTTCATCACTGCTGTCCATGATCTCTCCTTCCTCTTGTTCTTCCTCCCCTCCTGCCTCTCTTTTTGCTCGCTTCTCCTGCGGAGGTTCGGTTTCAGGAGTGGCCTCTTGGGTCCAGAAGTTGCTTCCCGCTGGGGTGCAAGACCCTTGTGGTGATGGTGAAACTTGGGTCGCAACCGCCTTCTCCTGGTCCATCCCATCATTCCTTGTTGCAATACCAGTGCAGGCTGATGCAGGTTCAGCTGAAACAATATCACCACATTCCCATATAACATGATTAAACACGGCTGTTGCCAAGAGTAAAAATTCTTACATGTCCAAACATATTCTTAAGTGATCAGAGCGAACAGCAGTCAAATAGTTGGAGCACAGCTGGGGTCATGCTTGGCAGAAATGGTGAGAAAGAAAACGACAGTACAGACAGTTTGGGGAGTGATGATGCTATGGTTTGGCTCTGAGCTGGTTTCCAGGATGAGGCAACATGCCAAGCAATTAGTTATGCAACAAAGTAGGGTGGACATGTGTGAAAGAAAGGCCGCAGAATAAATGACTGTAAAACGATAATTGTGACTCAAGCAATTATCCCCCAACATGATGTCCCCACAGTCCGATGAATTATAAAACACATGCAATCATGCGCATAAACCCAGTGTAAAAATCCCTTTAAAATTTTCGCCTGGTTATCTAACCGAGCTCTTAAAATGAGGGATTAATAAGATCCAGCTTTTCTTCTTTGTGAAACAATAAAAATCCATGTCTGTCTCTCATTAACTATTTGTCTTTGGTATGGACCATTATTTCCAGAAATTTTAGTACACACAATTTTTTGCCAAACAAATTTGAGCTACGTGGGGTGAACTGATAGCCAAGTGGTTACGGTGCATATCACATAGGTGCCAGTACCCTGAGCCTCCAGTCATTCATGCCATTGCCCTGCTCTTGTCAATGAAGACACAAAAAGGCCCTAAAAGAAATACTGAATGAATAACTGAATGAATAAAGAAATATTTAAATGATTTGGAGGACCTTCTGTACAACAAATTAGGGATGTCCCTGATTTAAGGCAACTCTGAACTGATCCATGGCAGCCATGAGGTGGATTTCTGGAGAAGTTAGAATCTGCCGCTGTGTTTATGCGCTGTAGGTGGATGTACAAATACAAGTGCTTCCCAAGTCCAGCAGTAAGTACTTTGATTACAACAAATATGAATTAAAAAGATGTGGATAATGGAGAATCTCCTCACAGTCATACCTCATAACAAGCATTTGATTTGAGCACCATGTATTCGCTTGCACGTGCATAGTTGGGATGCTTGCAGTGCGTACAGTCTGAGTAATCACAATGCAGATGTCTGCAGAGTGCTCCCGCATGGGAAAATGACTAAAACTACACCTCAAGATGGTGCAGAAAGCATGAATAGGCCTTAAAAGTTAGAGAAGCTTCATGGCTAAATCTTCAAGGGATGTATCCCATAGTAAGAAGTAATTGCCATTACAGAAACCTTAGAGGAATTTACTTTAGCTCTTTCTCTTTTTGTTGAGCACAGATCATCAGTAATAAGTTGGTTTCTTTTGAGTCACAAACTGTGTTTAGAGAGTGATGTATTAAAAGGTCATCTCACTCACTAAACTGACAAGAGCAGAGACGCCAGCTCCAGCTCCATCCACACAAACGTCTTCATTTTAAAACATAAATAATCTTTTCCAGGCAACTGTTTTAGTGCCATTTCAGAAATAATCTCCGTGAATACAAACATGCATAAAAATGCATATTACATAACAATTTACGCACACCGAGCACGCAGGTGTTGGTGTGAACATGAAGCAGGAGGCTGGACGCTTAGTTGGAGAAAATACTGGCAAAAAGTAAAACCGGAGATTTACTTAAGTGCACAACAGCTGCTTGCAGAGACAAGCAAGGTCAGCAATGCCTTTAATTCATTATCTGTGTTGAATTACCCACTGGTGAGGCTGATGTGTTTGTTTTCTTCTGGAAAATGGTTATGTGATAGGAGTGCGACGAATCAGGGACGACACGTGACTGTAAGGCCCAATTTGAAAGCAAAAATGCGTGTCAGTTTCAAAAAATCCCTGTTTCTGCTCGTCCAGACTAAATAGCAATACTGGAGTTTTCAAACTGCAACGGAGTCAGGACCGTGTGATTAAAGGGGTCGAGTAGAGTGATCGCAGAGGTTGTGTGTTTTAAAACTGAAATGTGTTATTATGGATGTAGCCTTAGGGTCAGTTAGCCTGAACTGGTAAGAAGTAGTTTAAACCAGAATACTGCCTGCATACTCAGGGCGTAAAGTGAAAAATAATCCTGAGCCTGAACTTTTTGCTTTTGGGTGGGGGTACAATCTCGCTAATTAGTAAGATATTAAGATATCTGCCTTCCCAAACTCAGACTACAGATTATAGTAATACCAAAGAAGGTCAGTTGGTTGTGGTAGGTACTCCATCTGACTACAACATGGTGCAAATATATTGTTTAGCAACCACTCAGTAAAAGACACGGAAAAAGGACATTGATTCACCTTAACAATACGTGCACTATTTATTACCTCCACCAAGGAGGTTTTCATCACTCCGTCAGCTTGTTATTCATGATATCAATGTTAATTCAAATGCTAAAGGTATGTTTTGATTATCCATGAATCTAATCGTGTAGATAAAATGAACGCAGGACTTTAACATTGGCTGGAAATCACAATATGGTGGAAATGAGCTGCTTAGCGGAGGTCGGCGCTTGTTCAGAGGGCTTTTCCAGTTTTCAAATACAATACTTCATCAATACTCAATGAAAACACAAATCTTTTGAGGTTTTCAGAAAGACTTTTCTGAAACGCTGGTGCTGTATCACGTGCATTTATGTAACCAGCATGCTGATTTGACACAAACAGTTTTGACAAAACATTTTTATCTTCAACCAACTTTTTGCACAGATTAACGAGTGGTTGAGATATGGTGAACGACAAGTCATGTTCTGCAATGAACATGCACACGCGTATTTTTAAATCACAAACCCGGTCCGTCATTGATGCCGGTACCTCAGCAGTGGCTGCTGCTCCCAGCAAACAAGGTGTGAGTTTCAGAGCAGACAGCAGCTCTATGGCCGGGGTCTGAGTCGTGACCTGACAGCACTTTGGGTTTTTTGCCGTGAGTTGCATACGTGAGTTTTTTTGAGCAGATGGGACGAAAGCCTGCACCTGGCTCCTTTAGTTTTTTTGCACCAGCAACCAAAGGGCTTGCCGTCTCTGCTTAACCCTTTCAACACTATAGCCCGCAATACTGGTCTGCCGCTGTCAACACAGCAGCCCGGTGTAGCGGCTCCGGTATGTGGCGACTTTCTGTTACATTCATTTTGATTGGCTATCAGTGGGAATCCCCGTATGTGAACAAGCATTCAGCCATTAAATAATATATCCAAATATTAATAATTATTATTATTGTTACTATTTTTTCAGAACCAAGCACTGTACGCCGGAAATCCAGCATGGTGCTGGAATACTTTAAGCCATGCATACTGCATGTTTGGAGCCTGCCAGACCTTCAACATCACTTTATTCTCAGTAGATATGCTGCAGGCCACAGTGTCCGATTGCTTGTTATCACTTCCTGCCCAGCTTCCCAGGCCATGGCATGTGTAATTATCAGGATGTTTCTATAGCTAACATTATAGGAAAACAGTGTGGCACCGAGGCCTTATCACTGAAAACACACACACTCAGACTAAAATTACACCATTCGTCATTCAGCCCGTCTGGGTCTGACATTATAATGATACTGGGTTTGTGTGGTCTTTTGTGACCATAACACTCCTCCTCTGATATACACAGTACGACACACATCTGGGAAGGAGCAAATCGATGAAGCTACTTCTTGCAGTCTTGTTTTGACATAACTGACACCTCTTTACTCTAGACACCCAACAATGGAAGAAACCCACAGTCAGGTGTGAAAAAACAAACACTGATGTCCTGTTTTCTCGCCGTCTGTCATTTCACTACTCATGAGGTCACTGCTCAACTATAAGCCATGTTTGATCCTCTTTTTGGCCACGGTTGCTGCTGAGGTTAAGTTGGTGTGTGTGATGCTGAGCAGAACACGCTCATTTCCGTTGGGGTAGCATGTTGCCATAGTGAAAAATAAGGGAACAGAGAGTCTTAAAGGCTCAGCTGGAGAAACCAGGACATGATACAATGCTGCTGGAATCGGAGGAGTGGAGAGAAGCGTTCGTTTTGGGGCTATGTATTGTTTTGACTCATGTCATATATTAGCAGTTTGGTTTAGTCATTAAAAACGTCTGTTTGGAAATCAGCAGAGAAGCAAAAAAGGATGTATGAAAGTGAATACAGTGATGGAGAAATGTTTTTGTTGGAAAGCAGCAGGTTAGTAGTAATCTGGGAGTTAGATAAAGGCATGTTTTACCTGGTCCTTTCAGTGGATAGTCCTTCCACTGATCTCTGAGCACAACATGCAGCACAGGATATTCAATCAATGTTTTGTAGCTCAGGTTATCCCTTAGGCTCTTCTGAATGTCCAACTCATGGTACCTGTTTCAGATCAAATTTAGGCACAAAAAAACATAAGGGTGATTACAAGACAACATAAGAACAGTTGCTATTACAGTGTGGCTAAATATTAGATGTTAGGCTCGTAAGCGCTACAGCAACAGCAACAAAGACACAACAAAACTGTTACTACTGTTGAAACTGCTAAACTGCCAACGGCAGCTTTCCATTTCTCGGCGCCTGTCGCGCATTTGTCACCGAGGATCACTGAAGGATTGATAGGGATTTGAGTCATGCTTTGGCAAAGTGAAGATCCTGCTCGGTGGTGTCTCGAGAGATGGAAACCAATTTCACCAGGAATCAACAACATCTCTCGCAAGCACGTGAAGCAGCTCTCCTAGTCCTCCTCCAGCTCTGCACCAGATGACATCAGTCTAGTCTCCTCTCAAAGTGGTCCTGTCACGCATTAGAGATGGTCATAAATCACCAGACTAAATAGTTAACTGGATTTTTGGGAGACATGGGCTGCCTCTACACTCAACTGATTCAAATCCATCAAGCTTAGGCTGCCATCATCAAAATACAATACATGTACGATACATATTTTGGATACATACAGTCCTGGCCCCCTCCCCACTTCCCGTCAAACTCCTAACAAACTGAACATTATTGAGACATTGTTAGTTTTTGCTAAAAGCACAAGGAGACAGAGCCGCCTGGGGTAGACACCCACTCCCCAAGCCAATGCACGCAGTCTGCTTTGTGACATTTACAGGAGGAACTGCTTTTAGGAAAGGCTTCCATCCAAGAAGAGTTTCACTTAGGTGGGCTAAAGAATATTTCACATCATCCCACAAATAAATGCCAACATGTGTGAGACAATGTAAAGTACAGACATGATAGTCGGCGGGTCTCAAAACACATGGGAAACTTGCTCCTACAGCCAAACAAAATGGTATTTCTGACACATCACATGAAAACAGAAGAAAATATGTAAGACTGGACGTAATATTTAACATATGGGATGAGACAGGAAATGGTAGAAAAGATAGGTTTAAAGCTTAAGCTGCTATGTGCAAATTGAATAAAGAAAACACTGCAGCGAGCACAAGCAGGATATTTACAAGGACGGCATCCATTTGCGAGAAGTGTACCTGGCAGATTCCGTTTCATGTCATTTGTTTTTATGTCTAACTTGTAATAAATGAATGTTCGCGGATGTTTTTTATTCTGGAGGATATACAAGTTAAACTAAACCATACGTGTTGGTAAACAACAGCTTAAAGGTAGATGGCAGAGCAGACTGCCGCTCCCTGTGGTGTCGACGGCATTGTTAAAAACTCTGGCCATTTCTAGAAACACGACTGGGTGGCTCAGCCAGGAACACGCACACATCTGGTCTCTATATAGTGTTCTCGTGAATGAACAGAACAGAGGGCAAGACTGATGTTCTCTTCAGGGAGGTTCCTGTTGTTTTCCCCTCCACTGCTGAGACCCATCAGGAGGGAGGTAGCAGTGTAAAAATATTATGAAAATTAATATATAGTGTGATTAAACAATGATTAAAACATGAACTGAAACATAAATTAGAATTGTGCATAAGGGTTTATTAGTTGGTACCAACTATGTTTACTGAAAAGTTTTGTGAAAGGTATGTTTGAGTGCATGCTGCTGACCGCAAAAGGTTTACAGATTTCCATGGTAATTGGTAAAATTTGCCCTTTTTTTCCCCCCATTATTGCCAATACAGTGCAATATAGTGCCTTTGACAAACCGAAACATCCCTTATTAATTTGTAATCTCTAAAATCCATGAGGCAAGCAAACAGTAACTGTAAGTAGCATGGTATAACGGCACAACAGTTGTCTAACTCATGATGTGATTGTTGTTCTGATTTGAAAGTAACCCACACAAACAGTATCAATCATCAATCAGAAGGCGAGTGAGCTCCATTATCAACTTCCAACCATCACTGCCATCCTGTCTCCTCACACTATTCCCTCATCCTGCTTGTGATCCCCCCCCCTTGCATCGAGACATTGCATATTCTATACATCAAGGACACAGCACTTAACTTATTTATGTTGAATCCACCTGCACCCTTATATTAGTTATGTGTTGATCCAACTGCTCTACGGTCCTTAAAATGCCACAAGGGGACAAATAAAGTTCTTTGAATTGAAATAAATTTATCAAGGCGAGGCTGATGGTTATCATGTTATTGGCAGGCTTCCCTACTCCTCCAGTGTTAAACCATTTCACTAACCATGAGAACAAAGCGACAAAAATGGGAAAACGCCAACCAAGTTAGCTTTTTTGGTAATAAAGCTACAACACAATAAATGTTGTACTGTTAAGCTTTCCTCTTTGTTTCCTCCATGGTGTTTTGGCAGCTCCATCGAACAAACATTGTTCCAAGGACAGGGGACACATCATCAATAACCTAAACTCTTACCCAACAAAATTCAGATTGTGCATAAAGTCAAAAATAGACTATATGTGTCTGTTTGGATTTTGAAGCTTGGTTTATTTGAATTCTCTGTCCACTGCGACAAAACTGAAAGGACCCACAAATGCGCTTCCAATGACTTATCAAAGTTCCAGCAGTGACAGAGAATCAAACAGCAGATTCCCATGGCTGGTTATCTCTGACTACCAGGCCTAGGTTACTGTCCATGCTACACTGAGCGGTTGTCAGATAGTCTTCCCAGTGTCCACTGACCGTCCACGTCACACACCACAGAGCCACATCACCACGCCTTCTACCGTCACTGCTTCTTTACCCCACTGTTGCAGTTTTTCCAATATGTGGGAGAGGGAAGCTTCAAGTATTTCACACAGTTGCTACTTTTTAAGCAACAGTAACTCTAGAAAATGTCGTGCTGCTGAGGCTCAGTGAAACAACAACAATTCAAGTTACAGCAACTGAAAACAGCTTCAGAACAAACCTGAGGTCAGGCAGGGTTTTACTTTTGGTGTGATGTGTCTGCCCCCACAGAGTGTCCCATCCATCCTGTTCCAAAATAAAACCTCAAGATCTACACAAATCAACAAGGTGGCATATTTTTCCTTCAAAACAATAAAGTGTGAAGGACTTTGAGGAGAGACTTCCAAAAAACATTTGCCTTTGACATGGTCTGACAACACTTTATTTCAAACGTTTGTTTCAAGAATGTTCCTGCTTATAATCTAAAAATACTGCTGAGGCTGACGGGAATAAAATATGTTTAACCATAATACCAAACAATTCTATGCAGTAGCATTTGCTGCTATTAATGCCACGCTATTTTAGTAACAATACCCAAAACCAGTTCGGCATTGCAGGAGACCTGCGGAAGCATCTGCTGAACAGAAAAAAATGCTTGTACGTAGCTTGAGGGCAAGCTGAGGGAGAGCGGACTGACAGACTCACGAGGGTTAAGGAAAAGGTTTGCCACAAATATTTGAGGGAAACAACAGCTTGGACAGGACAAAAACATCACTGTCTTATGAGGCCACAACACAGGTTAAAAACAGAATGCAGACAGCGGCTAAAAATGTAAAACAGCTCCTGTACATCTGACACATCAACAGGCTTAGGCTGTCTGTGGGATTTGGCTGGCTGAGCGGAAAGGCAGAGGTAAGAGGAAAAAAAAGGAGAGGGCATCCTCAGAATCACAGGAGTGGAATGAATAAAAAAATAACACCAACAAACATCCAGAAACGTGTGAATGGTTCTTTTGATGCAGTCTGTCGTCTTTCCATTTAGTGGATGCTGGTTTTACCGCTAATGTTTACTTTAGCACAAGAACTTCTTTATTGGAGCGGGTCTATATTCCAGTAGACATTCAACAACAAAAACATGCAGTCATACCCTTTGTGTTCGATGTAGCACATGATCTCTAAATAGCCATGACTACTGCTATCCACGACTTCATAAGATTATAAATGTAGCTCAAAATTGAGGGGTTTTCTTCTAAGCCTGCATTATTTGAAAGGTAGAGGCCCGTTTCTCGTTGGCATGCTTTGACCTAGTTGGGATTCCTAAAATGGGATTTAACTCCATACTGGAGAGGCTCTCTCTTCTTATTAGAGCTGTAATCAGTGGCCTTGATGCTGTTACGTAACTGGACCTATTTAATGTAAGGTAAATCTTTTTGGACAAGCATCCCGAATTTGCCCTACTTCCATTCATCTGCATTCGATTTAATGTTGACAACAAACATTTCCTCAGAACTGAAACACAAATTTAATAGCTTTTACCCTGAAGCCCAATATAATCAGCTGTTAAGGTATGACAGGAGAAAGCTATGAAGAGAGAAAGTGGGATGGGGTGAGAGTGATTTATATCATCGTATTAGTCATTACCAAAGACGTGACAAGACAAGAATCAAAAAATTCCTTCTCGAGACTTCCTATTCCACAGCCATGACTGTATCACGCTAATAGCTGTTCGGAGTTACATAGAAACCCATTCTCAAGAAATAGAGTCAATACGCAAATTATAGCAAATCCTATGACTCATTTATACAAACACTCGGAGCAGAAAACAGCAGGTAGCGGTTGTGTTTATAGACCTTTCCCCCCTGACATGATCATAATACCCTCCACACCGCCAAAACAGAGTGCAAACAACAACAACACACAATGCCAGATGCTTGGTTTAAAATAAAGTGGTAGTAAAGTGTACATTTAAACGTAGTCAAAATTAGGTCAGATTATTGATTCATTTATGTATAAATTCACCTCAGAACAGATGTAGGAACGCTACACTGAGCAACACAATACGTTGCTGTGGGAACTTCACTTGGTCTCATTTAAAACACAACTTTGACAAGCTGATAAAAATCATGAGAAGCTGAAACAATATTCTAGTTGTACGTGAACTGGTTTGATAAGTCAGATTTTATCAAGAGTTTCTTTAACCAAACTGTGAGTGTGTTTAGGAAACATACAAACGGTTAGACAGCATCACTTCATACTGTTTCTTCTTTTCTTTAGCCTGCAGATTCTAAAAAACTTCTGCCTGAATTCTTCATGCATCTGTTTATGCAGTTAACATTCACAACAGCTTTGTACATTTCAGCAGTGATGCATGTTTCCTTCTGAGAGTACGATGGAAACTGCTGACTGTTGCGTGTTTGCCATTCTTGGGGGAGTGACTGTGATGATTTACACATGGGGTGACATTTGGTTCATTCCCTGTATAGATGAGTCTATATAATAACACGCATGTCTACTCAGTCTGTCTGTGTTAACAGCTTTATGACAGAAGTCAGCAAATTCCAAAATCAGGCTTCTGTGTTGCTACTTTTAAAATAAATAAATGCTGTTTTTGGGCCAAATGTTTTGAGACTAGACAGAGAGCAGGTAAGTAAAGATTCCCACAAAGGTAGTCAAGAAAACCTTATGAAGGTGCAGATTCTCTTTAAATAATGCGTCCGATGTTTCCTGTTGAACACACACAGATGCATACAGTCGTCCTCAAATGTATTCACACCCTCCCATCAAAGAAGGAAAAAAAACAGCTGTCACTGAAATAAGTTGAAATTGACAAAAGTAATAATAAATAAAAAATGTGACGAAAATCATGACATTGCTTTTGAATTGTGGTTCAAACAGAAATCTAAAAAAAAAAAAAACAAGCATGATGGGACCCGCAAACTAACATTTTGGTGAACAACCCTTTGAGCCAATCACTGCAATCAAGTGTTTTCTGTAACTCTCAATCAGACTTCTGCACCTGTTGACATGTATTTTGATTTTGGCCCTCTGCTCATCAGCAAAGTGCTCTAATTTGTCTGGGACAGTTTTGGTTTTTTGTTTTTTTTTTAAAAATTTATCCTTCTTAGCCACGATTCAAAAGCAATGTCTTATTCCACTAAATTATAATTCAGCAAATTTTTATTTATTATTACTTTTTTCAGTTTCTAGTTATTTGAGTGTCTGTTGGGAATTTTGCCTTTACTTTAATGAAAGGGTATGAATACAATTGAGGACGACTGTATGTACCAAACACTGCCTACACAGTTCTTCTTCTATGTCTTGTTTGTGCCCTGAATGTGTGAGCATGTGTTAATGCTGAACAACATGCAAATAAAAAAACAAACAAAAAAAATCACAATTATTTCAGCAGATATTGCGATATGTCTCACAATTTTAATGCAAATGCTAGTTTTTTTTAAATTTCTTTTTTACTGTGAAAAATAGAAAAATGATGATGTGATTTTTGCTGCACCGACCAAGCACGTTTTCTCACGCCTGGAGAATATGATTTGTAGGCGAAGGCGTCCCTGTAGCACCATAAACCTTAATTTATAATGGTATCGTGCAACTTATCAAAAAAATGGCAGCTCCTGAGAAAATGATATTGCACTTGGCCATACTGCGATATTTGTTATATCTCGATAAATTTTTCAGTCCTCTTCAGCATCAATAAATAAGTAAGTGCTAAAAACCTGAGTGCAAGTGACTGACAAGGACACACTACAGCATAAGCAAAAAGTAGTTAATGAACAGTTTTTAATAAGGACAAATAAAGCAAATGCTTTAAAATAGTTTGGATGTTTTATTATGGTACTTAATAGCACTTATGTTAAGAAGCAACTTTGTGCCATTACAAATTCTATGCTTGGATATAATTAGAGATCATTATTTTTTACATATACATGTGACAGACGCAATGAACCTGTAATTGTGAACATTAATAAACCAGCTTGTAATGACTGCCATTATATAGCAGACATTATTTAAGGTATTCACAAGGGTGGAGGGTGACAGCCTGACAGCTCATACTAAATCTTGGCACATCTCTTCACTCACCTCTCAGTAATTCACCTCTATATGCTGTCATAAAATATAAATTATCCACTCAGAAAAAGTAGGCAGCCCAGCCCACTGTGCTACAACAAAAGGAGCACGCGTGTTACGAGGATGAAGGATGGGATGGGAGGTTTCGTGACGTTTCATCCTGGCCAGGGGGTAATGATTATGAGCACCAAGGATCATCATTCACTCCATGACTAAGTAGGAGTGGATGACAGCCAAAGAATCCAAAAGTAGGCGAGGCTAATGGGGGCGATCATCATCATCATCTTCCATACAAAGAAAAAAACGGAAGACGGAGTGCTAGGTGGGAAGAGAGAGTACAGAGGGCAGGAATTATGGAAAGAAAAAGTCAGAGAGCAGGAAACTGAAAGAAAAACGGGGTGGACGGGGAAGATAAAGCTGAGGAGACTGATCAATGGCATTTTTCAATGGTTGAAGAAAAAAGGGGGAGGACTCATTGCCAAAAGTCAGCGTAGGTTTGCAGGAATTTACAAGCCGGTGATATCACGTTCATAAACAAATCATGTGGATTTCATACGCGCTGAATAAATTACTTATGACTTGCAAGCTTGATCGAACGGTCAGCGCGGTTACACGAACAGGATGCCGAAGAAATGACGAGATTCTGACACACTTTTGGAGAGTAGAAACGAGCCTCCAACTTTGTGTTGAGTTTGCAATGAGCAAACACATCTTAGGTACAGTTAATACAATTAGTTGATTATTGGAATCAACAGAAAATCAGATTATCAGATTAACTGCTCAATTGAAAGAACAACATTCTCTTGTTCCAGCATTGCCTGTGTGAGAGGCTTATTTTATGGCTTTTCTCCTGATAATGTGATATTTAATAAATTTAATAAACTGACCTTCTTGGGGTTTTGGATTGTTAGTTAGAAAGTACGTAATCTGAAGACATTGCAGACAACTCTGTCTTTTTTTGTCAATTCAAATATGTCTTGTTAAAACATGCACTTTCCATCAAGTAGACTAAATGCTGAAAAACTGCTAAAAAACTGTTTATTAGAGAAAAACAACTGGGACATAAATAAATAATAGCCCTAAATTTTAAGATTAAAATAAAGCCATCTGAAGATACTGTCTTGAAAAATGCACATTCATCTTGTATAGGAGTTTGTTTCAGTATTTTTTTTTAAATAATTCAAGTTGAGTCTACAACTCATGCACCATCTTTTACATTCACTGACTGGTTGTAGTTGTGTGAAGTCTTATAGTCATTATAGGCATAACAAAAGTCAACCAAGTACACTCCAAAAAGAAACCGGCACGATGGTGTAAAGCAGTGGTCCCAAACCTTTTTTGCACCACGGACCGGTTTCAAGCAAGACAACTTTCTACGGATGGATCACATAACAAATAATAAGCGCTTTTTTCTATTAAAAAAGTGTCATAAACAAATAAAATTACTTTTTTATTGCTAAATATGTATTTACTTTTTCTTCTGTCTCAGCATTGATTCTCTCCCTCAAGTGCGGGAAACAAGCACAGGCAGAAGTGACAGGAAGATGAGATACCCTGCAGACTCCACCGGAAATCAAATAAACCAATAAAGCGTTTTTATTCTTTCTGTGCGGCCCTGTGGTTGGGAAAAACTGGTGTAAAGAAATCAAGATTCATACAACTGGTGAATTAACAGACCCTCCTTTAAGACCTCATCCTGTCAAAACCTACATATTGTTTTATGTTTTTTAATGCATTAATACACATCATGATTGAAATACTGTCAATGCCATGGTGCCGTTTTTTCTCCTTAAAGCTGCAGTGTACCGATGGCGGTTTCAAAAACATGATTTAATTTTCCAGAGTTTGATTCATAACAAAACTGAAGAACCAATCAACCTGCAGGTTGGGACTTTCTTGATCATTCTTCGTATTCAAAATCAGTTTGTGGTTTGAACATGTACAGCTGAATTACTACAATATTACAACTTGCTGTGCAGCATTGAGTAGTTTTAAAGTGTTTGAGCAGGTGTGCTCCAGCTGCAGGGAGTGGAGGGATGGTGTAAAGTTACGTCTAACTCCTTTTAAGGCCAGACAACATTATGTATATCAACAAAATTTCGAAATGTATAACTTTGATACACAGAAATTAGTTTTGAGGGTTTATATTAACAACTGGTGAGGAACTTAAAGCTGTACTATTGTGGATTCATCCTGCATCAGCAAGTACCAGCCCTCTGTTTTAACCCCGCAACTAAATATGAATGACCATAGAAAGCCAAACAATAAATCCACTGAAAACCAACAGTGTGTCACATTACATTAATCACAGAAAATAAAAAACGGCAACAAAAAGAGAGAAGATCTCACCGCACAGAGTTCGCCTTTCTCCCCTCGGCTTTCATGAAGACTTTCACGTGATCAAATGGAGCGTGCACATACATCTTCAACCTGAAACAGAAATTCACGGTATTAAAGAAAGGTTCGACTTCGACAACACCTAAAAGACAAGAAGAACAAAGCACGCGGGTACACCGACTGCAAATTTTTAAGGTAGTCGTTGTAAGGGTCAAAACACAAAGGGCTCATTGACTGAGTGCAGCCCAGCAGAGACCCAAATGTACTGGTATGCTGACTGATATATGTATAGGCCCTGACTGAGGTTTCTGTGCAAAGGACAATCTTCCATGCTACAGACAACCTCGGCACCTGAGCCTGCTGTAAACAGCTAGCCAATGGGCCGTGGAGCGTTAAACCTCACCCACTTGAATCTGGACAGAGCCTGTGTCTAAAAGGCTGGCACAGGACCAAGTCAGGTATCTATATAAAGAGGGACACCTGTCTACAATATGCTCTCGCCGTATTTTTACAGTAGGCCGCTTACTGCTGACTGTTATCAGCATAAAGGTTAGGTCAGAGGAGTCAGATCACTGTTCTGTTAGAGGTTCAGATTAGAAATACAGAGTGTTCTGCAACCAAAGAACCTGCCTCGTTCAAAGACTGCAGTTCATGTTGGGTGAAACATGAGCCTGGGACACGGAGAGAACGTGAGGCAAGAGCAAAATTACAAAGATAAATGTGGGACTTAGACAGAACATGGAAAGACCTTAACCAAATCCTTTGTGACTGAAACTGGATTGAGTGGGCTGAAATAACAGGATAGAAGATAACCTTTGAACAACAGTTTTTGTACATTCAGTTACAGATTTTTCTCCTCAGTTGCACTGACATCAATGAAAATCACTAAAAGCAGTCAATCCACCTGTTTACCTGCTCTAGAAGTGTCAAATGTAATCATGCGTCCTATAATTGTAAAGTTAATTTTAATTAGAGAAAGGAATATATTTTAAATTTGCTCTGGGAAGGAGAATAGCAATTATTCAAATAAACTGCTTAGTGAAAATTGTTGAAGGCTATATTTGCAGCTCAACTCATTCAGGGCTCTTGTACGGACAGATTGATTTGTCCTAAGTCTGTAACTGAGGCATAATCCTGCTGCCAGACTCAAATACAGGAGCTCTGGTCTGTCAAACAGGTGACCGTGGACCTGTAACAGATCATCATGACCAAAGCGACAGTCATGGCGACCAATGGGATTTTTACAGAATAAAAGTGTGAGTCTAGAAAAAGACCTCTTTCAACAGTCCATTATGTCGGCTTCTGTGCAAGGCAGCGTCAGGTGATATAAAAAGCTTGCATAGTGTGTAATATGCCAAGGACACTATGATAAGAATGCATTACACTTCTTAAGCACTTATAATTGAATAGTTTAGATAAAACCATGTTCATGAAGTACAGGTATGATCGATCGGAATTTCAACAGCTGAGTGTTTCATTTAGCTTTGTTTTCTCCACTCTTTTTTTCAAGTTGTTCTGAACACAAGAATCTACGGAAGAAAGCTTCATAGTCGCTGCCAACAGTGAAACTGCTCATTTAAATTTTTAAAGAGAAAACAATGGACTGAGCAGCAGTCATTACCCCTAAACTTAGAGGGTTTCCAGGCCATATATCAACGTGGTGCTGACTTCTAGGTCTATTATCACATTGTTAAGTTTTCTATTTCTATTCATGAGTCGAGTAAGTGAACCAGAAAAACAGAGCAGCTGAATTTCTACCACTGAATGCAACACATAATTCTAAGGTGTCTGGCTTTGCTGCACGATACAGCAAGAAGTGTAGTCAATGCAATAAAGAATTCGATATAACAAAGCAGACATGGTAACAAATGTTCATGTAATTTCCAAAATGCCCTTGAGTTATTGTCAAGATGACGGACATATCGTTCGTTTCAGCTATTCAAGGTCCAAATCCCCATTCCAGACATCTCACATTCATCAATGCGTAGCTGCTGCTTGTCCACATAAAAATGGACAAAGTTAAACAAACAATTAGGGATGTATCATCATTGATAAACATAGCAGCTCGCTGGTACTTCCAGGATCTGAAAGTTGTGTCTGTCTTGTAATGATGTGATTTCATAAACCTTCTTAAAAGGTCCAAATAAAATTTAATAGGCCTTAAAAGCATGGAGCTGTATTAATTTCTCCACTTATGGTTAAAGGATCGGGACTCTGCCAACACCTGGAGTTTTAGTATTTTTTTCAGGAGAGAACAAGCTTTAATTTATCCCTACAAACGCATAAAGCCAACATATTAGATAGACTTTAGGCCACATCCACACTGATATGGCTTCATTTTAAAACAGCATGTGAAAATAAAAGTCATCTCCATCCAGCAACCATTATCCATGTTAAACTACTGGTAGTCAGGATTGATGTCTTTGTTTTCATCCAGACTGTAATCATGGCATAGGAGCATCGTCCATCATAAAGAATTAGGATTTGTAGGAGTCATTGGAAACTCAAGACTACCATGACATACATGGACTTCACATGTTTATGTAAACATTTGATCACAGCCGTATCTCTGAAGTCTACATCCAGTGAGTCAGACTAGTGTGGAAGTAGCTTCAGTGTGAAGGGGACAAAGCTCACTTTTGACGAGTCACAGGCTCTGACTCTGTAGGGTGAATGTAGGCGGTCAAGATCTGTTCCAAGGTTTGCCTGTCACACACCCTGCAACAAAAGAGAGATATTGTGAAGCAAGAGGCAAATGTGAGAGAAACCATGTGATCAACAACATCCGCACAACATCAGTTCTGATATAAATTTGCCTCACTAGACAAACACCGGAGGTTTAGCACAAACCACAGTTTAAGAAATGTAGTATTGTTGTGCAACTTACCTCCTCTGACTGAACTCTGAGCTGCTCTGAGGAAATATGAGTTTCAGGTGCCACAGGAACTGTTTTTCTCTAAATGAGACACAGAAAAACTCATTTTTTAGTTTCCGCTTATCAACAACAGTAGTGCTTGTTGCCTGTTTTTCAACACAGACAGATGAGGTCATCTGAGCTCTCATAGTATTTCCTTCACAGTCAAACACAAATGCCCTTGTTTAAATTCAGAGCATAACATGGATTCGGCCTTAATCTGTCCAAGACAATACGCCTCACTGCTTCCAAGATCTTGTCCATCTGTGGGACTGTGTGTGCATGTGTAAATGAAAAAAACAGAGTCGTCATGGAGACCATGATATATACACTCAATACTAGGACACCAGCTGGTGGATATCACATAATAATCACTTCTTCTGGGGTAATGCTTTGGGCAGTAACTGTTAAACGTAGTTGGGTTTTCTGGGTTGCTGGGCGTGCTCTACAACCAAACAGTTATTCCCTAAACAGCTGCAGTGTTCATATCTACTACTGTAGGGAGAAATAGCCAAGAACATGTAATATATCAAACAGTTGGGAAGATTAGAACAACATGTAATTTAGTCATTTTTATTTTTTCTATACAGTAGATCAAATTGTAGTAAACATCTGACTGGTCTTCTGAACTATAGAAGCCTATAGACCAATTCGTCACATTAAAACAGATTGAACAATACAGAGGAAGATTCCTGAAATGTTGATACAACCAAGAAAATATAGGAAGTATATTATTGACCATTAGCGATAGAATAAAGTCTACTGGCACAAGCAGCAATAAGTTCTCCACTCCACAGTAGTATGCCCCTCACGAGCGCTGAACATAAGTACAAGGACGTGAACTGACCAAAACCACAGAGTTGACCATATATAGGGTGGTGCTGATTCAAGGACTGAGGCTGAAGGATGAAAATGAAACATACCCTCAGAAAGAAGCAGAAGTATAATTGTAAGGCACGGACAAGAGACCTTGTTATTAGGGCTTTAGCACTCACCAAGAGAGATTCAGAGCACGGCCTGGAGGTTTCTTTTAATATCTGTAATGTAAAAAGTTTGTAGCTTTTTTTTTTTTTTTCAAAAACTCATCTATAAAGTAAGCTCTGCATTTTCACTCAGACAGAGTTCAAATCAGGCTAAAAATACAGTAAACACAAATACACAGATGAGCCAAAGCATTCTGACCACTCATAGATGTAGCAAATAAGGCTTATTATCTCGTAACAAAGGCACATGTCAAGGTCTGGGATCTATTAGCAAGGTTTATACTCATTTTTAGCAATGAAGTGCTCTAAATAAATGATCAATGACACGGTAAACAAATTTACCGTGTCTTTGACCATTTATTCTTTGAAGGTTATACATTAAAGAATAATAGAAATCCATGTCAAAATGTCCTACAGTACATCTTAACTGAATGACAAGCTATGAGGCTGGATAAGAAATATAGCTGTATTCAAGCAGATACACAATAAAGATGTTTAGACTCAGGCCTAAACCCTGAGAAGTCTACTGTGTAGTGCTAATTACAATAAATTATAGTGAGGCGATGATAAAAAAAAATAAAAAAAAAAAAGAAAGAAAAGAAAAATGTTCAGTAACACTGACATTAACTTTAGAAGCTGACAGGGTCAGCCAGATTATCTCTTTCAGAATACAAGATTTTGTAAGTAAAAAGATCTTATACAACCTATGACCCCTGTTTACGATTAACCGAACTGAGCATTAACAGAGGATAACCTCCCCTCTTTAAGCACCCAAAAAACTATCAGCAACTTGTTGTTTTTTTAATTCCTCCAAGCGTCTCATCAATATGCTTTGCAATCTTCATCAGATATGCTTTCTTTTCTTCGCATACAGTTAGACAGATTTTGTTGGGTTTGGTGATGAAAGTCAGTTTGCTTTAAGCTTCTACAGATTCCTCCACTGAACTCTCAAAGGCAGAAATATCTGCCTCTATCCTCGCTCCATTCTTTTCAAATTGTCTAGTTCATTAGTGAGGGTCTCCCGGTTCAAGTCAACAGCTTGCTGTTCTTTCTTTCTTACCTTCTCTTCATCGAGGTAACAATCGTACTTCTGCATGGCTCTCGCAGCTGCTTTTGTGATCTGTAGCTTTGTTAAGACCCCTACATACCGGACGTGATCATCAATGAGTGTCTAAGTCACCAGAGATCTTTCCTCCTGATTATTAGGATTATTCTGGTAAATAATGTTTTTTGTCTCATACATTAGGATGTCCATCGAAATCTGTTTTGGGGTTGAATTTAGTCTATGAGTAGCTGGATCACGAAACTCCATAAATGATGTGTTTAGCTTCAACAAGTATGGGCAGCATTCTTTTCATTTGACTTATGCACAGATCCTTAACCGTGCGTCCCGGGTCGAGGCACAACATGCTTCTCACGGTTGTGTGACGCACTGGAACCTCTCATGGAATATCTTGGAGTCCATCTCAATCTCTAATCTCTCTCTGAAATGTTTTTGGAAGACTTGAGTTGGTTCAGGGTGGCCTCTTCTGCACATCCAGTATCAATGTGAAACCTGTCCTTTTGCAGACTGCTGCCCTGAAAAGGGTACATGGAGGAGATTCAGAGTGAATGTGACCTCTTAAAGGGTGCTCTTCCTCCAGAAAGCATCCCATAAGCATCTCAAATAATGTAAAGAAAAGATTCTACTTTTCAGCTTGATCATTCTTAATTCGCAAAGTTACAAACCAGAGATTATGTGCATCTCCGTTTGATTTCAGTTAAACATTAAATAAGTGAAAATTTCCCTTTCAAAGCTTAGGTGATACAAATTGCAGTGCAGAATGCTGATCCTATTCTGTATGTTAAACAGTGATTCATTTATTTTAATCATTCACCACACAAAGACACAATTCCTTATGCATGACACTACACACGTTGTCTTTATCCTACATTCTACTAACTGCTATGTATCCCCCTTAAAGAGAAAAGAAATACAAACTGTGCGTGATTTCCACATTGTCATGGTGGGTTAATTTTTCCACAGTGCTTATTGTTGTTTGTATCTACTGAGACTACAAAAAATGTTACCAATTTCTCTACCGGTAATGTCATGGACAAGAATGCTGTTAAATGGCCTGTGACTGTTCAGGACGCCAATTATGACAGATTTATGCTGTCTTATTAACCAACTTTTTGCTCTGGATTGGGAGGAGCATAATTTAAATAAGTGAAAAACAGCCACACTTTTTATAGTTGTGTGTTTCTATTAGACGGCAATGTACAAAGCAGTTGATTTCTCTTGAAATGAAATATATCTCCACTTTGACTGAGAGTGAATCTGCACGGCGGAGCATAACCTCCTCAAATGACTTCACTTTCAGTTTGGGTGGTTCACCTCTCCCTATCAACTTGATGCAGTGTTTGACGTGCGGCCAGAGCAGCAATCCACTTTCTGACACATTAACATTCTCAATCTACCGACGCTTGCACGATGTAAACATGAGCGAGCTACATTAAACTGCTGTCATAAAATCCTTGTGATGGGCAGGGCATCTGTGGGTCCGCCAGTACAGACATCCATCCCTTAATGCATTGTGCAGCGTGTGCAACCCACACAACCTGAAGTTGATTAGCGACTTCTCCACGTCGTTCTGCGTGTCTACTTCTGGAGTATTATGAACACTTTACAGTTAACATTTAGTCCATCCATATAGATTTGGACGAGTTTTGTGATCACAATCTTTAAATGCAAGTCTTTCATTTTCTCCATAATATCTTGAATATTAAGTCCTCAGCGCAGGCCCATCCCACAGCCTGACATGCATGTCCAAGTGTTTTGTCTGTCAACAGTAGTTCAAGGTTTCATCATGGCATTCAATCTATACTTTGGACAAATGCAGTTCCTTAAAGTAAGGAGCCAATCCAGAAGTATATACACTTGTGTTCACTGCATGCAAAACCTGCAGCTATCCTGGTATCAGGTAACATGACCTAAAAAAAATATATTATAAGTCTCCACATGATATGTAGGAATAATGAGAATTTGTCACCTTTCCTGTCCACAGTAGCCGCAGCTGTAGGGGTTCGTTTCTGAACACGGTAACCAAAATAATCCCTTGTTTATTTGTGGACAAGGGGGAAGCACTGCAGTTGGCAGGGATGTCATGCTGGTCACTGGGATGAAAAAGCTGGTGATGATTTTAAGAGCTGATTTGCACACAGCAGCAGCAGCAGCAGCAGCAGCAGCAGCCTGGTGCTTAGCTCCTTTAGTATGGATGGCTAGTGCTGCCTCTCCTAGGTTTGAAATGTTGTGTCCTGGTGGGTTATTCCATGTCAGTTCAACCAGTTTTTTAAAACTTTGCCACAACAATTTCTTTATTTTGCACATATAAAATAAGAGAATGAACATTAATTGGATTTTTTTTTTATTGTGTAGTGGATGTTTTGGAATGTTGGGAAAAAAACAAAATAAAAGGCTTCAGAGGTTTTGTAGAGTATATGCCTCAATGAGTTGTTTTGTTAGGACAAGAGGCCTGACAACATATTAAACAGGTGGCCAGGCTGTTCTGGTTTATCGCTGTATATCCACCATGAAAGTATGTTAATATGCTGCCACAGAGGAGCGGCACAGTTTCACATTTATCTTACTGATGAAGTGGGACTTACTTCTATTTAGGTCACAACTGTGCTGTTGTTGTTTTTGTTGTTGACCAGTATGCAAGTAAATGTGCACATTAAAATACTGGTCAAATAAATAAAACATGTTTAAAATATGAACAATCTATTCAGACACTAGTTCTAGCTGCTCAACTAAAATCCATTTGATGTGGATCTAAATGGTAGCATTTGACAACACAGGGCATTTTTTTCCTTGCAAACAGAGAGAGGGTGGGTAGGACGAGTTCAAAAGTGGAGAAATATGTGCAGAACACCCATTGAAAGGAGATCATGAGTTTCAACCTGGTTGTAAGAAGAGGGTGAGGAGGTAGAGTTGTAGGTAGGGAAGGGAGTGTAGAGAGAAACTGGGAGGGGATTCCCTACGTAACTGTAGGAGGTACCTAACACCCCTAACTCCTTCGTCAGAGAAATTTATGTGTTTGCTTAGTTTTGGCCAAGTTTCTTCTTTGGTGCGTCAGTGTGTGTATGTGTGTGCACATGTTTAAGTGGGACATGTGTGTGTGTACGTGTTTGTATGTGCAAGCAAAAGAAGGTGGAGCACCAGGTGTGATGCTATTATTCTGTCATTACAGCAAATGGAAACTATGCCTTTCAATGGAAAATGGGCTTGCCCAAAGATGCATGCATTCATTTCAGCAAGGCTACAGTGCATACCTGGGATAAGTGCCATCATTTATTTTTGGAGAAAAAAAAAAAAAAGAGGAGAGAGCAACTTAAGAAAGTCAAAACAGAAGCTGCAGCAGTTGAGAACGACTGCTTTGAATACCTGAACCGGCTAAAAATGATCGGGTCACAGTGCCTGATCCTTCAACAATTTTTGTTGATGGTTCTTGAGCAAGGCATTTAAACTGTGGAGGTGAGCAGCGACAAACACTAAAAAGCTAGTTGTGCAGGACAGTTTCCTCATATACACCAGAATACAATACTCCTGAAAACATGGCTTTTTAAAAAGATTAAGCACTAAAACCATGAAAAGATTATGTTGAAAGGTTTATAACCTCAACAGAATTCCAAGCAATAAGCTACCGACTACCTTGTATGGCCTGAATTAAAGGGCATTTCCCTTCATGAGGGATTATTCATCAAACAGCTTGTTGGACAACAAGAACTAAGCCTGACTGAATAAAACAGGATTAGTACACTGCGAGCAAAGAGTGAAAAAAAAATGTAAACATGTTTCATTATTAATACCATACAACTGATTAACCATTTGTTTCCAGGAACAAAATCAAATATCTTCAAATTTGAGTGTTTGAACACGTTAGGAAGAATATTTTCCAGACTCCAGAGATGCTTAACTTCAATTCCCATTCAGTATATTTTGTTTCTGAAACCTTTGTGTCTTGGGTAAAAAAAAAAAAATTCAAATGATTTTGAGCAACCTGAGTTACAGGGAGGATGAAGGCCATCAGTGTTTGCTTCTTCCCAAGGATTGCTGTTTTTTTTTTTTTTCTCAAATTGGCAGCACAATCGTATTATGTTTGCTTCCCTAGGATACTCAATACTGACAGAATAAAACAGCTTAAATCACTGGTCTGGAAGTTCATGAAAAATGTATCCCTTAAAGTAGCTCTATAGAAAGCACCACCGTTCAAGCCTCTCTCTGGTTTGTGAGTAAGCCCCTAAAAAGTCATCCCTGTTTATCAAAATAACCTATTTAGTCAAAGTTCTTTCCATGCAAACAATCCCTTCCTGGAAAAGCTGGTCACTCCAGCTAATGACTAAATTAGTCATCTTTCCCTTCAAGCACTCCATAAAGACAACAGCTGGTGTCTAGGCCTTGGTGAGTACTATCTGTCCACAGATATGCCTACAAAGCTGCAGGTGATCAAAAGGTGACATTTACTTTACAATATATAATAAATGTCTTACAACAGGAACTACATATCATTAAAGGCCTCACTATGCACGTCTAACATGGCCCTCCTTCCAACAGCAAAATGAGGAATCAGGAGTTCAGATTCAGCAGACAAAACTCTGACAAACCCCTGAACTATTCTTACTACCCCAACAAAATCTTTCATCTGATGACTATTGTTTCTCACATGCATACAAGCTCGCATACTTTCATGATTGACACCCATTCAGTAACGCAGTCGTCAACCAATAAATTCCCAAAAAGCATGCTGTTGTTCACTGGCGCAGTATTATTGCAACATACTTTGTTCCACTCTATTCTGGCCATATGCCAATCCTTCTTCATATACTTAAGCCTTTTGTCATCCAACAAGCTATTTGATGAATAACCCCTTTTAGGGGAAAACATGTTTCTTAACACTGGCCTTGTAAGGTAGCAGAAAGTCTATTACACGAGTCTGACAAGCATGTTTTCGGGAGAAATTAGCATTCAGACAGACAATCCAACAGTGATTCCCATTTTGATTGGCCAGGTGTAGAAAGAAAGACAAGGTTTCATACTCATCTTATCTACATCAGCTACTATTCTGTTAAAAAGCATATAGAAAACCCTCTTGTCTTTCATCGAGGACATAGCGTACTAGTTTGTCTTAAGTAAACTGAACCTGTTCTATTTCAGGATGCAACTTTGGCTGCTTCTCCAAATCTAAACTGTCTGCATCCGTGAGAGAGAAATGAAGTCGACTCAGAGGAAGATGGATGGATTCATTAACAAGAACACACTCTGTTGATTAAGTAAGTGATTGGAGTTGCTTGTGCCATCAACACTAGAGAGAGAGAGAGCCTGACTGGTGGTCTGGCAGCCATAGCTGAAATCCATCTGGCTGGATTAAGGTCTGGACAGATCCAACAAAAATGGCGCTACATGTGAAACCGTGTGTCTTGTTTTTGTGCACATCAGAGGCAGATGCCAAGATCTGGTGGCAAGTGGGCGCTGGTGGAATGAGATGACAAGATTGTGGGATTTTCTAATAAGATACAATAAATAAATCCAGGATCTGAAGCAATGGTTAGATCCACAACCTCAGGAGGGTAGAGTGGCAGAGAGAGCTGATGGAAGAAAGGGAGAGGAGCGAAAGATTACAGACAGCTGCATCTTAAGACTTCTTACTCAAGTCCTGGCTTGAACCCTTGTTGTTGGGCGAACACTGCAATCTTAAGTCATGGGTCTGCTCTTCCTGACAAGTTATGAACACAGAGATGCTAACACATGTAGATCTAAGTATGTGTGTGAATGTAGAAGAAACAACTAGTTGCAGTTGTGTAAAACGCTCCATGAGTCTGTAATGAGTGCATTTGAAAGGAAGAAACTGTCCAAAGGATGAAAAATGGGATGACATTTTTTCTACTCTTAGACTAACATCACTAATGGGACAAAACGTAAATTTGGGCCTGATATGCCTGGTCATTCGTTTTAGGATTCTCACGTGTTGGACGTCTGGAAAGTTGGACCTGCTGGTGTACTTGCTGAAATGTCAGAGGATAACCCAGGTCATTAGAAGTAATCCTCACGGAAGCATGCATGTCTGTAAGAAATTTCACGGTAATCTAAATATACAGAAGTTGTCACTGTATTTTTCCAGCGTAGCCACCTCCATTGCCAAAGTACTAGTGTGGCTTAAAAGTAACAAGAAAGGTTTCATAGCCAAAAATCCTGCTAATACTCAAGCTCTTCTGGCCAAGTGCAAAACTATGCAATTAATTCAAGGAACACATGCAAACATATTTTAAAAATTTTGCCAACCAAACAGAGCACATGGCCACTTCATGGTCTGGACTCTATGTAGCGCTATCAAGTGTCTGGTTATTTCAGTTTGGAATTTCACTCAGAGCCGGAGAGCAGCATGTAGGCCACAGTTACATGGCCAATTGTGATGACAGTGTTTGCAACACTGATGAAACTGCTGCTTGCCATTCTGATGTGAGGTTTGCCTCAGATGGCAGCCGACACAGACTCTGCTCTGCATCAGCAGTGGTTAATCAAGCCAAACACAGCCAGAAGGCTGTCTGTTGGAGTCTAAAAAACATCTGACTAAAGCTGCTGCTGATTGTTTCATTTGAACTTAATTTCTGGAAAGCAGAAGTTGCGCTGCACATGAGCTTCAAGTGATGAATAGTCGTCCCCCACCACGAAATCTGGGGTGAAATATGGTTCTCTCTGCTGTAATCCATTTGCGCATTCATTCATCACATACAATAGCTAATACGTCACTTGGGTTCCTACAAACCTGTGATGAATGTAAAGCTACATTACAGCACTTTCAAAATTGCATTAATTGGTCTAATGGACTGCGAAAATTATACCCCTTTTTCCATGGTCTCAGAAAGTCGAGCTTTAGCTGCAAAACTGCTGCAAAGTAAGGGCTAAGTGCTGATCAGTGCTGATTGTTTTCACCGTGCAGTGAGCAAGACCAAATAGCACATACTTCAATAGCACACCTACCACCTCATTTGCCAACATATTAGAGCTGTAATGAAACCTTGTGAAGGCTGTTCAGCTAATGGTAGGACAAATTTGTTCCCTCAGATTAAAGGTTTTCCACCCGCAAATTAGTGGCAGGCTTTCCCTTGGTGTTGCAAGAATGGCTGACTTAATGGGGAACATGAATCTCCAGAATGAATGTAGAACACTGTACATCTATCTTTCATGTTCACGTTGCCGTTTCTTAACTAACGAGATCTTTATTCTGTTATTCTACATGTTTTTTCTTCTTTGTCTTGAGCCCCTTTTCCAACAGAAGCTGCATCAACCAGTCCAAATTATTCAAATTTGGGAGGTGTTACCTATAGCACCCTGCGTTTCATGGACACACACAGAGACGTGTACATGTGTATACATTTCTATTTGAGTGGTGTGGGAAGAGGTAATCACGAGTTAGCGATAAATGCCATTCAGTACAGGGCCACTAGCAAAAGAAAGAGACTGACAACACACACCGCTCTGCCACAACATAAAAGCCAGTGACAACGGAAGCGACTGACATTAATCGTTTTGTTACAAAACAATATTCTGCTGGGAAACCTTTGGTCCCAGTATTTATGTGGATGATACTTTGATAAGTACCACCCAACTAAACATCGTTCCAGACCAAGCACACTTTCTGTCCTGGCAACAGCACTCCCACAAGGTAGTGGACTCTCGCAGCAGACCAATGCACCCTGCTGCACCGCAAAACTGCTCAGGAGCGACTCGAGAAACACGACCTAGAGTCCAAAGCGTTCCCATCTGATCAAGTATCCATTTGAATCACCGAACAACCCCTCTACACTGAGGCCGCCCAACAACGCCTAGGACCCAAAGGATCTGCTGCCAATATCCCAGAGACTGAAACCACTGGACACCCACAGAGGTACAATGTTCATGCTCCAATGGGTCTGAGCTGCTTTGGCAGTACGTGGGGAACCTATGTAATCTTAGGTGGGTGTGTGTTTCCTCTGACACAGTAATAAGGTTTCACACAGCAATCAAGAAAGGCTTTAAATGATTGCTGCAAGAACAAGCAGGTGACAAGGTGTCAGAGGACAATCTCCTCATCCTGCTGTGGCTATACTGGGGTTTCTCCTAGCAGGGAAGGTTCACACTATTGCATGAACGTCAATGAGAGGACAGTAGAGAGACAAATGCATTCAAAGGATGAAGTGATGCATTTTGAACTGATTTGAATCTTACTGTAGGTCTGACAAATGAAGACTCAGTTGACTGAGTCCACAGAACCTATGTGTGGGTTACTATACTTTCTCTCACTTTACAAATCTCTGGTTATTTTTCTGTACTGCTATCACCAAGTAGCGCTTCACTTTTGAGTTCACTGTTCTTCAACACCTGTCAATAACTAGAAACAAAATTAGGTCTCCTCTAAGCTAGAAAGCTGGGTTAATTGAGGCTGATTCCCAATATATGGGAAAGTGATATACAGGGCACAAAACCGCACCAGCTCATGTTACCAATTATATCAAGTTATTATAGAAATATGTTCAGTTATTACCCACAGTAACTGTTCCTGCAATGTGTTGTCCAGTTCACTCAAGCTGTCTTTGAGGAAAATGCCCTGCCATGCCAGGCTGAGGCTGTAGAAAACATAATTCCACCCTAACACAACTACTTCCAATGTTCTGCCAAATGCCAGCTATTATATACTTACCCTCCAAGGGCTGGACTGAGAGGCAGCCTGTAATTTTTTGTCAATCTCTTTACTGTTCGTGCCTTGTTTTTTAAATTAGTCATTGGTAAGAGGTGGAAAGAAAGTAGTTGCACAGCCATTATTTTGCCTACAAACATTTAATCAAAGAGACACGCGCTCACTAACTCACACTCAAGCACAAGCGCTCACACGCACACACACCATCGCCAGGCATGAAAGCCCTCCAGTCAGCTGTCTGCCAGTAATGATCCTTCTCTGGCAGGGCAAGTGCGTAGCATGAATATGTCGCTAACCAGCTGCAGTCACACTGCTCACACATCTGCTTCTTATATTATGTACTTGGTACATTCTGAAGCACATTCTCTCTCAATCCCTTGCTATTTATTGTATACCTTTCATCCCATCCCTTGTGTCCATTTGCTGCTCTGTGAATGGGACACTGTTGCGGTTATTTGAAAAATCTTCACAGTGAGACATAATGAGACTAACCAGACTAAACAAAGAAAGGCTGTGCAGCTGGCCAATGATTCCTCTTTAGAGACAAGAATAACAAAGGCATAAAGATTCTTGTATCATTTGCTGGTGCAGATGTGGGAATTTCACACATTTCCCAGGTGATGAACCTTTATGAAAGACTTAACAGACAGCCTTCAAAAACTTTCTGTCATTCGCTGAACTGGGACCAGGGAGAACGGGGCTGGAGTCTGCTACTACAGCCTAACATAAAGTTGTCTAATTCTGCAATGTTCACAAATGTATCAGCACCTGCAAAACACCAGAGACTCACATGACAGCGTGGTGGACTTTAAGGGTAGAAAAGAGGGTGGTGAAAGGGAAAGTAACAACATAAAACCAGCTGGAGGGACTGACAAAGGTTTCTTTTAGTGGCAATCCTGATTGGCACCAATGTTGTCCCTGGGCATTTCAGACCCATAAAACTTTAATATCCAGTTCAATAACCATTTTCCCCGTCTTCCCCGCCTCTATTCTCCCACCATGGGATTAGAGTGGCAGGGCTCAGTCTCAAAAGCAACGGTAAATCTAGAATTACTGCCTCGCGGTTGTATGCCTCCGCCAACCAGTCAAGTTGCAGTTCACATCCATGCGCGTCCGAACACACGAATACATGAAGTGTGTATGCTCGATGAGACAAATAAACAAATAAAAAAAATACACCAAACTAACTGTATGTGTTCACATGCTTGGCCAATAAATTCTGACTGAACATAAAGTCGTCACCATGACAGCATGCAATGAACTACAAAATATAGATGCTGCTGCTGCAAGGAAGCTACAAATTCTAAAATACAGATCCGTCGCACATATCTTCAACCCGGCAGCATGGCGGATCTCTACGATCACCACATTGAAGATAGTTTCAAGATTCTGAAATCCAGTGCAGAGGCATAATAAGCGGTGGAAGGTGGTCCAGAGACTACATTTTAAAAATTCCATGTAAAAGAATTACTACAGGGTCCAAAGGAAGGAATGAGTCTCAAACGCTCAATTGTTGTAAGTCTGCAAAGTTGGCTAATCTTTTCTGAAAATTCATCCTAAGTTTATTAGCAACTACATATGCATGACAAATTAAAGGGAAACACTTGACCCCTACAGAGAGAGGATCTGGTGGCTCTGTTAAACTTTGGGGGCACTTTGCTGCCATGATTTGGGTCCACTTGAGCCCTCAGAGGGAAGAGTCACTGTGAGTCATCCTTATGATCAGCTTATATATCATCCCATGTCAAAACATTTAAATCCTGATTGTAGGGAGTCTTCCTGTGTGACAGTACCTCCATCCATAAGGCAAGAGGATTCACTGAATGATTTGATAAGTAGAAGAATGATAAGAATCATATGTTATGGCCTTCCCTGTCACCAGATCTCTGCCCAAATGAATACTTGTGGGAGATTTTGGACATAGCTGTTGAGACAGCACTCTTGGCCACTACCAGTTGAACACCAAATGAGGGATCATCTTTTTGAAAGAATGGTGGTCATCCCTCCAGTGGAGTTCGATACTTTGAGAATCAATGCACTGAAGCTTTTCTGTTCACATGGGCTGACACCTTACTAAGACCTTTTATATTATTTTTTGTTTACTATGTCACCCATCTGTAGTCAGGCCATTTGATACAAATGTAAGAGTGCAATAAGTCTATTTGACTGTGGACTGTATAATATGTAAGCTTGCAGAGGACAGACTGACTGATGGTCGATGTAATGATGTTCAAATACATTTCTAATGTGTTCAAACTTTTGTGGAAGAAAAAAGCTTGCCTTCAAAAAGTCTATTGATGAATGATTAAAATGTTCTATATATCATTACAAAATATCAAACACACTTGGTCTGTAGTCACCCAGTCCTACAGTAGTTTATGGACTGTTTCTTTAACTGGGGTAGTAGTGTAATGGAGGAAATGCCCTGCACAGTGTCTGCAGTGTTGGACTATGGGGCCACAGATTCTCAGCAACAAGTGTACATGTGTGTTTGTGTGCTGGCTGGAAATATACTGACACTGACGTTTCCATCAAGCACCAACAACATGGCTAAGTCTTACCGGTTTGAAACGGTTCCCTCCTGTACATCACAGAGCTACAGCGTTAACAGCAAAAGTGTAAACTCCAAGAAACTCGAGGAAACCAATCAATAATGACCTCATCTCATGTTTTCATAGATTGGTGTGAATATTAATGATACCTAAACTGGCTCAGGTAGCTTATATTCCATAGACATTTGGTAGACCTCCATGTTTCATCACCATGCACAAGACTGCCATGAGATAACCTAATACGACTGCAGTTAGGGCTTAACAAGAGTGCCATCCTGTGGCAAAGTAAAACATCACTAATCAGAAGCTCATTTTGCTGCAGATTAAGCAGGACTTAAAGTAATGTCTTGGACTGACTAAGTAACATGAAGCAAGGACTTTAAAGGTGCTGCTTTGATTGATATCCAAACATAAATATCAATAACTATGCAAGTAATGACTGTTACTTATGTTTTTCTTTTCTATGACATTAAGTCACCAGGGTAGGTTCTTCCAGAAAAGGATAACTAACATAACATTATGGTCAAAATTATCTCAAGATGGTAACAACAAAGTAAAAAGACTTTTCTTTTAATGTATTTAGACTTTTCTAAAATATATATATATATATATACTAATAATAATAACAATAATAATAGTAGTGATATTAATATTTCATGTTTAATAGTGCCAAGAGTGACTCATTCCATAAGAGGATAATGACAGTGATGAGTCTGAGTGGTTAACCTGCGTGTGTGACGTTGGCTATATTAATATATGTTTACAAATACATGGTAATTTTGTACTCTCTAAAAAGGTAGTTAAGTCCAAATATAGCTAAGCGCTGAACAAGTAATAATACATAACATATTGTCTAATCCCTTTCAGAGATTGCATACTTACTTATTTAGGAAGAAGGTAGAGTTTTCTCTGCTCTTGGTGAAGCTGACGGGGAGGAACCTCAGTGTGATGTTCATCTTCCTGGCACTGGCTGCCAGCTTCTTCGCCTGGTCAACACAACATTTCAGATAGCACAGTTTAATATGGTACTGTTGGGCAGTATGAGAGCCAAACTTAGTTCATTCATCAACAGGGCTCAAGACGAGCTGTATACATTGGTTGCACTAGTACGCCCAATTCTTTTCATCTGGGTGCATCAGCGCATAATTTAGGCGCAACTACACTTTTTCCATGACAATTTAAAGCGTGATCTTTTTTCGTCGGTACCCATATGTATTGGTAATTTTTTAAGCACATTATGTCAATGATTGAAAAGATGAATAAAATGTGCAGACAAATGTTTTGTACATTTCACCATTTATTTGGGACTCAAGCTCCCTAAATGTGGCTCTTCTTTGCCACATTATAAGCAGGGGTAAATTGTTTTATCAGTATTATTATTTCTGACTCTTCACTGCTTGGATTGGCCGCTACCTGGCACTGAAACGCAGCAGAATGTGGGAGCTGCTCTGCTTGCTACACACCTGTCAAAGCAGAGGGCAAGTTTCTTCGAGACACTGTGTTTTTTTAATGTTTCAATTCTGAACATTGACGCTGTGATAGCAAAAAGCAGTGTTCGAAGCTGTACCGCAGCCAAACTCTGCACAGAATGCACTGGATATTGCTGGCAGGTTTATCACAGCTCACTGTTGATCACAGACGATTTGCATGCAAAGACTCATTATTTAGAGAGCGTGAGTGTAACTTGGGTTGTTTTCTGGAGCTACAAAGATACAGATGTTCTCTAAACAACTTACATGCAGAGACCAGCTAGACGCTACAATTCGACGTTCAAAAACAATCAATGTCGTCACACTCCTCACACGCATCAGTAGAAACTACTAGGCACAGAGAAACCTCTAGTCCCCACGCAGTTGCAGCAGCACATGTAACGTCCAGGAAATTTGTTTGAAAACAGTGAAGTTCGGCATGTTAATGTAAGATTTACCTCAGTGGAAACAGACTGATTTTATCTACCTGGGCAAGCTGCCAGACACACACAGACAGATCTGCTAAAAGTCAAGCAAACCGGCGTGACCGACAAAAATATTCACTGAAAGATTTTGGGTCTCAAGTGAATATACTTAGGTTTTAAATGACCTTTTAAGCATTCAGACTAAAATTGTTAACAGAAAATGATTGGTTTCAGCCTCATGTACAACATTACTGTAGTATACACCCACCGGCCACTTCATTAGGTACACCTGTCCAACTGCTCGTTTACGCAAATTTCTAATCAGCCAATAACATGGCAGCAACTCAATGCATTTAGGCATGTAGACATGGTCAAGACGATCTGCTGCAGTTCAAACTGAGCATCAGAATGGGGAAGCAAGGTGATTTAAGTGACTTTGAACGTGGCATGGTTTTTGGTGCCAGACGGGCTGATCTGAGCATTTCAGAAACTGCTGATCTACTGGGATTTTCATGCACAACCACCTCTAGGGTTGACAGAGAATGGTCCGAAAAAGAGAAAACATCCAGTGAAAGGTAGTTCTGTGGGCGCAAATGCCTTGTTGATGCCAGAGGTCAGAGGAGAATGGCCAGACTGGTTGGAGCTGACAGAAAGGCAACAGTAACTCAAATAACCACTCATTACAACCGAGGTATGCAGAATAGCATCTCTGAACGCACCACACGTCGAACCTTGAGGCGGATGGGCTACAGCAGCAGAAGACCACACCGGGTGCCACTCCTGTCAGCTAAGAACAGGAAACTGACGCTACAATTCGAATAGGCTCACCAAAATTGGACAATAGAATATTGGAAAAACATTGCCTGGTCTGATGAGCCTCGATTTGTGCTGCGACATTCGGATGGTAGGGTCAGAATTTGGCGTCAACAACAAGAAGCATGGATCCATCCTGGCTTGTATCAACGGTTCAGGCTGGTGGTGGTGGTGGTGGTGGTGGTGGTGTAATGGTGTGGGGGATATTTTCTTGGCACACTTTGAGCCCCTTAGTACCAATTGAGCATTGTGTCAACGCCACAGCCTACATGAGTATTGTTCCTGACCATGTCCATCCCTTTATGACCACAGTGTACCCATCTTCTGATGGCTACTTCCAGCAGGATAACGCGCCATGTCATAAAGCACCAATCATCTCAGACTGGTTCCTTGAACATGACAATGAGTTCACTGTACTCCAATGGCCTCCACAGTCACCAGATCTCAATCCAATAGAGCACCTTTGGGATGTAGTGGAACGGCAGATTTGCATCATAGATGTGTAGCCGGCAAATCTGCAGCAACTGCGTGTTGCTATCATGTCAATATGGAGCAAAATCTCTGAGGAATGTTTCCAGTACCTTGTTGAATCTATGCCACGAAGGATTAAGACAGTTCTGAAGGCAAAAGGGGGGTCCAACCTGGTACTAGCAAGGTGTACCTATTAAAGTGGCCGATGAGTGTATTTTATCTATAGTAGTGGCACAGACAAAAATATTGTAGATCTGCAGAACATTTTAAAACTGCTATGAACCCACAAACAAGCACAGCCCAACAGCCATCAGACCTCCAACAAATATATTACAGCAGCATACTTCAAACAAAACAACTGTTCAATGAAACATGATGTAACAAAAAGCATTTATTCTAAGACTTTAACAGATTTGTTGGGACCACATGCTGGCTGACATTTCAGTTCAGTGGAAAATTCAGACGGGGGAATATCTTCTCCAGGAACAAATGTGTTTAAATACCAAATATCTGGTCTGCATCAACAAATCCAGCTGTGCAAGTTTCATTAACAATTAAAACAAAGATGGCTTGAACTGCTCCTTACAGCCCTCATCTAAATTTGAAAGGACAAGCTTTTCCTTTCTGGCACCTTTGTAACTTTGGATTGGTGGTGAGAGACGGTAAAAGAGATTTATTAAAAGTTAGGGCTACACAGGGCTATTAACAGATTATTGCACTTGCAGTGTTCTGGAGGAAACCCAAATCCCAAAGCTCATCATGTGCCAAGCCTTTATCTCTCCCTGAGAGTAAGCCTCATTATTTTGATAGATTTGTGACCGCTGAAGCAGTCGTTGCCTCTAAAAGGCCCATAAAAGAACATGAATTACTCCAAGCTATCAAAAGTCACTTGAGTTGTGTTGTAGTAACAGCACAGGTAATAGGTGGTATGAACTCTTACACAAATGGATGTCTGTGGTTTGGAGCAGCAGCAGTAGGCATTACGTAACGGCAGCCGCAAATTATACAAATGATGCACTAAAACCACAAAGAGAAAGGCATTTAGATTATGTTGGTTTCTTCTGCTGGAAAGCTAACTATATACTTTTATTGCATTCACCATTGATTTGGAGCATTTCTAAGAATCTTGATCTCATAAAACAATCTTGAAACGATCATCATGCCATGCAGCGCGACTTTACACATCTTCAGCTTTATATTGAAAAGGAATCATATTGAAGCAAAAATCCGTTCAGTCACTACAGATTTTAGACTTTCAAACTGATCTTTAAATGTTGTGGATACTTGTAGGTTGGATGAATCCCAACCGAGCATTTTGCACTTAACTGAAATTTGGTGCTAAATTCTTTTTAGCATTTATGAGTGTAGCCTGACTGGTTTGGGATTTATGAAGCCAACACAGATGTATTTCATCCAATACCAGTTTATTGGCACATTCCATACAAACTAGTCTTGTGGATGAGTCAGTGGCTGAGACACATACTGAGCGGAACATTTTACAGTTGAAAATCAACAGAGATGCTGTTTTTAAGTTGTCTCAAACCATTTCTCTCCTTCAATGTCGCGCTCATTCAGCAGGACAATGCCAGTCTGCTGTGACTACACAGATACTGAGTTGTGAGTATTTTGGTTGTGAGGTCCATTCTGATGTCACTGTTCAACGGACAAAGCTATTTTCACACATTTCTAACCCTACTTTGCAAACTACATAGCATTTTATCTTTGAGGGACATACTGGTTAAAAAGTTGGACATGTGAGTAATTCTACGATCTAAACTAACAAATGCCATCATGACTAAAAACAGCTATGAACAGCTGCCCTTTTTAAAATCAAGCAATCGACAGCAGGGACAAGAACATTGAGGGTAATGACATTTTAGTGTATATATACCAAACAACACACTGCACATGAGAAATATGCATGTGTTATTTGAATGAAACGAAACAGCTGTTTGTAAAAACCTTACCTAACCATGTGATATACCCAGATATATATTTTGATTTTGTACAAATATTCTCAAAAGCAATACAAAATTTTTTAAAAAAGGCTTAAATCAGTTTAAATGTATTCTCACTGAACTGATCTTAGCTCACTGTCAAATTACCCTACATTGACCATGCTACATATAGCTGTTCTCAAATGTATTCATACCCTCCCAATAAAGAAGGAAAAAAACAGCTGTCACTGAAATAAGTTGAAATCGACAAAAGTAATAATAAATAAAAACGTAATGAAAATCATGACATTGCTTTTGAAGTGTGGTTCAACAGAAATATAAAAAATAAATTAAAGCATGATGGGACCTGTAAACTAACATTTTGTTGAACAACCCTTTGAGCCAATCACTGCTATCAAGTGTTTTCTGTAACTCTCAATCAGACTTCTGCACCTGTTGACATGTATTTGGATTTTGGCCACTGCTCATCAGCAAAGTGCTCTAATTTTTCTGGGACATTTTTTTTTCTTTTCTTTTTATTATTCTTTTCAACCACAATTCCAAAGCAATGTCTTCTTTCACTAACGTATATTTTAGCTTTTTTTTTTTATTTCTTATTTCTTTTTCCAGTTTCTAATTAATTGAGTCACTGTTGTGAATTTTGCCATTTTAATGGAAGGGTATGAATACATTTTAGGACGACTGTAACTGGATCTAGAAACCAAGGACTTACTTTAAAAGTGGTATGAGGAGCCCTGATGAGGTTGTCTCTGTTGGCACCATCTGCAAATCTCCCAGTATCCTCCAGAAACCTGTAATCTACAATACAGGCCAAGAACAACGAGTGAACACACTAAGTGAAAGAGCAGCATTCATTTTTTTATAATGCAGTCATTGACAAAAATGTCCTGAAGCCAAGATAAATAATGTTATAGTAAAAACACAGATAACATTTTTCACTGTTCGCAGCATATCAGTCAAGTCAAGGAGACGCTCACCGCTGAGAAGTGTCATTTCATCAAAGTGTGACAGGTTCACAAATGCAGTTTTATTTCTGACTCCACTGCATCCTGAAGCTTCTTTGTGTTTCTTCACACATAGCAAGCTGGAAAACACAAACAGATGCAATATGTTAGGCAATGCTTCAACTCTTTGAAGGAAATTAGATACGGTGCCTTTTCAGCTTGTCCACACGGTGCACAAAGTAAAGCTAAAGGATGCCAAAACATGAAGAGTGCTCAAAATGACACATAACACATAAACATCCACAAATATGGTGACATTTGAATCCATGAGCAGACCTACTCAGCAGTCACTAAGATATGATTACATGCTTTCATGAGAGTATTCTGTACTCAGACCAAATTCCTCTTCAAACTAGGCCTTCATTTTGATCTCAACTACACATCTGCAAAGATTCATGACTGCAAGATATTAGTGTTGACAAAATCAGAAAGAGGAATCAACACCTTCCAAAGAACTCAAAACAATCTTTGAGGTAGTTCCTGCTACAGCAGGCATCTCCAGGACCATATGTTATCCTGATGAAACAAACTGGCTACACAGACAGACTCACAAGATGAAAACAACACTTGCAAAAATGCAAATACCTCTGTCTAATTTAGACAAATAACTAGCACTGCAGGTAGACACAAACTTTTGTATTTCTTTCCTTGTCTACTGGTGGATCATTTCAGACAGATTTTCAATATCTGTGTTAGGAAGAAAGATTCAGAGGAAACCATCTCATCTCATCCATCAACTACAAGCCCAGATATAAAGACTGAAAAATAAGAAGTGAAAAATATTTATTTTCTACTTCCTTCCCAATACGAACTGAAATGTTTTCACACTGGACAACAAACCTAATGAAGAAGATTTCAAACTAATATTTTAAAAATTACAATTTTCTGATTAATTAGACTCTTTCAGTTGGGATAGATGTTGATGTCAGTGCCGTCATCGGCATTAGTCCAAAATGAACACTGACAGGATAATTCCTCTCAGGCTAAGTTCATACTTTTGTGTGAATATCCATCCATCCATCCATTATCTATATACCGCTTAATCCTCACTAGGGTAACTGGAGCCTATCCCAGCTGACTAAGGGTGAAGGCAGGGAACACCTTGGACAGGTCACCAGTCTATCACAGGGCTACACTTAGAGACAGACAACCAAGCACACTCACATTCACACCTACGGACAATTTAGAATCACCAATTAACCTCAACATGTTTTTGGACCTTGTGGGAGGAAGCCCGAGAACCCGGAGGGAACACACGCTGCACGGGGAGAACATGCAAACTCCACACAGAAAGATCCTGGGTATCCTCACCTGGCGCAAACCAGCAACCTTCTTGCTGCGAGGCAACAGTGCTACCAACGTACCAACCAAACTTTTATTTTGCCCTGTATATGTGTACATTAGAACAGTATTCCATAATAATACGTTAATCCCACAGGGGGAGAAACCTCATGTTCGCTGCAATTAGGGAGAAAAAACATACAGCATGTGCATAAATCCATGCTGGCTGTAGGCCAAGATGAGCTGGATCCCACAGAGTGCCTCTCTTCTTTAGATTTAGAATCCTCACATCAGTCTTTGCCTTTTTTTAGTAAATGTTTGACACCTGCACTAAATGTGTAGCTACTGGATGCTTTTTGGAAATAGTTCAGGTGAGACTGCATGATGTGTCAAATGTCAGCAATGATGATGACTGGCAATATTAGCAACAGCCCTGTAAAGTGTGATGTGAATATTATGTGGAGCAGTTGTAGTTTAGAGGGCTGCAGTGACTCAAAACGTTTGGCTGCCTCTGACAATTTCCTGGTGAGTCCAGATATAGAGAGAAAAAGATTAATCTGAACTTGTATTAGCAAAGAGAGATTATTTCTTTCTAAGTAGTCACACAAAGTGCAGATCAACTGTACCTAATCTGTAAACACTCTTTGACTGTGAATTGTGAATTTCTTAGTGAAAAAAGCAACACACAGATAAACAAACTGTGGGCAGAATGACTTATTTCACCACCTCTAAAGGTTAGATCAGGGGAAAATGCAAGAAAACACAGATATGACCAATTCTGCAAATTATATAATACATAAAGTACCTAATTTAGGCCATTGTCTAGTGCAGTGAGCACAGTTTGCCGATACAACTTCTGTATTTCACTTAAGTCAGATTCTGAATGTAATAATAAAACTTGTGACAGACTATTTTATACACTGGCATCACTACTTTTACCTAACTAACACACAGAAAAACTTCTCCAACGCCTGGCTACCCACACGTCTGACAGACTTTAATGTCCTGACATCAAATAATACTGATTCTGATATTTAAAAAAAAAAAAAAAAAGAAGGGGTCGGGTTGTAGTTGGTTTTCTGAAGGATGTTAAAAATAAAAACACCTGAACACACACAGACACACACACACACAAAAAACAACAACCCTGGGTTTTAATCCAAGCACGAAAAGTCCCATTTTCAGACTCTTGCTGAGAGACAGGTATTTGGCCGGGGTCAGACAGAGACTGTATCCGGAGAAACTATGCAGAAGGAATGCAGTGTGATGCCCAAAACCACAGGCAACAATGAGAGAAGGGAAAAGACATTCACCAGCGCTTTTTTTTGATAACTCCTAATGAAATTTTCAGGGATGACCTTTATTCTGCCATTTAGCATCTGATGGTTATGTTGTAAATCCTTCAGCGTCTACAGAATTTGAGGAGTAGGCCGTGGATTGTTAAGACTTCCACTGGTATGTTGTTGCTGGCCAGGAGTCAAAGTAAAGTTCAGTTAGCAAAAATAAAAACATGGCCAAGAGTCCATCATAAACATATTGCTGCACGGAAAGAGAATTTAAAGATGTATAATAGATTATGATATATTTCCTTCCTCCAGAAAAAAATATATTTGTTTTATGAAATTATACAATATCTACTCACTGACAGCATCGTGTGATCTTAGTGCAATAACATTGTAACAATAATTATTTGTTTCTGATGAGACAATAAAGTTTGGCATCGATGTTTTAAAATCTACACACAATAATGTTAACTCATGCAAAAGGATCTAGTGAAAACTGTAAACAAGTGTTACAAGATATGTGTGTTTTTCTGTGTTCACATAGATAAAATTAATACATACCACATGAGTGCATAACACACCAGCAGGAGACCTGAGCCGGATCTAAAATCTGGTTAAAGCTCACTTTTTCTACTTGCTTTACGACCACTATAGCACACTGTCCAATACACACAGATATATGTTCATTTACAGTATGCAAATTATGCAGTACGCAAAAAAGCCTCACGTCAAGTGAAGGCTTTCTTTCACTCATGCAATGCTAGATTTACGACACCTTGGCATATGTTCTATTCTGCGATAACAACGGAGCCCACAGTACTCCATGCAAACCGAAAGAATTGCAAGAAGTAAAAGCAACTACGCACACTTTTGTTGAACACCAGACACTGCTTAAATTTATTGCTGGAGTTGCGATCACTTCAGAGAAAGGTCACTTTCCTGTACAGTTAAAATGTTTGTCTATATGAGCAAAAGATGGTTTCCTAGAATGAAAATGCATCAATAAAATAACAGAAGTTGGCAGATTATTGGCCTGACTGATTATCAGATCTAATATTTGGATTTTCCTGATAACTGGAATTTATGTTAGTTTTGAATGACCCCTCATAAAATACAATAATAAAAAGGTTTGCTACTTTGGCTGTAATGCAGCCACATCTACTTGTAGCCACCACTACGGTGAGGTTGTGTTTGGGACGAAGTTACAGTACCCCAAAAACAATACCAACTCATACTTTAAGATATAGTCTTTAGTGGGAAACAGAAGGAGAAAAAATAGTGCTGGTAACGTCATTAATTACTTAAATATATCTTGGCCTCAACATAGATACGAGATCGATCAAGATCTAACTGCAAGTCACAATGTGTACTTTTCTTCTCCTCACACAGGTGAGATGTCACAGAGTCACAGTTTTTAAGCTTCAGTTAAACCTTTTATTAAACAGTGGATGTCTTCAGGTTAAATTCTGAGCTTCAGCTCTCTGGATATTTTTATTTTAATGTTGGTAAAGTAGTTAGATTGTCATCATACATGCACAGAATTTTAGGTGATGAAAGAAATCCTCAAGTGACAAAGCCATTAGTTTTTTGGACTTGTTTATTAGTGCATCATTATGTGTTACTGTCAGAATAATTCTATGTTATGATCCAATGATCTTTGTGAAAAGTATGAGAATGCTATAAATGTCCATTGCTTCTATTTCACCTTGTGAGTGTGAGATAAGGACAAGACGTCCTTAGCGCGTAGTCAAAACCCCATGCCTAAACACACACATTTGCCTTCTGTTTTCTGTATATAAGAACCTATGCTTCAAGCTTTTACTTAGCCACTTGTTCAGACTCTGTGCTGTACATGTTGCTCCTTGCTGCAAGTAAAACTTTGCTTTGACTTAAGAGACGACTCTGTGCATTAATTTGGAGCAGCTAGGACTCCACTGAAGAATTTTCCAAACAGATACACATTATTTGGTGTACTGTCCACTCTTGTGTGAATTATATATTGTGTGTCTGAATGAAACCACGAGGAACATTAACATGAAAGTGTCTGAAAAGGGGATTCTGACTAAGGGATATTGTTTCTTCTTAGACTGTTAAAGGATTTAGGAGGCTGTAGCGGTGAAAGTATCCAGTATTTCACAATAAAAAAGAAACTGAAATAATGGTGAACAGATTATGATCTTGCAGATTGCCACACAGTAATGAAAGTATTTTACATTTGAGGATAATAATCTCACCTGCATGAATGTGTGAGGCAGGCAGGACACTTGTACTTGGCCTCCTCTGATCCACAAACACCACAGCTGCAGGACAGACAACATGTCAAACTGAGATAAAGATGATCAACCTAATTAACGACTGTCTTGACTGAAACAGAACTTTACAGAAACACATTCAAGCTTTATTCAAACTCAAAGTAAACTGAGGAACAGTGTGGCCCAGTAAGAAGGCATGTGGACACATAAATAACAAACTTGTATGACAATAACAATTTTAATATTCAAAGTTAGTACCATTATAAAACACACAAGTAAGGCAGTTAACGACTGAAAGAGAGAAAACGAGAGAAGCTGGAATAAAATATTAAAACCGTCTGAAAATATAAAAGCCAGACTCATTAATTTTGTTGAGTATTTGAGTTTAGTTAGCTAGCTAATAGCATGCTAACTTTGTAGCTATGCAGTGTTTCTCAGTACCTGGCGTTCGTTTGACACCGGGGATATCTGTTGCTCACTTCACTAATACGACGAATATGAAAAACATGAAAAGTTGAGCGAGCTAACTTCACAGGAAATGTGTTAGCTCTGTTAGCAGTTAGCCGCTGACTGTTTAAACGGATCACCTGGACAGAGACATCTTTCTCTTCGTCCCTCTCTGCTCTTCTTCCAGGCCGCCGCCGTCGGCTCGACTCTCCGCGGCGGACATTAGAGCTGCTGTTGGTATAATAACTGAGGCCATGACTGGGACACTGCAGCTCCACGCTGGAAAGACACCAGCGGCATCAAAACAAACCGTCTTCCGCCGGTGGCAGCACGTGGAGCTGAGTTCCTGTCGCAGAGCTGCTCAGCAGCGCCTCCCGGTGTCCGCGCTGAGAACTACAACTCCCAGCACTTCCGGTGAGTACAACTCGCGGTCAGGTCAAACTGCGTGAAAAGAAATGGACGGGTCTGACAGCAGGGTGGTTGATGTATTAATGTTCAAATTCCTGAATAAAAGATATGTTTTTAACTTTCTTATTTTACTTGCTAAGTTCGTTAACAATATTAGTAAATTATCAAAACAGAAACCCAATTTTAATGTCTGAACTGTTAAATGGATGCTGTAAAACTTTGCACTAATTCTAAAGCTGTGAAACTCCTAGCCTTATGGGAGCAATATGATTTTGTTTTCGTCATTCTTTTATTTCCTTTACCTCAAGCACATGTTGATTGTTGTTGTACATCATCTTTTTGTGAAAAAAATTATTTTTACAAAAAAGGATAGTTGATGTAAACGTTCTGTGCTCAGCTGCTGATTGTTTTTTTTTTTTGTTTTTGTTTTTTTGGACGCTGATTTAGTAAAAGTGTGAACAGACTGCACAAGACTTTGATGTTGCTCATTCAGATTCCTCTGCAGATGGAAATGCTCATTCACGCTGCTGAGATGGATTCACACTTGGTCCACAATAAGGACAGGCTGCACAACCCTGCTGTCTGATCATTTGAAAACTTGAAACTGAACTGAACTTGGACTCAGAAACAGAGATGCACTGTCAAACATTTTAATGCTCAAACGAATTAGCCAACTTTGGACATGAGAGACACTCTAAAACAGTTAAGGATTATTTTGTTTACTTAGAAAATATATACTGTCGTCTTCAAATTTATTCATTAAAAAAAAAGGCAAAATTCACAATAGTCACTCAAATAATTGGAAACTGAAAAAAAGCAAAACTAAAAAAAAAAAAAGCTGAATTATACTTTAGTGAAATAAGGCATTTCTTTTGAATTGTGGTTGAAAAGAATAATTAAAAGAAAAAAGAAAAAAAAATGTTCAGGACTAATTAGAGCACTTTGCTGATGAGCAGTGGCCAAAATCCAAATACTTGTCAACAGGTGCAGAAGTCTGATTGAGAGTTACAGAAAACACTTGATTGGTTCAAAGGGTTGTTCAACAAAATATTAGTTTACGGGTCCCATCATGCTTTGTTTTTTGTTTTTTTTTTATTTGTTTTTTTTATTTCTGTTGAACCACAATTCAAAAGCAATGTCATGATTTTCATTACATTTTTATTTATTATTACTTTTGTCACTTTCAACTTATTTCAGTGACAGCTGTTTTTTTCCTTCTTTAACGGGAGGGTATGAATACATTTGAGGACGACTGTATATCTAATTTAAAATAGTTGACTAGGTGACATAATCCATCCATTATCTATACACCGCTTAATCCTCACTAGGGTCGCGGGGGGCTGGAGTCTATCCCAGCTGACTTAGGGTGAAGGCAGGGGACACCCTGGACAGGTCACCAGTCTGTCACAGGGCCACACTTAGAGACAGACAACCAGCACACTCACATTCACACCTACAGACAATTTAGAATCTAGGTAACATAATGATTTTTTTTTAATTTTTATTATTTTATTTTTTTTTTTTTTTTTTTGGGAGGGGGGGGTGTTACTATTATTATCAGAGTCCTACTGACTTTTTTTTCTTTACTTTTTTGTTTTTGCTGCATCACAATAAACGCTGATAAGTAGAATATTTAAAGGGAGATAAAAGATGACTACAAGCAAGTGCCACAACGTAAATTAACAGTAAATGTTCCAACTCAATTAAGAAGCAAGTCAAATAAAAACTTAAAAGCAAGTGTAGCAGATTAGAACTACAATAAAAGCAATAAAAATATTTACAATGTTATGTACAGTGCTTAAATTTATTAGACCACCTGTCGAACTTGGTAAGCACTGTATACATATATACACATAAACCATCCAGCTTTGTGAAGTGCTTTCATTGGCACTCAGCTCTCAACGTTTTCAACAAGAATGAGGAGTTTGAGTCACTGGCCTTCTCTGAGAAGTCAGAGATTAATCAAGCATAACATTCAAAAACTAAAACATGTTTTTCTGTTGAGGATTGCAAGTGAATGACTATAATTTGACACCTTCATCAAGAAATAATAATGTGCTTTGCTGTTTTGTTTAGTTTTTTGTAAAACAGTAAATCTGAAATGCCACACAAAAAAATACCACTTTGGTTAAAGAGCTTCCACATACTGGTGTATTAACCATTACAGAAACATAAGAAATGATTCTGGTAATTACCAATGCTGTTCATTTAGAGAACATGTGGCATAAACCTTTCATTGGGTGGTGGTCTGTACATTTGTTAAGCACTGTATATGAGACGGCTGTACAGATTGTACAGGAATGTGCAAATTGTTCGCTGTGCAACATCTCACAGTATCTAGTGTATACAAGCTGAAATGTGCAAGACTGATTATGATTTGATTTATTTCTAAAGCTGTGTGTTAATGTAACACATTGAGTCAATGTGAGAAGAAATATCACTGGTCTCATCAACAAGACCAGAGACCCCCACCCCCTCCCCACCCCGCTTTAAAGTAAGTTAAACCACTTGAGTAGTGTTTTTTTGTTTGTTTGTTTTTTAGTACTTGCACATAAAAACTTAATGTCTTGAAACTTGTGGACAATGTTTGTCATCATCCATCCATTTGCTATACACCCTTGATCCTGTAGAAGGTCATGGAGGGGTTGCACCCTCCCGGCTGCTATAGGGTGATGACAGTGTGCACCCTGAACAGGTCACAATGTTCCTATCGTATGATGAAAGAAATACTTTCAGAAAGAGTAATATCTCTACGCTTTTTTTTTACCCTTACAAGTCGCCTCAGTTTCAGCAGCTGCAACGTGATAGTGGCTGCAACGTTGGGCTCATATTCTATAGGGCAGTTCATACACACAGCAGGAATTCAGAGGAAAAAAAAGTGTGAATTGAGTAATGGGGGGCCCCAGTACAGCTTTGTGTCTAGCAACACCACTGGTGGTGGGAGACAAAGATTTATTTAAGTTGTGTGCATGTTCAGCACTCTCTACTAAAACTTGCGTTAGTTGTTTGCTACAGTTTAAATAGGAAATCTGTGCTCTTCGAGAAGTCTTAAGTTATTTTTGCAAGAAACCCAAACTATGTCACTGTCTTTTAAATCTTATTTGTTCAGGATTGTATCATCAGGAGCAACGCTGGTTTTGTATTTTTGCTCACATTTTTACGTCTGAAAGCAGCCCAGGACAACTGGTCTCCATCTGTTGGCCACTAAAGAAAAGAAAACTGGTGTGAAAACATCTGTACTTCTTATTTACAGATTAATTAATAGGTAAATTTATCCTGCAATCTGTGTCTAACAGAGATCAGAGTGTCCTTCACTGCCCTCATCAAAAACTGATCATGTGCTCATGCTGTATTCAATAAAACAATACCAAACCATTTGTGGATAAAATGTTCCATTTATTTGTTTGTAAAATTATTTATTATTTACACATTTGTTTCCAACTTTATCCTCCACAGACTTACGTAATTACAAGTTAAAGGTAATATAAGTTAAGAGTATCATCGTTTTCTGTGTTGTTTGACTCTGGCCTACTGTAGCTGCCAGTCCACCGAACCACTTCAGAATGAACTGAGAAAGCAGTATGATAAACATACAGTCACAAGTGTGAGCGCACAATCACACCTTTAAACATAAATACTTCTTTAGACTGAGTTGTGGTTGACCAAATAGTTCTCTGAGAGTATAACTTACTGCGGTACAGTAATGTGAACAAAAAACAATAAAAGGTTATAAATAAACATACAGTATGCTGTCAATATATACACAGGAAATGTCACTGATGACTCATTCTTTGTTGCAGCACCACTGATAGGTTTCCCCTGAGGAACCTACCACATAGAAGGAAAAGCTACAAAAATATGTAGGATATCAAAACAAATGGTTCATAAATTAGAAATGACCGAATCAACATAAGTACTTAAACAATATAACAAATCTTGATGTAACCGGTACATACAACGAAAAGGCAAAAATGACTAACTTGACATTAGCAACTATCCTACAAAGCAAATAAGCGGGTAGAGGTAGAGCACCATCTGTCAAGATGTACGGGTCCGACTGGGCAGGACCAAAGACAAAAAATATCATGAAACAATGTAAAATATAGCCTCTGGTTGGAAAATGAAATATTTAAAGCAGTCACACATAATCCACATGCTATTGCACTCATATAAACCTTTAGTTTGACAGTGCCCTGAGCAGAGGCCTGGCACGATCCTTCGGTTGGGCCTCTGCTCATTAGGATGGTGTGTTTGGGGTGAAGGGATGGAAGGGAGGTGTGAGACTTGGGGTTTGGACAGGCTGCAACGTGAGCCCTGCTTCTGTGTGGGTCCATGTGCAGCAGACCTAAGCACCGTTTGAGTGAAAATTAAACAAAACAAACTTTACACATTTATTTGATAAATATTGGCATACACTGTTCTCCTTTGGCCTTCTTGGCCCTGATGTTCCACAGAGACTGAGGTCCTCTATGTAGGTCTGCCAGCGATTGGACACAGGGCATTTGTTACTCTCATAAAGTCCCGTTAGCGCTCTCCAGCAAACACAACAAACCGTCATGGACGCTTGCTGCGGCTTGCTGTGCAACCATCTCTTTGGTAGGAAGCCTTTTTTAAACGTCTGTGGACTTAAGTGGTTTATGTGAGTGGATTACAGGACGGTGACGTTGGTGTCAGAGGAAGCAGACTGGACTGATTTCTATGTGTCGCTGACTGTTGAGCTGTGAAGTGGGAAGGTCCTGTATCTCTACAATAGGCAACTGACGACTGTCCTGAGTATGGAAGAGGAAACGTGACTGGTGCCAGCTGCCATCTGGGATCTGAAAACAGGATAGGAAGGGAAAAGAGAGAAGTTTAAGTCCAGTAGTTCATTGTCCAGACATTTAATTACTATGAAAAAAAAGTTCAGATTCTGTTTTAAAAACTCCATTTTCATTTAAGCAAAAGTGATCCAGAGTTTATCTGAACATAAAGATTTAAGGTATTAGTCACATAATTCTCTGCTATAATGTTAATTTCCATTAGGGCTTTATGGCGATTTTCCCTGTTGACTGTCAGTTATATTCTTGATTAATTGATTAGCTGCTCGGTCTATAAAATTCCAAGAAATAGTTAAAAATGTTTATTAGTGTTTCCCAAAACCCAAGATGATGTCCTCAATGTTTTGTTCTGTTCACAAAACAATGATATTTGATTTTCTGTCAGAAATCAAAAAAGAGTTTAAATTTAAGAAATCAAAGAACATCTAAATTTCTTTCTAATAACTCAAACTGATTAACTGATCATTAAAATAGTTGACTGTTCATTTAATATCTGACAACTTACCAACTAATCAAATAAAAATGGCAGCTCAAATGCTCAGAACAGACCCATGAAGTCACAGAATGCTGTGCAGGTTTTAACAACAAATCCTCCAGTGATTTTCTCTTACAAACTTTCACACAAAGTAGTCATGACTGCATCAAACAGCCATTAAAAAAAGATAAAGGTTTAAAAAGCCATGCCAGGTAGTTATTTCGTCTTGTTTCATGGAGACCATACGGTCAGGATGTCCAGATGAGACATCTGTTCTGCTAATTACCTTGCAATCATCTTGTAGCACATGTGGTTCAAGTAGTGTGTCTTTCTCAAATATCTGTTTGTTCCAGCCACGAAACCGAAGCCTGGTGTTGTCTTGGTGTGAGGGTCCGGTGGAGCTGAAGCTGTCTGTGGTGCCGTAGGGTGGGTCACTTAGACAGTGGAGTGTGATGCTTTGGCTGGCCTCAGTGCTCAGTAGGTGGAGAAACTTCATTTGGACTTTACCTGCACCAAACACCATCTGAGGGGGAGAGAGGACAGACAGTGTGTACTGTGATAACTGCCTTCTTGACCACAGTGGGACAAAGACTTACTCTGATACAGCGTCACACAATGTCTCTGGAATTAAGGGGATGGGAAAATTCAAACTGGTGCTTTTGCAAGTTAAGGTTCTAAAGTAATCTAAATTAAAGCTTGATTCTTTTAAAGTCTGTGTTTAAAAGTGTCAGCTTTAATAGTGTTTCTTCCAACACCCAGGAATGGGTATAATTAATATATTGCTCATCAATAAAATAAAACAAATGAAGATCAGAATTAACATTGCTTTATATTAATTCCTTTCTTTCAAACTTTACTATTAAGTAAAACACTGAAAGCAGGACTTGTTTCTTCTTTACAGTATATTTAGTATGCAGCTGTGAAGCGCTCTGAATTTCTTAATGACAGATGATGCTTTGACCATTTCAGACAGAATTTGGGAACATGCCCATTAGCTTAACAACAAGCTGACTACTGGTTATTCTGAATCGTTAACCTCGGCTCAGTTATACAATGTAGCTACCTGTGTGGGCTCTAGCCTGGTATCATGCATACCATACCTGGTTTAACATGAGATTAATTGATCTCTGAAATCTATTCCCCCTAATGCCTCCAGTACTGACAGAGGGGATATGTCAGCTTATCAGTCCTCTGTCCTACAAAAATTCATTTTGATGGCCCATTTGATACGGGGTTTTGGTGCCCATCAGTACAAACATCACCTAATATGTAACACCTAGAACGTTGATGCAACACATTTTTACAACTTCAGTGTTACCTTATTAGATGCCACTGGATGTAAACACGTCTGTCCCCCTGCAGTAAAGTTGCAGAATACTTTGAAGGCATCAGAGGTACAGCCCAGGTTTGGATCAACCCAGAACCAACCTAAAAAGTCGCCGTTCAAAGACAGAACAGAAAGAGTGAGACCATTTACGACATCATTTAGTTATCCCGTCCCTTCTGTATATAGGCAACTGAACTCACCATCTTTGAGCTTCTGCTGACAGTCCAGCAGGTCTTTACAAACGCGAGCTGGGTTCTCCCTTGTGCCAAGAGGTTTCTTGATGCTTTCAATCACACTGCTCAGGTAACGGAGGGTCTTAAGTATCTCTGTATTCTGGTCTGGCAGGCTCATCTCCATGTTCTGGAAACTCTAGTTAAGGTTGGTAAAAAAAAACAAAAAAACACAGTCAGCTCTAAAACTCTAAAATAGTGTATGGCAGTGAGCACCTTCAACACAGTCAGGCACATTGCAACCATCTATCTACCAACGTATGTGCTTATCCATAGTTTATCCATCCATCCATCCGTCCATATTAAGTGCTTTACCTCTGTCCTGAGGGCAGCATTGGAGTCAGATAAACTGTGGACTGCCATGTCATCATATATCTGCCTCTGCGGATACAAAATCAACATAGCCAGCTGAATGAAAACCATAACGGATTCAGAGCCTTGTTCATTATTAAACTGAAAGATTTTAATCAGTAGTTTTGTCCACTGGTTATAGAAAACATGGCTGTTTCAATACATTCAGTTGACAGAGAAAACTTTAATAGAATCAGAGTACACTCTAATACCATAGAAAAGCAGTAATAAGTCTTGCACCAATAAACTGTCACATTCCTGACTCCAGGAGGGGGAAGAAAAACACATTCCACTCAATATAAACACCACAGTTATCACTTAATGTGTGTAAACATAAAAGGCATCTGACATACTGTAGCCATTTTTCTGGGATCTTAAAATTGTTCAAACACAGAAAGGTTATTCAGAGAGTAATGAGCTACACATTATCCACAAGTCACGACAAATAAGAGTGAGAAAGGGCCAAAAAAGAACAATCAAAGATCCATTTTGGCAGTGCTACTGAGCAAAATCACAACTGTTCTTTCTTATCACCGAAAGGGATGATTTGTTGGCTCATCTACAGTAAGACAGGAAATACACATCTGCCCTGGCTCTATCATATCCTGGCTGCTGTCAGAGAAACAGACTGTATTTTCTCTGAAAAGTCTACTGAAGCATGGAAAAGGCCCACATTTTAGGTTTAAGGAAAGAGGAAAGATGTTATGTAGCTACTCCTCAACCAGAATGAGATAACGACATAACAGGGTGAGGTATGTGTTTTAATAAATTAGTCAAGCACTCTACATGTCTATGTCCAAACCCTCTGCATTTTATGTAGGAACAGGACCTATGCTGTCTACATGATTGACACCAAAGACTTACTGATGGACCAGGAGCACCAGGGGGTCCCTGGGGTGGGAGAAAGAAAAAGACGAAATGAGTGACAAAGTGAAAAAATCCCATTGCTGTTGCAGTGTTTCAGCATTCTGGTCTATTGGGTATGAATTGGTTTGAGTGTGCAACCACTGAACTGCCGTATCCTGGCTGACCAAGTGAATTACAAATAGTCTTTTAGTCTTGGACTTTGATAAGTTATGTAACAACATCAGGAGAAAATCATTGTATATCTTGTGAAAATGTAAAAATCTGCTCACACTGGGCTGAACTTTAATGAATCTCACCCATAATTATTCATGATAAGAAACATACTCGGGTCGACTGTTACACTAATACGGTACACATAACGCTCAAATGTAATAGTGAAGTTTATACTTACTCTAGGCCCTGGACTTCCCTGTGGTCCTTGGGGTCCCTAAAAGCATAGGACAGAAAATATGTGTTAAAAGGGCTTCAAGGATGCAGCAGCAAAGACTTTTTTTGTCTTGGCAAAGACTTTACTGCTCTAAGCGATGTGATAACTACGACATCCTAAATGATTACTACACATTGTTAGCTGAGAGCATGCAACATATTGTGCATTGAAACTTCAAGTAAAGCATCACAGTGAACAGAATGGGACTTAAAGAGCAACTTGCAAGTTGAATTTCTTTAACATTACATCACATAGGAGTTGTCTCTGCCTCGGCATATGTGCAATAGTAAGTGGGAAGGAGAAGTAACTTACAAAGTTGGTATTTTTTTACTAATTTCTTTGCATTTTGCAATTTTTCATTACGGTGAATTATTGTGTTGCCTGCTGGGACACCAAGTCCACACTTTTCTTACTAACTGGCTTTTGTGCCTGGGCCAGTTCTGTGCAGGCTGGATCAGAAATGAACAAACAGTTGTGTACTCATTGTGTTCTCATTGTAGTACAGAAGATGTTCCTAGTGACAGAATGAAGTGTCAGACAGGATGTCCTGTACAAGCACACAGCTATTCAGTTCCATCAGCACCAGCTGGCACCAGTAATGGTTACACATTCATCAGAGATTCAGCTCAAAGAAAATAGAAACTGTGCACCGCAAGTCTTCAGGTTTTATTTGAACACTTCTAATTTAATCTGCTGGAATCCATAATTATTAATGTCAAATCTGACCTGGCTTGGCTTCTCTCCCTTATGTGATATGACAAACAAGTTTTGTTTTTAAAGGTGGATATAAGACTGACATGTTCTCAATGTTGTTGTAGTGGAAATATAAAGCAATTTCTGCTTTTTTTAGCAACACATTACTTAACCAGAGTCACCATCTGACACATCGCTCTTTGAAAAGGAGGTACAGACAAATGATTCATTTTCCTCCATCACCCTTTTCAGTGATGCTGTGCAGAGCAGCAGTTGTATCATTTTATATATGTGATCCCCCACTGCCCCCTCTGGCTGATGAGGGACATAATACTGTTTTGCAGTAGTTCCTGGGGGCAGCTGGACTATATTAAGTTCGTTGGTGAGAATTCAGGTTGATTTCTTGTCCATACATATGTGCATGTGCACATATTTGACACAATGTTTGAGAGAGAGGCTAAAATGAAGGGCCCATCGTGTACACAGTCTCTGTGTGTGATAGTGAAAATTGCAGATGGATTTAAGCTAAGCTGAGAATCTAGCAACAGTTTACATTACAGAGTGGAACCAGATATAGAAAAGACTGTGCGGATTGTACTGTGGTTTGCCATGCTAACATTCTGACAAGGCATTTCCTCAACAGTGTTTACACAAGCGGGTTTGAGAGTGCTGTAAGGCGTCATAGCAAGCGACAGTCACCGTGACTCAACTACAGCGATCTACTGTCACTTTCTGACAGTCATATAAACAACACTTGTATTTAACACCAGCTTGCATTCATGTATTCTTTCAGCACAGTTCCTTATCTACAGTCTGTGTTTTTTTTACATGCACAATCATACAGTATATTGGCCTGGAATCACACACACTTGAAATCCCTGTGATTATCCTAACTAGCCTTTCAATTTTGGACTACAGTTGTGAACTACATCTTACCATTTCCCCATTATTTCCTTTTGGACCCCGTAGCCCCTGTGGAAAAGAAAAATAAAAATGTAAAGACATCTCACACGTCGTTTCCTACTCTGTATTAACTGCTCACTTGTATTAGCACATGGTCAGTAAATAAAGTAGCTTTATTAGAAGCCAAAGCACATGTCAAAGATTACAGATCATTGTCCTGTAATGTTTGCCTTGTCATTATATAATTCACACACGTATTAAGAGAAACCTACAGGTTTTCCCATAGGGCCCATTGTTCCCTCAGGGCCTACAGGTCCAGCGAATCCCTAAAACCAACAAGGAGATTGAAGATAAATAGGAATGTTTGATGTTACATCTTCTCAACAGTGACAATGCACAAAAGTTAGTTGCAAAACGTACATCTCAAAAGGCTTTAAGGTGTCCTGAGCAATTTATTACTTGCCCTCTGTCTTATTATGCACTAACAGAGCTAGGTAGAAGAAACTGTTGCACATATTTCTTAAATTTATTGCACTGTCAAGCTTTGACTACCAGCAGTACATTGGAATAAAGCAAGTGCCTACCAATGAATATTTCAGTTTTTTATTAAACTTACCAGAGCACCCATAGGGCCTCTAGGGCCAGGAAAGCCTCTCAATCCTAAATCACCATTTGGCCCCTGTTTGAAAGAAAAGGTGGCCTGTCAGTATGCTGGGACTTATTTCCTCACCTTGTCTTTCAATATATTTTATCATACACTCTAAATATTGGTTAATTATTTAGTTCCTTACCCTTGGCCCTGGAAAGCCCTGTAAACCAACCATTCCCAGATCTCCAGACTCCCCCTACAAACAGAAAACATATTCACATCATAGCAACAAAAGCCCTTGCCATTTTCAAATTGAGCATGTTTATCATATAAGAATAATGAGTGAAGTGTTTGTGTGTATGTGGTTGTGTGATTTCATGATTTTTCCATCCCATTTAAACATTAACAACTCCAGACACAACAGGGACACAGGATGATGAACCTAAAAACTCTCCTTGACCCTTTCAAAAGCACTGGGACACACAGAAGGCTTTACGTCTGGATCAACAGTAGCCCCAACACGTATCCACAAACCCTCCTAGACATACACTCTGTGGGGATGGATATCTGCACCCTATACTGTGTCTGAGCAATGTCTGCCGTTCAGGGTGGCAGACATTGTGTTTGCACAGCCAGTCATTCACATCCTTTAGACAGCTCCACTTTCAAACCGGCGATTTTGGCTGAGAAACTCTATTCACTAAAAAGTGTAAAGGGATCTGACCCAAGGGCCCGAGTCGCCTCTCTGTTTCATGAGCGTCAATGGAGATAACTAGTGAAGGGAGGGGAGAGCCAGGGAATGAATGTTGTTTCTTTTTTCTTCTTCTTTGAGGAGTTACATAAGTAAAGTGGAGCACCTCTTTTTCAGCTCTCTGGAGTGTGAGGATCTTACATAACTTGGCCTTACCAGGCGGAATGTTTCCATTCCTGGTCTCGCCCAGATAATTTGTTACTCCACTCAGGGTGGAAAAGTGTCAGACACACATATTTTAACCCCACCACAGATTAAATGCATAGGCCCCTCAAGCTATATATAGAGAGGCATTAAATAATGTATATAAGCTTTCCAAATCCTATTTTAACAAGAACATTCCTAGGGATGGTAATAATTCAAGGAGAGCAATGCAGTGACCTCTACTGTTATGATTTTAATAATTCCAAAAAAACATGAATGTGTAAAAGACATAAGATTTGAATGACTGTGATCAAAAAAAAAAAAAAAAATGTAGGAATGTAAGGATAAAATAAGTTAGGTAAATATCAGAGATAAAATGGGTGGAATAGGTTTCACCCAAAACATTATATAGAAAGGAAGATTTCCACATCAATCACATCGCTAAACATCTATTTCAGGATAGGGACAAAAAAACGATTCCTATTTTAACATCGACTTTTGCTTTAAATTTCAAATGCTTATATGTACTCACTGCTTGTCCTTTAGTTCCTAGGTCACCTTTCCTGCCTTGGTCACCTGTAGCCCCCTCCATGCCTTTGATGCCAGAGACTCCCCTGTCCCCTGGCAGGCCAGGTTCCCCCTGAGCCAACAAAGTTTGGGAATTAAGAAAATCAGTTGAACCTACAAAAAAATGCTCTTTTGCCAGAGGCGCTTTCGTCTGTCAAGACACACTGCATGAAGTTAGAATAAGCTAGGTCTTTATCACTGTTATCATTTTCACCTTCTGACCAGGTGGTCCTCTTTCTCCAAGTGGTCCAGGAAGTCCAACTTCTCCCCTTGCCCCTGGACGTCCAATGGGTCCCTCATTTCCCACCAAGCCTCTCTGACCCTGCACACACACAACAAAAAATATGTTCCAATGTCAAATACAACTATGAAACTAAGAGTATGGTTGTATCAAAATAGCTTTTTTTCTAAATAGAATTTGTTTAATAGATTGTGACCTAAAGCAGAAGCATGCTGTTGCCAGGTTTTCTCATGAGCAAAGGTTGTATCCTTGAAGCCTGAGAATAATGTGTGAAACTTATTTCTTCCTCATAGAGAACTGGCAAAGCGGATTTTTTAAACTCTTTGGAACGTTGAGCTGCAGAATAGCATGAAATTATTTTTAAAGTGCATACCAATATTAACACTACTAAACTATATAGTAAGCTATAAAGTTTAATTAAGCATGAATGATACAGAAGTCAAAGCTAAAGGTGCAATAGTATGATGAATAAAGATGCCCCAATTGCAAGCATACTGCACGCAACAGTGCATATTTTTTAAGGGTAGCTGCAGTATGCAATTTGGAATGTGGGGCTACTGTGTGTGCATCCTTGAGTGAGTGCACAAGACAAAAACAATACAGTGCTCTATTCATTTAGTGAATTTCATCATTTCATGTAGCAATGACAAAATCCACATTTTAAGGTTAACATTGAAAGGTATTCTTAAACAGCTGATGTTAAAACTTCTGATGTGGGAGCCTCTAGCAGCAACAGTCAGTGGCACCCTATATCATGTAATGCAAAACCAGCAGTACGGTCTGTTAAAAAGAAAAGCAAAATATAAATCTGTACATGAATTTTGGAAAACAGACAGGGGTAATTTGCTGAATGATGAATAACTGTATGCGTTTGTGCTGCACAATTCTATGGGGAAAAAAGGCAAGCTACAGTATATATACTGCATGGTAAAACATCAAATTAATTCTTTTGTGTTTTAATTTTAGCATGTATTTCAATACACACTGAAAACACATTGCTAAATTTGTTTTATAGATATAGCTGTTCTTGACAGTGTATTCCTCAAGTGCACCCATTAAACTGACTGCCTGTCACCGAGTTTCTATCTCACGTTGCAGACTACAGCGGTTTCCTGCTTCATCGGCAGTGTGCTGAGGCAGAAGGAAGCAAGTGATATTAGAATAACAGACTGAGTGGGTTGTCGTGACACATACAGCTTCTGTTCCTCGAACACTGTGAGGACAGCGGGTAAGTCAGAAATCAGGCTGGAATTACACCACTGTAGTTTTACTGGGTCAAACCCACAACCTGCAGGTGCAGAGGAAGTCTTGCGTAAGACAAAGCCACTGTCTAGAAGCTTAGTAAGATCACACAGACTGACCCATTTAACTCTAACACACGGTCTCTCACACATACAGGGATGTGATTAAGCACTACACACATAGGAGCACTGAGCTGCTCAGAAGCCCGAATACATGGTCGGGATCATCAATATTTATTTTCAAAGTTGCTGTTGACCTCTTATTAACAGGATTCCAACATTTTGAGCAGGGCTGCTGCATGCAGACATGTACATACACAACACTGCAGAAGTTAACCTAAAAACAGATGGTAGAATCAATGACAGGTAAAAAGAGGCCTGTTAAACTGATATGAGATATCATACCCTGTCTCGAATTTCATACACATCTGGTTTATAATAAATATACACATAAGAATAATCAAAAACCGCATTCTAACTTGCCAAAACGTGCTGACATGAAGGTCTGAGTTACTGTTTGTACCTTCTTCCCTGCTGATATATTGCTGCTGAAGTAGGAATTTGAGTAGCGGGGTACAGGGTACATAGTTTCAGAATAAATCTGATTTACATGTTATAAGCTCTTTTTGACATCATGTCTTCATGATGTTAAAAGTATTTCATCTCCAGTTCAAAACATTACTTCCTACCAAAGTCTGTGTATAATACAGCAACAGAAACACTGTGTTATTTACAAAACATGGGGAGAATTAGTTCAACTCATGAGTCCCTGTTTGTACAAAGCTGTGTTAAGTTACTGCTAATGCAAACCGAACGTTTCCAGCTGTTGTTTCTTTAAACTGGTGAAAAGCTGGTGAACTGGCAGGGCACTTTTATCCTAAAAATGTTACAGGAAATATAATGTGCATATCACAAAATTAGTCGAGGTTCATTAGTGCTTCAGTTCAACAGTTTTTCTAGTCTGTGAGGTGCAGCGGGGCACAGTTTGGCTGATTGTGTCTGTATACAGCACAGCCTGACACAACTGACCCCCAAAATGGAAAAAAAAAAAAAAAAGAACTTTGGCTTGTTGATATGAACTAGTGTTTATCAGGGGTTCCCTATGCTATCAAATGTACATGTTTCTTCTTTTGAATGGCTGACCTAGAAACAGGAGCCTCCAGTAAAAACACTAGACAAATACTTGAATGACAAAACAACAGTCTGATTACGCAGATGCTGTTGGAAACTTGTAAGTTTGATTTCAGGGGATGATCTCCGCTGCATTTCTTTCCTGTTGCTCACTAATATTATACTGTCAAAATTAGGAAAAGAATGATTTAGAAGATGATCATTATTATAGGAAGAATGACAATCAAGGATAAAGAGGATGAAGATTATCCTGCAGGGACTGTGAGACCTGCCAGCTGCTTTTTTTTTTTCCTACTACAGAAGCATGCAATGAGAAACTGAAAAATGTCCTGCTGATCTCTCCTGCTAAGACAAGCCTGGGTGGTTTCTGAAAAGCCCCGTTTCAGTTAAAGAGTGCCCTGAAAACAAAGGGGCCATCGACGCAGCAGGCTCAACAAAATTTGGTATCTGCAAAAACATTTAACACATACGAGAAGGTCTCTGTGAATGAAATGAGGCCACATTCTATAAATTACAATTTGTGCGTTTTAGGTGATTTAGGAGCAGAAGCACAGTTTGACTGTTATGAGACTTAAACACAGGTTTTCAAAATTAGACTTACTAGACTTTTACACATTTGGTAAATGAAAGACAGACAGAAAGACTTTCCAATACTTGGCTCGAAAAGACAGACATTTCATGCATGAAATCACAATCCACTCTGGCAGCACATTTATTGAAACAAACCCACTGTGTCGCAAATAGAACAAGCCAATCAAATCAAAAACTGTATTTAATGATTACTTGTACTTGGCCTCAAATATATTCAGGCACAGTCAAATAAAATACCTGTCTTAAATGGATAATGTAGCACAGGTTGGCACGATGAGTGAATGTACAATGAGATTTAGTTGGTGCGCCCTCAGGTACTCTCTTGTCTGAAGGTGCTAAGGCCAAAGAAATGACTGTCTTCAGTTGATTATACTGACCCTATTTCATCAGTCCACTTGTAGACCATTGCGTTGCTACATTGCTTTCCTAAATCCTTCCAATACACACCGCAAGTCTGCTATGGAGATTTAACGCTATGCACAGTAAAGGAAACATCCTCTTGACAGTGCAGTTATGCAAGTAAACCTTCTGACTCCTCATGTGCCCTACATTTATGGTGCTGAGCATGAACGCCTTTTGCCTTTTATGTATTTAACAAATACACAATTGCTTAGAAAGGGCAAGCAAATCAGCTGACTTACTTCTTAAACCTTGTTAGCATTTGCTATAATGTGAATTGCGCTCAAGCGGGCCAAGGTTCAATCATCAAGGAAACAGTTCTATTTAGTTAAACATTGCTGTTTATATGATATGTCACAGACTACCTGTCGTCCTTGTTTTCCTGGTAATCCTGGTAAACCAGTCAGTCCTGGGAGACCATCCGGTCCTGGGTAACCTTTCATTCCGACAAGTCCAGGGAAACCAGTTGGACCCTGGAAAATGACAATGTCACTCCAGCTCAGTCTCAGGCTGACGAGCACTTACAGACATAACATCACTGCATCACTTTTGTCACAGCCAGGCCAGGTGTAATTTAGTGATCCTACTCCTGACCTACAGGTTAAGGTGTATTACCATATATTATATTGCTGCACTTTTTAACATTTAAAGAAAGTTCAGTTTGACTACTTCAAATGTATTCAAACCTTATGCTTATTGATGTTTGCTCAGTTTATATGTGGTACAATTGGTGCACAATATCATTACAGCCCCGTTTGCTCTGAACACCCATTACTTTACATATAGTCTTGCATAGCCAGGCCTCTCAGTACTGTGTCAGCAGTGGAGAATGGTCTGGCTGCACCTCATTATCAATCTGCAACAGGGGCAAAAAAAACACCCTGGCTTTCTTGTATTTCTTAAAACCAATCATTTGCACTCTGCACTAAGATCAACTTAAATCAGTATGACCAGATTTTGATAGATCTGAGCCCAATTTGAGTATGCCTTCTGTTTTGACTATTCTTAAAATGTGTCCCTTTTTTAAAATGTATTTTCTTGAGGTGACACACCAGCTTTTGTGATAATTGCCGATCATGTTACTTTAACAGTTTATCTGCTAATGCTAAATAAAATACTGTTGAATAGTAATGCATAGAAGTAATATATATTTTTAAGCTGCATGAATCTACTTGCTCTGTTGTCTCTCCATTTATTTGCAGCAGAGGTGATTGATTTGTAAGGATGAAATATTTGGGCGATGCTGATTGTACTCAGCTCATGGCAACTACACCGTCATTCCACAGAATTTAAAAACAGAAAAGTTCGTAGCTTTAAGCTATATTGAAGCTGTTGTTTCTCTCATTTGGCCGAGATGATGCAATACTCACTTCAGTGCCAGGAGCTCCAGTTAGACCCCTTGCTCCTTTCTTTCCTGCTGCACCCTAAAAAACAAGACACACATAAAAGATAAAACATGCATGAGCATTCACAAAAACACAAAAGCATATGTATCACACTCTGCTCCAACTAAAATGTTAAAGACACAGTCCAACACAACACACATTGAGAACTGTGTCTATTCTTTACTTGGTCCAGACAGTCAAAGAAATGTACACATCTGTTAACGGTAAATGCAACAACTCAAATGGTATTCGGTTACATGACATTGAGATGTTTAAAGGTTTGGTGAAACACATGGAATAAAACCTAAAATTTCTTAAATACATACATAAATACATGCTCCAAAGCCATAACAACCAAACACATTTAAATCTATCGAGGGTCGATAGGTATTTATGCACAATCCAAGAGATGTCCTTCAAGGAATGCTTTACCAAAGCAGTTAATCTGAAACAGCCATACTGCAGATCCCAAACGTTTCCAGTGTTTCCTGGCAGACTGCTACGTTATCAGTGTTTTTAAACAGATGGCTACACATGTTGCATGTGAATTCACAGCATAATCTCAGTCTGAACTCAAGCCAAGCAGAATAAATTAACAGAGTGCTCCCATAGTACATCAACTGGTTATATAATCACTCTTCCATACAAGCTGTTTCACATGTGGAGGAACATCAGTGATATCTGGAAACCTGTGATGCTTCACTATTCAAAGGTTATATGGAACCTCATCAAGAAGGTTCAAACTGCTTCACAGGGGAAATTGAGTTATGTAATGAGAAGACCCAAGACAAGTCTAAGGACGCACAAGAACGTGACAGCTGAAAAAGCCTGTAACCTGTAAGTTCAGGAAAACATGTTTCACTAAAAGATGTCTTCAGTATTCAAGGATCAAAGAACAAAAGCAACATATCTTTGATAAATGTCAACAATAAAGAGTTACAGTAGAAGAACTGTACTTTATGTTTGCCATGAAAAGTTGTATTTTTCTAGTTGCTGCCCAAATCTCATTCTGTAGTGCAAAGCCTTTTTCTTCCAACTGGTTTCTGATACTGTGAGCAAAGAAGAATTTAGTTCGTTCTCTTTTAACTAAAATTCCATCATAACTGAGCCGAAATCAATAAGCATAGAGGAGAGGCCCAAAAGACAAACAGCTCACAACTGTTGCACTAGCATACTCATGTGGCAACCTGAACAATGATTTAATCCAATTTCTGTAGTTGGTCTCATTCATCAAGACAAATAGAAGCAGGTTTTCTTTTCAACTACGGTGTTGGAAGAAATAGAACATTTACAAAGCAGAGAGCAGATTTAATTACTTATTATACTCTATTTTATTGGCACGAGTGAAAAAAAAAAATACGCTTGCTTTGCTAATAGTATTTGCTCAGACTCACCGGAGCGCCTATTTCTCCTTTTGGACCTGGTTCTCCAGGAAAGCCTGGTGATCCCTGCACAATGCAAGAAAAAAGACAAACACACAGATACACAAAACATGAGGAATTACAAGTTTCTAATCAAACAATTAGTATCAAGCAGTACGAAGTCCATTTATACTCTTTGGACGTAAAACCTTTAGATTTACTCCACTCTCTTGTCACATTTACATATTACACATATGTAGCCTCTAAACTGTAATGGTCAATGTGTTGATTTGCTCTTTCCAACACTTCCAATCATTTTACATCACTGTTTATAGTTTATAGGTGCTCCACTAATACAAAACCATGCATGTAGCAAAAGAGATGCAAAAAGCCACCAAGTACCATTGTTACATACTGTAGCTACTGCAAAACAGAGATCTGACTCACCGGTGGGCCTTGTGGTCCAACAGCCCCACGAGATCCAGCGGTACCAATATGGCCCTACAACAACATTTCAATGTATAGTTATACTCTTCTCTTCAACTCTTAAGCCTTATCAGCCCTGATATGTCTACGAGATCTTTGTCTTTTTAGACAAATGACATACATGTCATTGTCCTGGTTTTTACTAAAGGAAGAGCATTATACCCAATGTCATGTTATTGTGTGTATATTATCAGAACCCCGTCTCCACATACAGTAAATGACACAATTTCAGGCTCCATGCGATCAAAACAACATACACTGGTTTGTAAGCCAGGTTTTTATGTATACGATTAACACAGGCAACAGGTGGCTCTTACTAAACAGGAGCCATAAATTATCCACCCGAAAGAACTGCAACCAAAGCCAAGAGTGACCTTTTGAGGTATTTAATATCAGTTTGAGGAATGATGTCACAACTGCCAAAATAAGTATTTAGTTTTTAACCCTCAGCTGGAGACTGAAATGGATCAAGGATTATTATGATTCTTCATGGAACTGCACTTACAAAAGTAGTGCAACTGCTACCCAGCGGTTCTATTGAAGTACAGTATAACTAATATGTACCGAGACACAACACAGTTAAAATATTTACGCAGCAAACAAGTGTACCTCTATATTTCCGCAAGGTCAATTCATTTTCCCTAAAAAAGGGTACTTATAGGTCTGTTTAAAGACACATGAATGCCAGCTTCTCAAAATTAAACAACCCAAATACAAACTTGGTTACACAGTGAACGTGTGCTTGTGTGTGTTGTTTTTGATAACAAAGAGTCCATATACTGAAAGGCATGAAGTAACAACATCATCAGATTTTCTCCGCCTTAATGTTGGGAATTTGGTAATCCTCTCCAACCTGTGTGGTCCGCCCTTATCTGAGCCAAGCAATGTTTCAATAGAGCATCAGGAGCGTGAACAATGATCAAGAAGATAAGCGCCCTGACTGTGTGATGTGTCTCATGTGAATTTAACGCTTTTGTCTACCTGATAGCCTTCATCCCCTGGCTCTCCACGTTCTCCTCGTTCTCCTAGAGGCCCCTGTGTAGACACAAATGCACACACATGAACACATCTACTGTATATGCATGTCTTCCCTTTACCTACACAGCTGCTCAGCAACTTAATGACAGTCACTTCTCAAGTCAACACACATGAAACATAATTTACAGATGTGGCCTTTGAGCCTTGCATTCAGCCAGTCTTGGCTGGAGGTACAAAAAACACTGAGGATGTCATTGTATTGCTCGCATTATGTACTGCAATTCTGTGCCAACTTGAGAATCCAACACTATGCACATGGCAGTTTGCTATCTATATCAGGGCAGACAGACAGTAACCCTGACTGTAGGCAGTGTAGGCCTGTCTCACTGCTGGGAAATGTGTCTCAAAGTACATAATTACCACCGTACTGTATTACTGTAAGCTTGCCCAAGCTGTTAAGACTCTTTGATTTGTCCTGATCCTCTTTTGATATGACTTTGTTTTCTTGGCCATTGTTATTCTTGTGAAGCATACAGAATTGTTGGGGTAACTTAGGGTGAATCACAGACAGTCTAGGTCTTGTCAAAAGTAAAACTGTTTTGGACAGATTCACAATGAAGCCTGTTCTAGTTTTAACAATGGAACCTTTGTGTTCATAACAGTTGTGTGATGAGACCTTTATTTTATTGTGGCTCAGGAAAGAACACAATCAAAGCTCAGCTTTCACTTTAGCCTGGAGTGTAAAAACCCTTGATAAACGTTTTTTTCTGTAAATGCTCAGTCTGGACACACATGTTGATAATCGGATCCATGTGCATGACAGATTTCAGAAAAAAACAACAATGATACATTATTATCAATCTGGTCAGACAAACAATGAGCGTATTTGCCGGTACAATCAGGACTTGTTCAGGATTAGCCGTTACTTCCAGTGTCAATCTGGTATTTAAATGGCTTGGGTTAAACAGAGCGAGGAGTGTTCAGAAAGGAGAGTTTAAAGGAAAGCAAGACCTACTGGTTCACCTAAGGGCCCTGGTGGTCCTGGGGTCTTATTGTCCTCGCCTGGGTAACCCTGGAATGTAACAAAAACAGGCAATCACACATACATGGATGCAAACAAGATTTTGCAATCAGAGACTACATTGAAGCACTTTGCATCCACCTACCAATCAAAGCATGGAAATATTTCCACTAGTTCAGGTATCACATTACCTTTTCACCTTTTGGCCCTGGTGGTCCGATGGGCCCGGGCTTGCCAGGGTGACCCTAAAAAAAAAAAGAAAAGAAAAAGAATAATGAAGGAAGCTCATTGTTGTATATAACAAAACCACATTACTTCCACTGACTAGCTGCAGCATGTTTCTCTGAGAAACATGAGTTGTCTTGTAAAGGCTGTCATGGTAATCGGAACTCTTTGATATAAACTAAATTCCTTGTACAGAAGCTCTTTTTTTCTATCAACTAAGGAGTTGTGTTTCGGCACAGACTCAGAAATCACTCTGCAACCTGAGTCAAGTATGACAATTCTAAAAAGGCTTTAAATACACGCACAGGCACATTCTGAAAAAGGGACTAAATGAATTTGAGGTACACTATTCAAGCTATGCAATTTAAAGGCAACATTGTTGGCACTGACCAGGCAGTGATGTTTGCCGTTTAAAGTTAGATTGTAGACTCCAACGTGTTAAATTTCACTTCTGGCTGTCATTTGTGAAGTATTTGTAAATGTTATGCCCTCTTATTTTTTTGTTTGTTGCATAATTGAGTAATGAAAATATAAAAAATTCAAGTACAATCAAGTCAGATGGATAAACCAGAAACAGCTCTTTATACTTCAAGCTATGTACTTTACTTTAAGAGACCCAAAGTTTTTCTCTGCACAAAAGGTATCTAAACAACTTATTAATTCTACTTTGCATAAACGGACAAGTGAAGACTCACAGGGTATCCTGCCAGTCCTGGTTGTCCCTCGATCCCCATGACGCCAGGTTGTCCCTAGATGCAAAACAGAAAATGCTCATAAAATAAGGCAGTGAATCAGTCTGGGTGCTTTTGTCTTGATACTTTTCTCTGGTTCAGACAAATACAACCTTCGCTTCAAACACACACGTGCAACTGAATTTTGTTACCAGAGTTGTTTTAAGACAGGGATATAAATCCTTTCTTTACAGCTATCACAAAATAGTCTTAAGTGGCTCTGCCTAGAAGGAAGCTGTCTTTCTCTGTAAAGAGTAAAAATGCCTTCCTCTTGGTTTTTCCCCCCTCTTGTCTTGCCCTTTCCCAGGCCTTGTTGCTTTTTTTAAAGTGTTAACATTAAAGAATAAAATGAGATGTAACTTTTTGTCTTAGTAAATGGCTGTATTTCAGACACACTTCTCAAAAACGAGACTATATTTCATTATGTACTGAAGAATAATTCTAAGATTACATGTTTCTATATCAATCTAACTGACTCTGTGTTTAGGGCACTAATTATAATATGGTTGCTTCTACACATAAACTATTATAATAAAATCTGATGCATTCTGAACAACTTAAGAAAACAAAACACAGTGAGGATGCCGTAGTCACTTCGTTGCCTTCGAGCTTTAAAGTTTGCCAGATGGCACACAATCACGCACACTTTCACAGTTTTCTACACATAAACACGAATACGATTGCTTTTCCCTTTACAGACGTTTTCATCTGATTCTGGGACTGGACAGTATAAGAGGAAAGACAGAAAGAATGGGAACTAACAGGTGTGCCTCGAGTTCCCCTGGCACCTTTCAGCCCTGCCTCGCCTGGCTGGCCGATGTCTCCTCGAGAGCCAATCTCACCAGCTACGCCCGGAGGGCCCCTTTCTCCCTGGAAAGATTCAAAATGTAATGTGCAGATAACAAACAGCAACACTGACAAAAAGGCAGGATGGAGACCGCCGTTATAATATGACGCTAGCATTCATCTCTTTTGACAGTAGGCAGCATCTATTCTGTTCAACTGTCACTGAGGAAGAAAACAAACATATAACAGAACATTTGTCTCGCTGCTGGGTGTAATAACTTAAGAGTTAGTGAACCAAAATCATGATCATTTGGACAGTCTAAACTAAGCAATTCTGTAGTTCTCTAACCACTTGAATGCCAAAGGGCCTTGGACTGTCTTGCTGCTCTGCACTGTTTCACTGTTGACAAACAGTCTTGAAAAAGTGGTGACGAACAAGGTCCTTACTTTCTTTCCGTGCCGACCTCTGTTCCCTTGGGGACCCAGTTTTCCCTCTGGTCCCTGTAAAACAAAACTTATTAAATAACATAGATGTTCTGTATTGAATGCCGATTCAGCCATAGTTTTGAATCTGCCTCACTCACTGCAGGATGTACAGACTGTTAGTGGCCCGCTGATTAATTAAACACCAACCAGCAGATCGTGATACAGCACCATTTTTCTAGACATTATCAAAAGAGAATTTTATATTCAGGAGTTTTCTACAATGTTGTTTAAAACTTTAAAATTGTCAGCTCACATTTTTAAATTGAAAAAAAAAAAAAAGAGTTCTGTATCTGTAACCTGAAGTACCCTTTCCTTCTGACACCAGTGACCTTCCTACCCCTCATCACTAGCCACACATGGCACTGTATCTCAAAGCAAACAAGCACTTAGAGAAGGCTTTAACTGAAAACTATCAGACATTGCTAACATCTATAATCCATGACATAGTACCTTTTAGTGACCCAGTAGCAATAAGTCTTTGTTGAAGAGAAGGCTGACCCCTACTGGGATACAAGGGCATTATTTAAGAGATCTTTGTTTCTGTTAGTTGCAGGTATTTAAAATTTTTAAACCAGAGTGTCACAAATGAGCAGCAGCAAAATATTTTTATTTTTTTAAAATTTTGTTTTCTCTCATTTAAAGAAAGGTTTAAGAACATTTTTAGAAATGTTTATATTATCTATCAACTGAAATTTAGAAACAAAAAATAAACTTACACGAAAACCTTGTTTCCCAGGCTCTCCGGCTGGTCCTGGGGGCCCAGGGTCTCCTTCTGTCCCTTTGTCCCCTGGCTCTCCCATTGGCCCACGCTCACCAGGCTCCCCCTGACAATGTGATAGAGACACAGAATGGTCGACTGGTATACTTGGTGTATTGCAGTAATATTCAGCGCATGACTTGGATTGATGTTTTTATATCCTGATCTATTCTTTGGATAAACTAAGCAAATCACTCTATTCAAACCCCCCCAATTACTTAGTCATATTGGGAACCTACTACAAACAAATCAAAAACTAATTTTAGCTACCTGACTGATTTTGTCAGAAAGGACTAAAGGTCAACAAAAACGAGGACTTTCCATGTTTACCTTAGCTCCATCTTTCCCTTGAGGGCCATCTTCCCCAGGAGGACCAAGAGGACCCTATAAACACATCACAGTTAATAACAAAACCTCTTCACTGCTCTAAAAATGATACACACAGCAGCCATTTAGTTTTCTCCTCAAGGTCAGCTTTAAAAGAATTGTGCCATTGTTATTTTCGTATTACTGTGATTACACGTTGTTTTGGCTCCATTTGTCCAAGTTTGAGATGTTGCACTTATGTCAGCCGCCACAACATACAGTGTATGTCTGCACTGTACTGGTGTGGTGCAACACATCTTTCCCCAGCTATTTAAACTTTTATTGGAACCACTTCAATACATTCAAACCAGCTGCTGAATAATTTGTAGGTCCCCCTCCTGCTACCAGAACAGCCCTAACCTGTCAAGGCTTGGACTCTACAAGACATCTGAAGGTGTCATGTGGTATCAGGCACCAAGATGTTAGCAGCAGATCCTACATGTCCTATAAGCTGTGAGGTGGGACCTTCATGGTTTGGACTTGTTTTTCCAGCACATTCCAAAGATGGTCAATCAGATTGAGAGCTGGGAAATTTGGAGGCCATGTCAACACCTTAAACTTGTTGTCATGTTCCAAAAACCATTCCTGATGTGTAGAGGTACAGCAGGGGTCAGCATCAGCACTGGTCTGCAGCTATGCAGCTCCATATGCAGCAAGCTGTGACGCTCGTTGTGATCTGACACCTTTCTATCATAGCCAGCACTGAGGTTTTTACCAATTTGTACAACAATAGCTCATTTTATGGGACAGGACCACACAGACCAGTCTTCGCTCCCCGTTCACATCAGTAAGCCTTGGGCACCCACGACCCTGTCATCAGTTCGCAGATTGTCCTTCCTTGAGAGACCTATGGTAGGTACCAACCACTGCATACCAGGATCACCTCTCAAGACCTGCCATTTTGGAGATGTTCTGACCCAGACATACTGCCAATAAAATGTGACTGTTGCCACAGTGGCCAGATCCTTAAACTTGTCATATTCAACAACTGACTGTTCACTTGCTGCGTAATATATCCCGTACTTTTGACAGGTGTCACTGCAATGAGGTAATCAATGCCATTCACTTTATCTGGCAGTGGTTTTAATGTTGTAGCTTATTGGAATATTTTCAACATGATGAAATAATCCGTAAGTCTTAGTAACAGAGACACAGTTTCTGGAAAGAGCTGTTGCTATTGATGTTAGTATCCAATGAAGGCAAAGCTATCTGCAGAGCTTTTTATCACTAAATATATACAAACCAACTGAATACTGAGTGCACGTTAATAGAGCATGTTTAAGTCACAGTGAAGGAACATGTGAGAGTTAAAAAGCAACTTAACACCGGGCTGAAAAGCAGTGCTTCACTCCCCTCTCTGGTTGAAAGTTTCACTCTGTCCTTGGTAAATTTCAGCTAGACTGCAAAACATATGATCTAGCTGTCTTTGTCCAGCTGTAGGCAGTCCGACAAGATGACAGAATTCCAGTGGACAGATTAGAGAGTTTCTCAGACATCATCTAATTTCTTTAATCTTGCAACATTTATACAAATCAAGTAAAGAAGAGTGCACATTGCTCAGTATCTGAATAATTTTGTTAAAAAATGTTCAATCTAATTTTATGGACAGCGCAGAAAGATGAGACCCCATCAGTCCACGTTCTATTTATATAGTTCATCAGACAAAAACAGCTCCATCGTTCTGCTTTCTTCTGGCCGGAGAATAATGCATTCTTTTAAGAATGAGGGGGAGTAAATATACAACTGGGTTAGGTTTATCCAAACACAAGGAAGGAAGGGATTAGTGGAGTGTTTGTAGTCACTCACTCTCATTCCCTCCTGTCCCTGCTCCCCTTCAGGTCCTGGAGGCCCAACATCACCCTGCAGGGAGACAAAACATAACACAGGGCTGTCTGGAGTCAACACACACTTACATTGGCATCAACACTTCTGAACTTACACCAACCACTGATACTTAAGTCAAAGTGGTGTTATAATCAGCTGCTATTTCAGTAAGGCCACACTACAGTACCCTCACACAATTACACGAAGGTTATACTGACCTTTGACCCAGGCTCTCCAGCGGTACCTGGTTCTCCCTCTATACCTGGGGCACCCTACATGGACAGAAAACAGACAGAAAGGGCAGGAGTAGTGTTTATTTGGCAAACATAGTATACATTGGAAAATTAACTATAAAACTCAGTATCAATGAATAAAGAGTTGCTGAGTAGTTATGAATAATTTACATAAAATAATATTTTAAGTACCTCAGGTCCTTGCTCTCCATCAGGTCCAGCCTCTCCAGGAGGTCCTTTGGGTCCCTGAAAGAAAAGTAACAATCATCATATGACACCTAAAGGACACTGATGCAATGATACGGTGATCCCATTATTGGACTTGCAAAGCTCACCAAATCAAGTAATAAAACATCGGAACAATACACAACTTCAGCATATAATAGCAAAACATGCACATACAATCAACTGTCTTAGCCATTTGAAAAAGAAAGCCAAGAGCTGAGAATACCTGGAAGAAGAGGACTGCAAAGCAGCCAAACACAAGATGAGACCCATAACGTAAACCCTGCCTGTAGCATTATTGAAAGCTCTCAGCCTAATAAATATCTGTATCTGATTGTTTGACATTCTTTATGTCCCGGAGGAGTTGGCAGATTTCCAGGAAGATCAAGAATTTGAAGACTAATCCAACAAGGGAGGCACACGGTAGGAAGCTTTCAGGTGTGAGGAATGTAGAAGGAGAAAGCAAAAAAGAAAAAGAAAACTCTAAATAATTCCATCTTTTCCTTCTAAACAGTTCTATTTTGGGCTGGTTCCTGAAGAATTCATTAAATAATTCCAAACCTGACAGCTTCTTCCTCATGAAACTTTTGTAAGCAATTATGATTCTGTGCAATCTCCCCACAGTCATTACAGATTCCAGTCAAGTCAGTTTCCACAGCATGTGGTTTGTTTGTAGTTTCCTGAAAGAACCACATCAATGCAGCAGTCAGAAGACAGCATACTTACGGGTTCACCTTGGGGCCCCCTCTCTCCAGTGCTGCCTGGAATACCTGGTTTACCCTGGAAAAACACACATAATCATGAGTGTTGCTTCAGGGATTCATTTGTGTAATTACAGAAAACAAACACCAGAAAAACTGACTTTGTTCATGGTCCTCTTTTCATCATCATTACCAATGTAACCACAAACATGATGAGTAAGCTAATATTTCAGCATTGCCTGACACCTACAGACACAACACAGAAACTCTTTGATGCAACACAAAGAGATTTGCTTTCTTGCAATATCAGATCTATTTGTTGTAGTCCAAACACGGCGTTGCCAAGTTTAGACAAGAGTCCTTAATTGGAAACAGTGTGTAATACAACACTGACGGTGGACATTACTTTCATGTGCGGAGGAGATAGGTGGCTGGGTGCCAAACTTGGATGCAACAGCAATGAGTTCAGTAGCATAGAACAAATTGGTCTGTATATTGTACTGTAGAACACTAGAACATAACAGATCATAATTAATTCTCAAATAACTTTGATTTAATAGATCTGACACTAAAGGAAAAATATTTCAGTGCCTGCAGCTCGATAGATAAGGTCTTTTTGTACAGAGACATTAAGTATATAAGTATGAAGCGAAGTCAAATGGGACAAACAGCAAAAGAAAAACACTGAGCACTCACACAGTCCCCATATCACAGAAAAGGCCAGTGAGATTAATGACTAGAAGTGAGTGGTAAGAAATATTTACGGGAAAGAAAAGATTCATGGAAGTTACAGTTTAATACAGGGCTTTGTCACACCAACTATTGATAACGGCAATTTCATTAAATTGGCCTCAGCACGGAGCTGAATGGGCTCTAACATCACAGATAGCAATATCTTCACACCATCACTCAATAATTTTAAATGGGAGAGCAAAGAGGAACAAGGAATCAGGCATGATAAATTCTGAGGAAGATTTTATCAGACACAAGATGGCGCTATGACACCAGAGGTGGACACTGGAAGTGTTGCTGCCATTAGCAGCCAAAGAAGAGGCAGTAACCAAAGAGCAGGTTTCTCACAGTAGTGTGACTGATGACAGTAGGCGAGTTATGATGAGGAATAAGTCTTCTTCATCAACAGGCAACAACAGCAGGTCAAACAGGTACTCAGTAACTTTTAAAGAGTAATTACCAACAATCCTCAAATGTTCAATATTAAGCCAGTGCTTGAAAGTGCAAAGCAGCTCATCTGTCATTGGAACATAGGACAAGTCAAACAACTGAGGATGAGTCCAACACTGCATGCAGGTGAAAGTAAGAAAATCTATCCATCAAAGGACGACAGAAACAGCACAGAACGAAAACACTGTGGATACATTGTTGTGATCAGCATTTGGCTATTACACAGCCCACATGGGTCTGCGTTTGGATCTGTTTTTGATTGAAAGTTTCTACCATCTGTGAAACATCAGTTATTGTATCCATTTCCTGTTCAAAAACATATCAAAACTACAAACTATAATTTTCTAAATTGCAAAGGCCAAACAAAAGGCTTACTTTTTAAAAAGTGCTGTAAGGCGCCAAAAACCCGTCTATTGTTTGGAACTAATATAGGGTTCGGTTAATATGCTTTTTTTTAGGAATATACAGTACCAATTATTAGTACACTAGGAGACACATGAGCCATTTTGTACCAATGGTTGTTTGCAATAAAAAATTAAATCGTGGTTTTAAACTTTTGGAATACACAAACTCCAACACAAAACCTTGTGAAAATGCCTTTTTCTTTTTTCATGTTTAATTAAAATATACATTTTTAACAATCATCTTTCAGCGTTGATAGCTTCCAAGTACATAAGTGTGGGTCCAAATTTTGTGCTTTTTAATTTGCATTGTTTTTAATCAGCATTTCCAGGCTCATAGCTCCACAGTCACATCAAATTTTAAGGGACGAAAAACACATTGGAGTTCAGTTAAGAACTTGAACCAGATCAATTTTACATCTACTCCAGGGGTCACAATCTAAAGCAATAATCAGCAGATCAGAAAATAGGCAACATATCCATGCTTGTCTCGATTACTAGATTAGATTCTAGGTTCAACTACGGCAGTTTTACAGTTGAAACTATGGTATATTCCATAACATTAATACTTGCTAGAGAAAAAATAGTGCTGAACAAAAACACCATTTTAGCTTTACATTGTCCTATTTAATACATATTTTGAAAGAAAGTTATCAGGAGTCGGTTTTTAAAAAAAAAACATAACTAGAATGAATGAGATTAGATTAGCTAAGGATATGTTTATGTTAATTTAAAAACAGTTTAACCCTCACAGGGTACACTAACAATTGTACGTCTCAAGTGTCCAGGTCAATACATGTCTTGGTCATAATTCAAAGGTTAAAGGATTTTGAAGATGAAAGGATACTTGTAGAAATCTTAAATGTTTTCTGGATTCTTAAAATGCTATTGCACTGAGAGTGATCACACTCTAAAATTCAGTCTCTGTGGAGGGGAAATTTAAAAACCTTACTAAACACACATCATTTATTCACTACCGGAAATAACATGCAAACGCAGCTCAACACACTCAGTGTTTTCTTTCATTCATCACAACTTCCTCTGGGTGACTTTATTGGTGCAAAGTTTGAAAATAATTATATATAATACAGGTGAAAAGAGGGATGCAGACATGTTTTACAAGTTTGCTTGCTCTGCTGTAGACATCGTGATGCTTCCTGGAAAAGTGCAAATGATAATTAAAGCTATGAAAGAGAAAAAAGAAGTACAGGTAAATCATTACTTACAGACTTTCCAGGAGGGCCTCTCTCTCCTGGACTGCCAGCCTTGCCCTTCAAAGACAAACATCAATATTTGAATGAATACTGGGTAGTTTAAATCAGCTTAATTAATCTCTATTCATTATAAGAATAGTGACAATGCATTACACTTCCATGTCTGATGGTGATTTTGTGAGAGCTGGTTTTATAAATCCATATTTATTGCTACCTAGGAGTCAACAAGTTAATTAGCTTATTGGCATGCTTGGTAGACAGGACAAACTTCAGATTTTAGGTCATTTCTCTTCGACAGAATTCAAAATGCAGCTGTTATAACTGAAGACATGAATGTGGTGCAAATTAAAGGGTTATAAATCCATGCTTTGCGTGCTAAAATGCAGGGTGTAACAGTCATTGTAACACGCCATTTCCTCTAAAGTACAATGATAAAAATATTTTACGACTGCTTTATTTCAATATTTCAACCAACGCTGTCCGGGAGAGGCAGAAAATACAGCTAAATCAATACTATAAAAAAACAACACTGACAATGATATTATTACAATTAATCAAAAGATATTCTGGAATCTTCACATTAAAGCAACAGGGTCCATCTGTGCCATCAATTACAAATATCCCTTTCCAGCTACTACAGTGAATCTAAATGTATGGCATCTGAAGAAACACCGTGTGCAATCACACAAGCATGCATATGAGAGCACCTGAGGTCAGGTGCCCTTAAAATGGGTATGAGTATGCTGAGTATACATTTTGAAAAGGTGAGCTTCCAAATTTATTGATGAAAACGAAGTATCACAACAAAAAAACTCTAGCTAGACTATATTTCACAGCTCGATTGTTAAAATACGACACTTACCTTTATCCTGCTACTCTACAGCTCATGTGGCACAGCTTTTGTTACTATAACTGGCAGCATGACATAGGAATTGCATTTGACTATAACCTGATACAGAGGCAAGAAAACAAAGGCCCTCTCTGCAAATAAAAACTGATTAAAGGCCCACCGAGCTTTTATAGAGGCCTGAGGGCTATGCTAGATGCTGGAAGAAATGTTTGAAATCCCATGTGGTAATGACTTTTCCATGAGGCGAATGTGCATCTTCAAAAAGGATGTACTTGTTAACTTGATGCAGCTGGATGATGCCTGTTTTATGGCAGTGATTATTCCTGGCTTTGGATAAATGAGGATACATATAAATTTGCCTTTTCATTTCTTAAGAACCCAAAGTCTTCATCCAGAAATGTGTTGGACATGTAACAGCTACAGCATCTTAACCATTCAGCAGTTAAAGGTAAGTTTTTCTTTCCTTGTGCATTAATAGGGCACATTCATTTAAAGACTACTTACTATGAACCCCGGCTCTCCTTTTTGTCCAATCCCACCTTTTTCACCCTGCAAAGAAAACACTCATTTGTTTAAATAAATTATTAATAAAATATTTGAGGCATTCCTGCAGATAACTCTAGCACTACTACCTTGGCTAATATATGAGAAGAAGAAGCCATTTCATGCAAAACTACTGTATTGATTCTATCTGCACATAGTGATGCTTTCCACAGGGTGATGTGAATGTTTACCTTGGTGCCCTCAGGACCTGGTTCTCCCAGTGGACCATCTGGACCTCGAGGTCCCTGCAACAGCAACACAAGACACACCTCTAAAAATCACTCAAAGGATCAGCAGTAAAGTTGGCATCACAAACAAGTTGAGTTATGTACAGTAAACACTGTAGTGAAATGCCACCAGTAGCAAAGTAATCAGTCTGTATTCTCGTCTGCTTCGAGGGGTGGGTTCCACCCTGATGGCACAGCCTGCCACCCCCACAAACATTCCACAGGTTTCCCAGCATTGTAGCAACATACACAAAGGGTGACAGATGAAGATCTGTCAATACAGCCAGAGACCCATCCCTTTTGCCCCCATCCACAGGACTTTCCAGCCTATCATTCCACCTTGTCTCTTTATATCTTCCTTTGATGACCTTTCTGCTCCTGTTTTTGCCTGAGCTTTCGGCTTTCAGACGGACCCTCATGCCTCAAATATCGCTCTGCTCCCTTCAAGCTTCCAGAAAGTGAAGGCTTTATCCATCTCTCCCCTTGTTTCTTCCTGTAGTTTATCTTTCTCCCTCCAATCCTGATTTAAAGGTCATGGAGAGGAATATTTCTGCCAAACTTTTGAGATGATGAATGCCACTGTAACTTGTGGTTCATCCTTATCAGTGTTAAACACATTTCAGCTTCTGGTCATAGGTTGGGAAATGTCTTACTATCATTAAAATTTATGGCCCAGTTAGCCAAGGAGTATATCCACATTAAACTTTTCCAAAACTGCCTCCAAAGTATGTAAGTCTTAAAAGACAACTTGGTATTTTAGTGTGTATGGGATAAACAGAGTATTTCCAGCGTAATAATCTGAGTCATTGCACTAAGGGATAGTGTGGCAGGAAGATAAAGACAAACTTTAGTTGCCACAAATGCTCATTGTGATAATATTTAATGCCAATGTAGCCAGATGCACAGCATAGCTATTGTAAAAACAACAGAAAAAGTACATATGTTGATTCGGTCAGATAACACTACAAATATGAAATTAGGATTTTATCACCAGAGTGCAGCAGTTTTGAAGTGACTAGTTTACATGTTGCATTTATGGGCTGTGATTAAATCACTAATGTATACTTATTCAACCATCTCACAACAAAAACAGAAAAGTATGTAAATAAGAACAACTATATAAATTTGGCTAAAGAAAAAGAAAAGAATTATTCTACATAATAGCTAACTGTTTCTGTAGCCTCGGTGTGTGCTATGCTGCAGACAGTTAAAACAACTTCCTGGCATCTCTCTGTATTCTGCAATCACACATTTTGAGCATCAAAATAGCTGGATATACAGCACAGCTGTTGCCTTTAACCTGCATTTGATTGATTTTCTCAGACACCCCGACCATTACACATTGATTTGGTCAGCTGTTCCGTCTGTCTGTCTCACCTCCTACCAGATGTTTGCTATGATGCACAGTTTGGCTGTTTCCCGAGTAAAGACAGAGTGAAGAAGAGGGTGTTTAGCTATATTTATGGTTTTCTGGCATTTTACTGTAGACAAAGCTCTGTAATTGCAGTTTTAAAATTGAGACAGTATAATGTAGACATACTCTGACAACTAGGGGGCAAAGGTTAACTATAAACACTGTTTGCCCACAGAATAGCTGGCTTAACCAATCAATGTTTATCTGCAAGCAATTACTATACATAGTTTCTCTACATGAATATTTCTACAACAGGTGTGGGGCAGAGGATGTGCTAACTTTGTTCTCCACAATGACAACTAGTTATAAAAATATGTGTCAACTACAAATATTAAATAATTGTGCTCCTGGTCATTAGTTCTGCTTCCTTCATGTTGCATTCTGAAGTTAATTTCTTATTGAAAGCAGTGTTGAGAAAGCAGCCTTTAATTTTTAATATCTCTTCCAAAGACAAGAGATTGATAAGAAATGTGTGCCGATGGTCCAAGAGGGATTTTATCCCTGGACAATGGAGAAAAACCATGATCAGTAGGGAGGAGGATCTGAGGAGAACCATAAACTCCCTCTACCATACAGGAAATGCAACCACATACTGACACGTGTGGATTACTGTAAACAGAGCAACTCGCAGCATGGAAACTGTTGCCATATGTTTTGGTTGGCAAAATGTTGAGTCTGAGAAAAATAAGTGAACAAAGGATAAAAGGCGGTGATGAGTGATGATGTGTGAGAACCGAAGAAGTCTGGTAGTAGGGTATTACTGAACTGACTTCTCAGTATTTCTCAGCCATTTCCAGAATTACTCCCCAGATAGACACATATTTAGCTGGAGGGCTTTAGCCATGATACCATTAGGCAGTCTGGCACTGGAGTTAAGCAAATGCATCAGTTTAGAAAAGATTGAGCAAAGTAAATGTAAACAGAACTAGAGGTAAACAGTCCAACACGCGCTGCTATGTAGAACAAAGCAAAACTGGGGGAAATTAAACTGGCAGACATTGCCTTACAGCTCTACAATCTCCCACGAAGACCTGAACACTGGTGAGGAGAGCAACGCATTCCAAGACGGTACAAGAGATACTACTGCCTAGCTAACAAACAGTAGGCATGATCATAAAAGGGAAGCGTCGGTAACAATATTCACATATCAGCTGTCATGTTAACATATCATTTTTCAGGTAGACAGCATTTCTTCCAAATAGTAACGCATTAAAAGTACTATAAATATTCAGAGCTGAGGGTACTCAACCACATTTTGGCTACTGTTCAAGAACTACCAAACATTTATGGGTTAGAGATAATGCTGTTATAATAATGGATGAACACTTTAGTGCATTAATCAATAATTGTCAAACAAGCATAAAAAATGGATTGCATTGTATCATGGGTAAAACAAAAAACTAAAATTATTAATGTAAGTTGTTACTGCACCTTATTGCTTACTGCCTTTACTGGCTTTTAATCAAATTTCCACCAGTGTTCAAAATGTTTTTTTTTTATTGTTTTTCAAACACTAAAGAAATATCTATCATTTCTATACCATTACATGCAATGATCTCAGGCTGATGCAAACATAATAGGATTATTGTGGTATGCAGACACATCAAGTTTGCCCAGGGTCCATTTGAGTTCTATCTCATCATTTGAGCTTCTTGAAACTATTTATTTTGCTTCCTCGGTTGTTGCTGCTGCTGCTAAACTAAAGTTGGAATTCTGTGAAAATACAAATAACCTAACCTCAACTTAATCAGAAATCTAAATTTATCTTTGCCTCCTAACCTGTAGGTGTCATTCTTGTCTCGGCCACACGGTGTCCCACCAGGATTATCCTATCTCAACCATTTCGCATTCCAACATTGACTTCTAACATGAGATTCAGAGGACTCATGAAATACTTGTAAATGCACCCCTAAAGAAGTTGAGGCCAAGTGGAAAGACAAGCATGTGTCTTTTAATTGCTTTAATCTCTCAGATTGGAGCTGTAATTCGAAACAGACAACCAACAGTCTGATAAATGAAGTCCTTCTAGTTACTGTTGAATTGGAGTAGTCTCACATATATAACGTATAAAAGAATGGGACAACTGGCACCTAAAAGGTTAAAGACAACTCTTACCATTCTACCCTTTGGCCCAGCAATGCCTGAAATACCCCTTTGTCCCTGTGGACCCTGTGAAAAAAAAAAAAACAAGACAGAAGGCAGCGGAGAAAATTAAAATTAGGAAATTTAGGTTGCATGGTAAAGGTTGAAGTTTTTTTTATAATACTTCTTGGTTTGATGAAATTAGGACTTTAGCAGAACTACAGAACAATCAGCCAGTTAAGACAACACTGTTTACAAAAGGTCTACACTAAAGTGGGGAAAACAAAAACATGATATGATAAATCACCCACTCAAATTTTAGGTGTTTAAAACAATATGTTGTTTTAGTACTTTCCTCTAACTCAGTTGAAGGATTAGAGTTAATCTTGCAATTTATGCAATTATAATACCCACACATGGAGTACGGGAGATTAGATTTAATGGCATCCAAGCTTCACAGTACATTAGCAATGTGAGAAAAGCCCCATATGGGACTAGTTTTACCTGTGGACCTCTTGATTTGAAATAACTGCGCAGAATCTCTGCAATCCTAATCGTGTACAAACTTGCCATGTCTGTAATTTTAGCGAAGTAACAATTTCACCACAAATTACCTACCACATTTGGCCACAGAGGTCCTGTGATAATGCTTGACTCAACATCTTATGTTTTCTTCTTTTTTTTTTTTTTATTTGCACAGTTTTTGTTGTCACTTAACCAGTTTTCAGCCTCCTCCCTGCTCAAGCATAATGTAATTATGAAAGCTTTGTAGGCAAATATAAACAAAGTTTGGACAAGTTTGGCATTTGGCTCATGGTGCTACACAACATGGACACCCATTTCTAGAAAAATCAAAAACCATTCATTCATTACCTATACGCCACTTAATTCTCACTAGAGTCGAGTGGGGGGGCTGGAGCCTATCCCAGCTGACTTGGGTCAAACGCAGGGAAAAACTAAAATCTTGAAGGATAATTAGATGGATGTTGTGCATGGCAGGAACATTTTGCTGTCTTTCAGCAGGCTTAACAGCTATTATGTGGCCACCTATTAGTCATATCTACGGATAATGTCAGTATATTCAAGTAAAACACAACTGCAAACTCCAGTGAAGAAATGTAACTTTAAACAATATTCACAAAGGCAGATGTGCAAGTAGTGAGATAGGGGTGAGACAGAGCATCATGCTCTATCACCGGGTGGTGTGCACTATTTTGGCACTTTGGCACTGTTACTGTATCCAATATTGCTGTTGTTATTATTGTTATTATTGTTGTTATTATTACTAATGTTGTGTTAGTGTTGTGTTGTTACTAATACAACAATTTCCCTGAGGTACCCCACCAAAGGGATCAATAAAGTTCTATCTAATCAATCTAATCTAATCTAGTTAAGAAATGTAACTTTTAAATCCATGCAGTAAATGTAGATTTGCAGAGTCTTTTTTTGCATCAATATGCAAAACACACTATTTGTTATTACATGGTGGTGAGAATATAACACTTACAGGAGCACCTTGCATGCCGATGTCACCTGGACCTCCTGGCAACCCTGGATAACCCTTTTACCAAAACAGAAAAAACAAAACAGTAAAGAAAGGGGAGACAAGAAGCCATGTCACTGTTTAATAGCATCTACTGCATGGGTAGTAAAAGTGGTTATCATCAGACAAACTACCCAAGCCATGCTGCACTCGAGCGTCATCATTTATCAGTGATTACAACGGAGTACCAGCACAGCAGCAGTGTAAGACTATGTAGTAAAAAGTGCCTACATGCGCAACTGGAAAGTATTACAAGAGTCCTGTTGAATTGTGTTTCATATTACATTGTCAGAATGTGCTCCAGGCCCTCGAGTAAAAAAGAGACAGCTGGGTGCTGTGGTTCTCATCACAAACACCCACTCTCTTCCTATGGTAATCTATAGGCAACAATACCACAATATAAAAGAAAGTCAGTAAAGATAAAAGTGACTAAGATTTGCCAGAAAACACAAATCCCTGCAAAATCGTCTTTAAATGAGACAATCTAGAATGCAGTATGTCATGAAATAGCCTAAAGCCCTCACATGGAACTGTCACTCCTTGTCAGTGTGGCTACACCATAGCAAAACTGGTTCACACAAATCATGACAGCTCCTTATATAAGTCACAAAGTGCTCTCTCTGTCACATACACATACAAGCACACACACTAACACAGTCATTCAATCATCTAACTATCCAGCCAGCTAGCAAATTAGTCATCCTGTCTTTTGGCCAAGCCAATCAGCCAGTCTGTCAGCCTGCTAGCCACTTAGCCAGCCAGTTAGGTTAGGACTGGGGCCAAAGCCACAGACATGGAGTAAATCCAAGGCCCCCGGACAAAGAGATGCAGGCCAGCCTCTTTCTAAGACTTATGCAGCATTCGAGCAGACAGCACAAGCACTGCTGCTCTGGACAACAGCATGTTTTTTTTTTTTTTTCTGGAACACATTCTCCACAGTAGTGATTGAGCAAATGTTGCAAAATTAACTTGTCATTAACCTGTAAATACAAAGTCGCAGATATTTATCAGATCCAGCTCCAACACACTGCATGGCTTTAGGATGACAACAAAACGTAGTGAGTCATTCATATGCAAACTGGTCTACCACAAAATCAATGGGCACTAATCTCGTTAAGTGATGTTAAGTGAAAAAATCAGTTTGTAGACAATATTGTTACCGTCAGGAACACAATCTTACTCACACCATACATCTGAAACAGCTTTTAGATTGTGCTTTTACTCCTCCATTAAAAACCTCCAATTGCTTACACTGTATGGCGCAGGACTTCTTTATTGCTACAATAAGGTACAAACAGAGTGTAGTACAACACACAGACCGTTCAGTTTGTTCGATTTATTACAGGCAACATTCTTAATTTAAGTTGTAGATTTTAACAAGTCTTTGGGAATCGCTAAGGTGTCATCCTAACAAAATAAAGAACTGACGAAAAATGTTAAAACTGCAAAGACATACAACAGGCAGAAAAAACAAAAATGATAGATATATGATTAAATAAAGCTGTGGCATGGTTTAACAGTCACATAGTTTTTACCAGTTGGGGTTAGGAGATTTTAGGTAGGCAAGTCTAGTCATTAGATTTATTCAACCACACAGTCATTCGATGAGTCGCCGTCAAGAAAATCATACCTATTCTCAACACAATTTAGCATAACTAACTGTGGAAAAAATAATTTGAAATGAATTTTTCAAAGCTGTATATTTATTGTCATTGTAACAGGAGTCTGAAACCTCTCAGGCCTCTAGCAGGTCTGCTTTCATTTCCATGAACTAAAGCCTGCAGCTAAGTAACATCTGCCAAAACTCACAGCCAAAATTGCTTAGTGGTTCAGTTTTATATTCACTCTCCTGAGACATTAGTTTACTATAAAGTGTATTTAAGCTAGACTGCTGTAGCTTTGCTGATTTCTTGGAAAACCTTGTTTCCTATACACTATGCTTCGTAGGTTTACCAGCTCTCAGAAAAGATTCAGAGCCTGCAGAATATCCTGAGTGGATGCACTTACCCTTGGCCCCTTCTCTCCAACTGGACCTGTTGGACCTGCTGGTCCCCGGTCCCCCTGTTAAAAACAGTAAAAGAGAAAGAGAGAGAGCTGATTATTAAATTGTGGAGCTTCAACACTGAAAACTCCAACACAGCTTCATGTTTACCCTTCCTAATAAAAGCCATGAAACTGGAGAGGAGTTTCTTAAATGTAGAAGATTAAAGTGACAGCTGGATGAGTGGAGTTTAAAGCAAGCAGGTACTATGAAACTCCTTTGGTGGCACTCTGCACAATGTTAAACGCAAAGGTAACTCTAGGTGAGCAATAAAGCTGCCTAGGTCATCAGTTTAACCCCTCCAACACTCGTGTCAGTGGTGCATTAATCCTCTTTGAACTGTGTAACATTCATGACTGTACAAGTACCCTTCCAGTTCTTGTTGCACTTCAATCAAACAGTGAGCGCAACAGTTTAAAGGCACTGCGTTGGAAACACAAGTCTAAATCAGAGGCATGGTAATGAATTAAACATATATAATGTGAAAGGAATTTGTGGGCTGTCAGGGTATGACTGGTGCTGAAAGACTGAACCAGGAGGAGGATTTTGTGTAAGAGGAGTAGGAGGACAAGCAAGAATCTGACAAGCAGATGGCTTCCCATCACAAGAACATGTTCTGACAAACGGGCCTTCTGGATAGGAAGGAAAGGGCAACAGGCTGGGATATAGGGAGTGAACAATGGAGATGGTAAGAAGGTTTTTCTTTTGGAGGTCTGTCAATAATCAACAGCCAGACTTCACATGCTGCACAACTGCGTGTAGCATTTAAAATTTTTTATTTTTTTTTATTAAGCTGAGATACAACAGGAGTCAAACATGGGGAAAGCATCTTGAGCATTATTAAACTGCCATTACCAATGTGTTGCTATCGACATTCAGGTTTTACAAGTGAATATGAACTTAAATAAGCAACAGTATGAGAAGCAAGTCAGCAATGCCCATTGTCTAATGACACTCGTCAGAAACAAGTCATACTTTGACAATATTAACAGGTAAACTTGTCTCAAGAGGCTTGTCAACTAGTAAACTAAAATTTTCTTTTGAATCCTCCCTGAAATTACTTGCTTCAGCAGAGGTGTGGGGGCATGAGACAGTAATGGTGACGTGGATTTGACAATATTGTTATTGATGTGGATGTGAGAGTGTTGAGTGTTTATACAAGCATGTGTTCCGGGGCCTCCGGGGCCTCTGGGGCCTCTGGGGCCTCGAGCCATGGCTGCTTAGCATAGGCCTAATTATAGGGGTCTACCACTGACAAGCAAGCAGCTGATGCTGTCTGACAGCTTAATGACAGAGAAACACACTCTTTACCTTTTCACCGGGAACTCCTATCACCCCAGCTATCCCGATCAGGCCCACTGGACCCTGGAGAGGAGAGACGAGAGGAGAGACACTGTGAAACATAAACACTTCACACGAAATTACGTCAGTGTGAAGACCTGATCTTCATTCATTAAACGTTTTCTTCTCAACATGTGATGACATCTAGAATGCAAGAGGTCATGGACGATGTAACACTTACGTAAGCAAGACCAAGGAAAAACCTGTACGTTGGGCTGAATATAATTTCACTGCTGCTACTTCTGAACAACAAAGATTCACATCTCGGCTTGCAATACTAAAAACATATTTTATACATTTACGACTCTTACAGTAAAAAGCCAATGTAAGCACATGATTATTTGGCAGTTAACATGGCGTACCTTTATAGAGTCTAAATCTGTTTTACAACCCATATGGAATAAGCGATTAAGACGATTCTCCATAGGGTCTCATTTTCTGCGCACCAGCATCTTTTTATAATTATTCTCAGTGAGGAGAGAGTGTATGTGGCCACATGTTGCCACTCATTGAAAAAGCACTTTTTTCAGAGCATTCTATTTTGTTAGACAGCAACAAGTGTTTGTGGTTGAAATCTCAAATGTAAAACTTCTCAGAAAAGTGCTGGTCCTTCCTTTTTAGACTACCAATAATATGGGCAGGACTAATAGGTTCCCTTTGGTAATCAAGAACTTGGAAGACAAGCTTGTTGTGATCATGTTGATCTATCCCATTTTGGTTGACCAAAATTAAATCAACATACAATACTGTCACTGAAAATGCATGTTGCGCTAACAGACAACTCAGTAAACTGAACATTGCACATGCAGAGAAAATCGCTGTGCCATTTTGGGTAAATCTAATATTAGAACGTCTTCTTTCACTCCTTATAAAGTAACATTTGTGGACCCCAGGAAGAATAGCCAATGCTTATGCTGGTGCTAATGGGGATCCTCATAAACGAAACATTTGGTCACACACCTGTCTGAATAGCTGTGCTACTGTAATTAAGTGGGGAGACTAGAGGCTTCTTTGTGCACAGCCACCTAGAAAGCCTCTACCATAGCCTGCACGTGAGTTAGAACATTAGTAAATGGTAACATCTATTGATCAGCAAAAGAGGAGTTTGGGGTACAGTTTCGTTTATATATTGCCTCAAAAGATGGTGAAGATGAATCTCATTTTCAGTTTCATTTTGATGCACAGGTTTGTACATTAGCAGGAATGTAACAACATGGAAAAGAAAGCTTTGCTCGGTTTGTTTACATGTGAATATGAGGTTAAAAAAAAAATTGCCACTGAAAATGTATGATCATTAGAAATAATTGTGATCTCAGTCTTGATCAAAATAATTGCGGTTATCATTTTAGCCGTGATCTTGCAGTCATAGCATCCTGCCAGAAATTTCCTGCCACAGAAAAACAATATATGGGCAACTGCCCTTATTCAATAAAGCCAGAAAAGTTTGCAACCTTGTTTTGACTTATGGGACTAAACAATTGTCTGGCAAGAAGGAAAAAAACATTTCATGGGCACAATAACAATGGCTGGTAATTACTACTTGATTACTAATTTCACACCATGCAAAAATTCAAAACAGATGGCCCCCCAAAACATGCTAACTACTCTGTAAAGAAGTCCCTATGGGGAATGCACAAGCTAATTTAAATGTAGGAGCTTAAATTATGAGAGAAGCTTAACCATTTCCAGATCAGTCATCTGGGACAGGGGCTATGGTTTGAACCACTGCCAGCCTCTCCACTGGACAATCTGGAGTTCAGGACCAACAGGAAGATTTATGGGTGGCTGGTTAGACCTCTAGCTAGAAAAGGCAACTGTATTTTTTAAAACTTAAAATTGTTATTGTGTTTACATTTCTAAAACAAAACCTAGTGTGGAAACAATGAAAGCATGAACAGAGACAATAAACAGAAAAGACAGAAGCAATACAGTCACAAGCACCTATCATGAGACAAACTAAAGCCACAATACCGCCAGTGCACAACACCACAGCTTTTGCACTAAGCCACCAGGACACTGAGTAACTGTTTTTAGCGTTAATAATTTATTTGACTGCCCAATGGCAGACCATGGTGGCCAACCACTAAAGCCACTGTGGTCAGACTGTGGCTGTTTCTGTTGTGTGGACCAATTTCCAATGTTGCACTTGATATATTCACACTTAATCTTGAACAGGTCACAAGAGTCTACATGACTGCTGTTACTACCATCATAAAATCACGTAGTACTAATCTATTTTTGCATACCTGTATGTATCTAGAACTAGAGAGAAAACAAAAATCAGAGAGTGAAGCAAAGTGACTGACAAGAAACAGATCGCTCAGAAAAGCACAATGCGATGTTGTTCCATTGCCTATTCGCTAACTTAGCTAAAAGTCGAATAATTGGAAAGTGTTACTCATTTTTGCTCACATTAAAAGTATTACCCAACTGAATGTAAGTAAAGCAGTTGAGTACTGGTTTAGTAGCAGGGATGGAGCCTGCAGGCATGGGAACAGGAGCTCTAAATTGACCTCAAATCCCTTAATTGGGACATGAAGTAGGACAATGTGGTACCCTGTATCATTTACCAGAAGGAAATGGTTTTACAGGCTTTTCCATGTGACAGGGCCTTGACATTGGAGCTTTAACAGTAATGTTTTAAAGGTGATCTGGTTTCTCAGCCAGTACAGCCCTGTTACACAAGTACTGCTATACCCATTAACCTTACAGTTGGGGAAGAAATCCAACCCGAACCACAAATTGCTAAGAGTATTAAGGGTCTCCCTCACACGTGCCTCTTTCTCATACACCCATGGAAGTTCACACAGAGTCAGTGACATGAAATCAAAGCACACTGGCTGACATGTCAACTGCAATTCAAAGCGCACCTGCAGTTGCCTTTGATAATTGAGGTCTGATTAATATTTTATTAGTTGTGGACTGGAAAGTGACATGAAAATGGAACAGTCAGCAGCCTATCTAAATTGGCTGAAATATACGATGCTCTAAAATCGTCCAATAAAATTTCACTTGAAACAGTTTATGTGAGGCCTGGTGGTGATGCAGGGCCACTCAGTGAAGACAGGTGGACTTAGGCCTTATTGCATCAGCCCTGGGTTAATAATCTTTCTCAGTTTCTTACACGTCTAATTTATCTGGAAAGTGATGTAATGGCATTCATTAGAGTCACCATATGTTCTAGAGTTTTTTTTCTCTCTCTGCATAGCCCCATGGTTCCTGTTTGGCTTCAAAGGCCCCTCTACTCAGTAACTGCCTAATGCTTCTCATATGTGCACTGCAGCAACACAGTCCGACATGGCTCATTCAGTTGCCTCCACTATGTACAGAATGCAAATATTAACATTAAGGGGCCTCTGGGACGGACAGGCATACTTTGGATGTTCAGAGCAGTTGTGTCCATGTGAGGATTTTACAAAGGGGAAATGTCCCAGCATTTCTCTAGCGTGTCTGTGTTGAGTAAAACGCATTACCTGATGCATAAAACAAACAGACGTATATAAAATTATGATTTTACAATCAATTGGTTGCTTTAGAAATAATCCTAACACAGATGTTTCTGGACACTTGTAAAGCCACTGGATAAAGACCAACATCTTTTGGCCATTAGCTTTACCTTAAGTTTTTATAATTTAACAACAAGCAACATAATCATGATTCTTAGGCAACATACATAAAACACACTTTTGCAGGCTTTGAGCCATAAACAAATGTGCAAACCCAAATGAGGTCACTTCCACAGAAGATCTGTGATTCTGCTGTGGTCTTCTGCCAGTTTCATGATGAAAACACGACTTGGTGGGACAGGATCCACATTTCTCTCAGCAATAAAAATGGGTCAGGAAGACATCAAGACACCAAAAGTGCTCCTGTGACTTCCTCCAACATTGCCACACTGGAGCAAGTCATACACTTTGCAGAGCACTGTATTCATTATCTTAATCTAATTAATTTTAAGTAAACTATTAAAAACGTTTAAGGATAGGAACTGGAACTAATAAAAAAGAAAACTGCAGCACAGGCTCTACCCCAGCACTCTTGCAAATGGATTTAATGAAAAGCTACAACTTCCCAGCTTGATGAATGTTAATTAATGTCATTAGAAGTGTGAAAGCGACTTACTTGCGGTCCGATTTTTCCAACATTTCCCATGTCCCCTTTCTCTCCCTGCAAGCAGTCAACATCAAACGGTATACTGGTTAGCTTCCTGTAATTACAGAAGATCTCGGCCACCATCCTGCACTGCTACATGAGCAGTGCTTACAGGATATTACAAGTGTAAAAAGGAACACACACATGGACTGCATTGGACTGTGAATAATTTGATGTTGCTTCTTACTGTGGTTTGCCATCAACTAAGATGATGGCCCTGGGAGAAATAATTCTCTCTCCTAATTAAAAGCATGTTTACAATACTTTAAGTATAGGCAATATGGGGTTCAAAAACATGGAGACATTGGTAGTCAGAGGTATGGGACAGACCGTAATTCAGAATAATACAATTTTGAAACACATGATACTTTGATCATGGCACAGCATTTGCGGCGGGTTCAAAGGCCAATTACAAAAGCCAATAAATGAGGGCTATGCCAAGAATGCTGTGCTACTGACCTTGAAACTAAGGGTAAAATAACATAAACTGAGGGCAAAAGTACAGTCATCAGCGTGTACTACAGATGGAAGTATTGACGAAAGTAAATATAGTGGATAATTTAGGATTTGAATGGCAGAAGCTAATACTAAATAAATATACCCCAAGTGCTAGGTGTTACAGCTAACACTAAGGGGTGTTTTCGTTTGGCTATTTGACATGCCTACAGTGTCAAAATATGTTAGCTACATACACAACCTACTCTGGTATGTAATAAAAACACTGAAGTTAAAATTATTAGGGAACTTGTGAAATGATTTTTGATCACTACACAACTTGACAGCAAACATAATTTTCCTTATTACTTGTACTTTAGTTATTACTACCCGTTCTATAAACTAAGTACATTGTAAGGTATTAACACATCTCTAAGGGAAAAAAAAGTTATTAGTTATAAACGTGGACTCACCTCTAAACCCTCGGGGCCAGGTTCACCTATGTAGCCTTTCCTTCCAGGTCTCCCCTACAAAGACACATAAACACACATACAAACAAGTAATGATCAAAAGACAGTCGTAAAGCTCATAACATTTATCTCATCTCCTCCCAGCTGCTTCCTGATGGAACTTCTAAGTGAAATGCTTCATTCAAACCACCTGCAAAAGGCTCAACATATGAGCATGTGTGTCTTTGTGTGTTTGTGTATATCCACTGTGTGAATTTGGGAGTTCTTACAGTAGGGCCAGCGCTGCCAGGTGGGCCAAGTGGTCCTTCATCACCCTGCAGAAACAGTACAGTTTAAACACAATTTTTCCCCAAACAGAGCGACACGCACAAGTACACACTCAATTGTACACAATACTGTTGATTGAATACAGCTGGAGCATCAAACAAAAAGAGAAAATGCACACATGTATTAGAAAATGTTTAAGTATAAAAAAGCTCATTGTTTACAGTAACCACATTTATACCGTAATTCCTGCATAAGTTCAAATCCTAAGACACATACTGACACCAACTCAGTAGTAGTATACATGCATTCATTATGTGCACTGGGAGTGTAATTTGTGACAAAAATGTCTTTATGTGGTGTAAAAAAGTAATAATCCTTCTTTACATTCTGTATGTACAGGTATGAACATGATTAAGTAGGAGTTCCACAGACAAATAGTAATATAGTTTTAAGATGTGTACAATATGATCACATCATCACTGGTTCAAAACTTAGAATATACTGTACACTTATTGGATGACTCAAAAAATTAAAATCTGGCCACTGCACTCCTACTAATACATGTGAGAGAATTCTAAGTTTCTAAAAATACCTCGCTGTGATCCCCCAGCATATGAAACCACAGCCACAAGAGAAACTACAATTATCAGATAAATGTAATCTACTTAACTACTCAAAATGTTTGTGATCTCACCAAGCTTGTGTATTTTACACAAGCGCTTAAGTAAATGTGCTTTGTTACTTTCCACCTCTAAGCTCCTGGGTATTAAGGCTTGTGACTGCACTTTTATCTGACGAAGGTGTGTGTGATGTAGAGCACACTGGCCAACTCCTCACCTTTCTGAATGGGTGCCAGGTCAATACTCTAACAATCAACACAATAGAAAGCTGTGTGTGTTGTACACCTTCCAAAGACTTCTGTTCCTTTTTCCAGGGCTGGAAAAAATTTCAGCCTTGTTTTTATAAGCACCCGATAGTGAATCATGACTTCACCCGGTGGAACATGCCCCGAGAGATATCGCAGAAAAAAACACTCCCCCAGCATCTGAGCAGTTTGCGATTTGACTTGATGCGGGATAAGATGCCATGTGATAATTAATCTTATCTTTGTTGAAGGATCAAATGGAAAACCCTTAATGAGCCATATTTTCCATTTCTCTGTGCCATGGAAACAAAGGCTGAGCAGACATGTAGCACTGAGTTGGGTGTTTGATTGTCTCACCTGGGTTCCTTTGGGCCCTGGCGGGCCTTGGGGTCCTCTTGCACCTTGCAAACCCTGAAACACAGTCCAATGCATGAATTAATGAAATAATGAAATAAATGGATGGGTGAATGAATAGAGGAAGAGAGATGTTGTTCTACCTTTGGTCCAGGTGGACCATTGGGCCCTGGCACTCCAATGTCCCCAGGAAATCCCTTGCAGAATCAAGACAGAGACATCAATATTGCATACTATTATGTCACCTGTCATGACTTACATGGCATTATTTAGTTTCATGCTAAACATGTACATAAATCAGTGCGGTTCTGGGTAAAATATACGAGACACGGGATAACAATCTCTTTAAAATGGCAGGTATATAATGGGTTTACTTGTGTGTTAATATAGCAACGCCTACTTGCAAATCACTGAAGATAGAGCTTATGGGGAGGCAGGCTTATAGAAAATAGATATAAAAATAGTGATGGATTACTTCTGAGCTGATAGAAGCTGAATACCTTCAAACGGGCCTGCCATTACACACTCACTCATTTCAGAAAATTTAGCTCCTGGCTGTGAACTATGTGACCTTTGGTCATTTAGCACTCTTGAGTGCAACGTGTCTTTGACATTGTCCGTACTTGTCACGTGCTTTGCAGCATCAACATTGACCCCTTTGACAAAAGGTGAGGTATTCTCCATCTAAACACAGACTGCTGGAGGAATATGGCAGAAGCGGAGAACCAAGGGACAAATTCTAAATATTTTTTTAATTCAATAGATTGAAGTTGTAAGGTATTGGGGTCCAAGGCCAAACCTCAAATTCTATTTGGATGTGAAGTGTGACTAATTTAACATTATATCACACAAAACATGAGATCTTATTAATACGAATGCACAATATTGTAAAAATATGAACCAACAGGACTTAACTGTAACACAAACAGCCTCAATAGGCTGCATTTATTATTTAGACAGACAGACAGACAGACAGATAGA
>NW_007577762.1:233439-338744 GCF_000690725.1 Stegastes partitus
TATGCAGAAACAAATAGTTGTTATAATGATAATACTGAAAACAAATTACCACTTGATAACAAATAAAATGTCGAAACTTGTCACATGTATATCTTACCTCTGGTCCCGGTGGCCCAGGTGGTCCTTGTGGCCCTACTTCTCCAATTTGACCCTGTTAACAATACAATAAGATACAAAGACAAACAGAAATAAGAAACTGAACTTGTTCAACTTTCCTTCTTTGTTTTCCATTCATGTCTAAACTCTCTTGTACAATTCCAGTGGCTATTACACCACGCTCTTATAACCATTTCAAACTATTCAATAAAAGCTTAATCACACTGGTGAGTGTAGAACAGACAACATAAGTGGCAATATAATGTTGCATCTATACTTTCTATCTAGTCAGTACTTATCACCACACTCTAGTGGAAGAAATCTATAAAAGTCTGCCGATTTCTTCCTGCTGAATCTACATATAAACTACTTTCCTCCAGCAAACTTCAGTTGTCAGTCAGTCTTACGAAGACAGTTTAAACAGATTTGGTTCTGAGGACACCCACACTGAACTGAGGCAGGAGTCAGTGTGGACTGAATAGGACTGCATGCTTCAGTAATACTTTCGTTAGTTATAGTCTTAGAAATGTATTTGCAAATTTATGTAACTTTTCATGTTTTCTCAACAATGTTTTAGTCACAGTCAAACAAAAGTAGGCTCCTGAAAAACATTAGATTGATTAAGGTTTTGTATTGTTAACTGTGTGGTGGTATTGTGAATCTTCTTTTTCTTTCTTCATGTCATTACACTGGATAAACCATGTGGTTGTTCTCATTTTATAAGGCCTGTAGTAACTTGACTTCTTGCAACAGCTGATGTTGCACAGACACTAGATGCTCTGGACAGGACAGCACTTGGACTTGTTTTGGAAAGTGTTCAAGGTTTCATCTTAGTTTCTAATCTGAGTTTAGTTCCACTGATAAGCAAAGAAGCAGCCGTTAAAAACATTTTATTCCACTTTTGTCTTCCCTCATTGGAGTGTTCTACCCGAAGCCGATGTGTTATGAATGTCCACTGAATTAATTTTAGTTTATGAGGCAAAAGATTTAGATCTTATTGCAGTACACCACTTTTACTTAGCTTTGCCTATAAAAGTTGGACAAAACCTGTGTAAAGTGGCACGCACACTCAAACATGAAAATGCACAAACTGATAAACCTTCATTAATATTTACATATGCAACTTTGCCTTCACAGACACACTCACAGTCACACGAACGTACCGGTGGTCCTGGTTTCCCCCTGGGCCCAGTAGGACCAGGCGCACCAGCAGCACCCTGAAAAAAGACAATACTCTTATACTGGTCTAACAAACCATTTGTGAGCATGTTTCATCCATTTCCGTATAAAAGCCTGCATGTCTGGATGTGCCTCTGAGTACAAACCCTTTATCACATAGAATAAGCATTATGTGATGACTTCATGTGATTAATGAGTCGACATCTGTATTCATTTTAACACAGACAATGCATTTCTGGACTTGTGGAGCAGTTTTGATTATTCTTGTTCTGATTTTGCAAAGACTGACTTTTCTGCTTTGTCTGATAATTTGTCATAGCAGGAGGAAAACAAAGATCTTTTACATGTGTAAAAATTTAAGAAAAATTGAACAAAATGCATTAATTGTGGAAGTGTTGTCAGGTCACATGCTAATGAAACATGAGCATGAAGTTTACAAAGTAAATTCATAGTAAAGTAACATGTTAATTTTTCCTAACATGCAAGTAATAACAGATGTTGAATGTTCAAATGGCATTAGAGCCTTACCTTGTCACCTTGATACCCCATCTCTCCTGGCTCGCCCCTTTGTCCCACTTCACCCTAGATTTCACAGTAATCATACAGAGATATAACATAGTACTGCCCTCCCACAGCAATCACAATACGACCACAAATAGGAGATAGATAAGAGATTTAAACTACACTGTGCAGAACGAGTAACACTTATTATGTAGCGTTATCAATTATCAATCAAGTATTAGCAATGTTTGATCTACCATAAAAAACTGCTAACTCACTCTATCATGTTACAGAACTTAAAGAGCAACTTACAGACTGATTTTTTTTTCTTGCTAAATTTATACTTTGATATATGATACTATTATTTCTTGGACATTATTTATTCAAGGTGATGCACAATTTTATATTATAGGACACATAACTCAGACTAAAGTGTGAAATTTTGGACATAAACACTCTGCACTTATGTACAGGTGGAGAGACTTCACTGCTACATGTGTAATGACAAATGTGGTCATATGCAGCGCTCGTTTTAGACAATGATTATGTTCCCAGAGATACAATAAAGTTCTAGATGAGACATCTATGTCAGGACCGTTTATTTCAATTCCACCATCAGCAGCAGCTTCTGGTAACAGCAATGGTTACAGATCTTCCATAGGTCCATGACAAACTGTGCTTGTTAAGGCTTCTTTTATGTTTATAAATCTCTAAGTTAGTCAGCTGTCCCCAACCTGTTTTTCAGCATCACACACAATCATAAGATTTAGTACTGATTTGTATTAGACAAGTGAGACATGACTGATACCTGCTTATACTTGCACATCAGTTTCTATTAGTTAGTATCAATACAGCTACCAGTAAACAGACAACACTATACTGCTATATCCTGATAAGAGATAGCAAACTTTATTGTTGTGAGATGCTAGACACAATAACAATATGAAACAACAGTCACCAACCAAGACACTGGCCCTGTTCTCTACTGGTTCTTCTGATCACTATATCATGTCTTAGTGCTAGCCTTTATGTCTCTTAATCCTTGTCTGTTGTTGGCCAGCAGGCTCATAGTTAAAAAGCTGTGAATCATCATACGTGAATGAATATACATTTTCAGGGTCCAAACTATTCTTTTGGTGCATATTTCATATTGCTAAACTCAACCTAATTTCTCCTTTTTGTGATGACACAACTAAGCTATTTTTTAAAATAAAATTGCTCAAAGTTATTGTAGTGTACATTTACACATTTCGTTTTTTTAAAATCCTAGTTTCTTCCTTTTTTTTTTTTTTTTTTTAAAACACATTAATTCACCAACCTGCAAATTGCTCTTTAAGGCTGTATGGGGGCTGTGTTATCAAAATGCCAACAGGATCTTAAAAAATGGGCTACTGACACATTACACACAGATACACTGCAATAATATAAATATTTAGATCACCTTATCACCTTTCAATCCAGGCAGACCAGCTCGTCCTGCTGGGCCCTGCCACAGAGAGAAGAAAGGAGGGAGGGACAGTTGAAGAGGGAAAAGAAATGATGCTGATAACAGCTGACATTGTAGCAAAAAGTTATGAAACTAATTTGTTATATTTAGTTAATAATTCATTTCTCACATTATCTTTATATATTTGAACATGTCAAGGGATGTCAACAATGCATGATTCGGAGTGACAAACTGCATATTTCACAGACTGAATGATTAACTAACAAAACAGTACAGTGTTTTCCTAAAATTTAGAGCATTAGCAGTAGCCAATATCTAGCCTACCTGAGGTCCCATCAGACCTGGAATTCCTCGTGGTCCCTCAGGCCCCGTGTCACCCTGTGGAGAGAAGGAAACAATGGAATTTATGTGTCACAAATACAGAAACATAAACACACACACACCGACTGGCATGTTTTTGATCCCGTCTCGATGCAATTTTGACATGAACACTATTTGCGGTTTCCTACACAAGCATTCCTTTTTGTCACAACCTTCCCAAAGGACTAAGCGGTGCTGACAGTCTATCCAGTTATTATGTGTGGGTCTAGGCTTTACCCTGCTCACCACTGCCAGCCCACAACATCCACTCTAATTGACATGGTGAGGTGTGAATGGACAGGAAATTGGCTGGACCAAAAAGTGCCCTTTTGCAAGCAGACAGGTGGGCCACTGATGAGGTGGTTTTACTTGTCTGCAATAACTGTCATTAGCAATGATGTTGTGGTGCTAATGACCGTGTGCGTGTACTACTGCACATTGTAGTAAAGTAATCATCCAGAAGGCCTGCATGCCTGATGCATATTTTTTTTTTCTTTTGAGGCAGGAGGAAGGTTTGAAAGTAATAAGACTAAGTGTGAAGGAGTGTCTGACAAAATCTGCTCCAAGAGAGACAGGAGCAAAGACAATGTCATAAAAACGAATACAAAAACAATTGGAAATACTAAGCTTTCTATTATTTTTCTGCAGTAATGAGTCTGAGATGAAAAATCTTATAATAGCAATTTTAGGACCATTTCACCTTTTACTTTATTTGCTAAAGCACCACTAAAAACTATCAATCTGTCAGTCTGTCTTCTCTCAGTCAGCCTGCCCAATATCAAAAAAATGCAAGTGAGAGGTGAGTGAGAGAACATGGTCAATGTTATGTCATCATGGACATGTGGCTTAAACTAGGAGTCCATCTGGACCCTGTAAGGTTGGTGTTTGATGCTGAGGCTCCACTTTGGTAGTGCAGCAGGACCAACACAAATCACATATGTTCTATCAAAAGAGCTTTCAAAAGAGAGCACATGAAAAATTACATACTGAGAGAAGAAAAGAAGGGAACGAAAACTTTCCCCTAAACTCTGATGTCTGCTAGACCAGCTGAAGTGGACTGGTACATCGACATCACACACAGACTTTGCTCAAAATGCTGTCAAGATGAAGCCTGACTGCCAAGTGATTAGCCATTATCCAAGTCGCTATCTGCCAGCCACACGGGAAGACAAGTGATTCAAGATTTGATGAAAACCAGATTCTGTCATTCCTGTGCATCTTGTTTCAAGGCAACCACTGTAGCCTCACAAAATGCAATCAAACATAAAATGGTTAGGCACCCAGGGTACTATCATAAACCCATTTACATTTGTCATTTCAAGAGCCTCACATTCAGACAAAACCCAGATGAGATTTAAGACACTGTAATTTACACCAAACCACATATATGTGTCTCCGTTAGCCACATCACAAATCTGGTTGGCTACACACAAGAATAACTTCTGCACTTAAGCATTTAGGCAATTAATTATGAGCAAGACTAAAGTTTTATTGCCTTTACAGGCTAACTCAAGTTCCCTCCCTCTCTCATACAAACAACGCTGTCTAAACCGCACAAATCATACAGCTTCTCGGTGTGCTTTGTATTTAATTGTATTTGTAGAAGGCATTTTTCTATGCTGTGTTAATGAGACAGAAAACAATAACTAATTTTACTGGTAACTAGCTGCAGTAATGATGCATTTTTTTTACTCAGTTGGTGACTGGCTGTTTCTATAGACCAGTCCAGGTAGCTTGAATGGTTGGGGTGAAAAAAAACATAACCACAATGTCCACATGTCCCAGCTTTTTTGTCTCTCTCCACTGCCACTGTCACATAAAGTCCTAAATGATATATTCTTCAAAAAGACTGCATATTAATCTTGGAGTGACGGATGCATTTACACCAATATCTGGCTAGAGTGTGTCTCAAACCAGCACCTGAGGTAATTTGAAAAACTGGAATTCAGTTTGTCTTCAAGGCTTTTTGGATGTATTCATAAGATCCTTTTAGACCTGATATAATCTGCCCAAGATGCGTGAAGAGCAGGTTTAAATGGGGTCAATCATATTCTTAAAATGTAAGATGCCTGCGGGAAAATGCAGTTAAATTACTGGGCATGTAGGCCTCGCTGTACCATGTAAAAATGATCAAAACTGGTTGAAGCAAGTGTTAAAGCAGTAACACACACACACACACACACACACACACACACACACACACACACACACACAAAGAAGCATATTAAAATTCACTATTCACTATTCGTTTAGGCTGTGTAACAGAATCTGGCTGCATCACATTTTGCTGAGTCACGCACTGGCAAAGACATCAAGTGCATACCACAACGAACACTTGCTGTTTCTGTTCTCTTTCTGATGACTTAACTAAAAAGTCTAACCTTGTGTAATTGCCTTTCGATACATGAGTGAGCACAACTAGAGCCACAAGGGTGTGGCTGACATTGGCAAGTGCAAATGAGTTTTAGATGTCAAATTAAAGTTCTTTGTGAGATCTACCCTGTGTCAAAATCACTCAGCTGGCGAATGGAGTATGAATTAGATCAAAGACTGGATTAAAGAGATTTGAGTATTTTGCCTCTTGAGTGTGATTATTCAGAAGTACTTCATAGTTTACAAAGAGACAAGCAAGAGCTACATCAGCTTTAATTACTAATAATTAATTTCTCTTCTTTTTGGGATGGATCCAATAATTTTACCAGTTACTTATATAAACTTCAAAAAAATTTCAAGTTTGTAATTAAAATGGCACAGCATTACATAATGCAAAATGCAACATTTTGTTCAGCTCTAGCATTTTTAAGATATGAGCTTTTTAAACTACAATCCTATCATGTTCTTGGTTGCTCTGTGACATACCACAAAAACTTGAAGCTATGGAATTTTGCAACCACACTTTCCTCAGAACTTATGTTTAACATAATTCAATGAGGTGACATATAGTTCACCAGATTTAGCTGTGAAGTAACAAAGGGTACGGCATCTTAATTGATAGGATTGATATGGTCAGAAATATGAAAGAGCTATATGTTAAAAAGCAGCAAGAATAAAAAGGAAAGGAAAGGAAAGGAAAGGACAACAGAGTAAGAGTAAGACAGACTCTTGCCACATGAGGTTTTATTGCCACTCTGTGTTCCGACATATGACTCTAATATAATAAACTATTCTTCCACAAATGCAACTGAGTTTTGTCTCAGTGTCCACTTCGTCAGCAAGGGCTCGATCTGACATGCCAGGGCATGCAATAAATCAAGAAGTAGACACTTTAAAGCAGTTTTTTAAAGATGACAATTTTAAAAGGGACACATTTACACTGTTTGCTAATGTAGTAAAGCATAGTACTTTATTTTGCTATTGCTTATTGTTATATGCATTTAAAGCATGCATATAATCATTGTATATACATCAAAATAACCTGCTGACTTGCAATCTGTACTAAACATTTAGTGTCCTCTGAATGTTACAAATGCAAAATGAAAACAATAGGACGATGAAATGTTGCATTTTCGTCACTTTTGATCGCCTGACATGTGTAACCCTTTGCATAACAGCCTTGTTTAAGTAAAAGCAAAAAACGCAAAGACAGTGTTTGCATTTTTCATGTCTGACTGTGTCAGCAGTAAAGATGACTTACAGCCTCTAGCTGAGGTGAAGGTTGAGGAAGCCCATCCCTCCAGATGTGTCTCGCGCCACACAGTGACCCTTCAAAAACCCCAATAAATCCAATGCTATGAGGACAGCAAACCCACGTAAATGAAGCTTGAAAGGATGGCACAGTAAAATGCCGTATACAGTTGTATCAATTTTGCTGACATGAACATCTGGATGTTTTAGAGGCTTCTGTGAACTTAGAGACAGTACTACATTCTGCAGTTAAAAAAAAAAAAAGCCTGCTTGTTCTCTATTAGGACTATGACCGTCTGGATTTTTTTCACACTGCAGTAATGAGACAGAGCCTCCCAGGTGGTTACACTGCTAACCTTTAAGGCCTGTGAGTGTCTTTTAAACACCGACACATACCGGTTGATGGGTGAAACTGAGTGAGCTTGGGTGACTTGTTTTGCTTTGGTGTAGAAACTGGTGTTTCTTTAGTTTCCAAAACTGACATTTGACATAAATCTATCATGCTGTTTGTCAAATGTTCATATGCTTATGTAAGAGTCATTACTTTCAAAAGTAAAAAAGATGCCGACACACAGTGACTCTTGCATACCACAAGACAGGCACGATAGAAGCTTATTCTCGGCGACATGTTTGATTTGTTACGAGGTTTAATGTACTGTCTAGTTACAGAGTTGTACAGAGTTAATAATCATGCAATATATAAACTGATCTGGTACCTGTCTTTATGCAGACCCATTTATGTACTGTTACTAATGTCAGTGATTGAATATGACTGACTGAATAGGAAAGCACCAGGAACATGTTTGATAATAAAAGAGAAAAGAGATTAGTGGAAAAAAAACCATAACAGTGGTAACGAGTTTGACCAAAGGAATATTAGACAATATATCATCAGCGGTACAACTCAGTAACCATTCGAATTCCACTCTCCGTATACCTGTCATAATATGCGTGCAGTATTATCCAAAACTGAATCTGAATTTTTCCTTTTCCTTTATAACTCTCGGCTGCACTTTCTCAAATGTTCTCTATGAGATTTTTTTAAACACGTTAAGCCCATGTTTAGCACTGCATGTCATCCTATTTACATTATATATATTTGACTCTCTGTGGAATAATTATGGCTTTAGCATTGGCCAAATTCTAAACATACATGTAAGAAACCTGAGCACAACTTAACACAACCATTTCAACAGTGGCAGTCATCACCAGTGAGAAACATACTGCCATCTCAAACAAAAAACCCTGGTTATGCAATAAGGCAAGTCAAACCAAAACATGACTGGCAGTTTGAAAACACAACACATCCTGTTATCCATCATCCAAACCTCAATCGAACCACAAAAGACAAACAGAATGAAAGATGGATAACCAAGAACTTTTCAAAATAAGTACAAGACAGACAGAGGCAGAGCTGTGAGCTAAGTGAGTGACAGCTGAAAGCCTATCAGGCCGGGAAAATCAAATTAATGTTTAAATGCCAGTTAAAAAAAAATAAAAAAAATCATACTCACCCTCAGACCAGGGAAGCCGCTAATGCCAGTCCCACCAATAGGCCCCTGTGAAATATCATAGCAACATCTTCAGTGCACAATGCAGGACACTGACAGGACTGAAAATGTTTTGTGTCCAAGGCTGCATAGGAAAAACCTAACCTCCTGAATAATAAATATATCCATCAATACAATCATGTCTGAAACCCAAGGTTTCTCAGTAAAATTAATCACAGAAGAAACACCTACAAAGAAAGTCCAGTTATGCCAGGCCTCTAACTGGTCATGTGAATGATTATGAGATGTGCTGATAAGATTCTGCACTTGAATAAAAAAATATGGTTTCTGTGCATCCTCCAAGATGCCATCTAATAAAGGAAAATATGACTTGAAATGGAAAGTTTATATATGTCCTCCTCATTTTTGGGTCTTTTTTTTGTTATTATACACAATATAAACAAACAAAAGGCCTTAAAACACATGAAAATTATAATACCTAGTAAGTTTATAGCATGTGAATCTGAATACGTTTATGCAAGAAATGACAGTCCATCCACAGCACTTGTACACACTGGCAGAGGGCAAGTGACATATGGGGAAACAGACTTAGAAAATAGAAAAGAGACAACAGAAGTGAAAAGCGTTGTACGAAAAACGTGGATAACTAAATTCACCAGGAAGCAGACGAAAGCTCTCACCTCGTTGCCATCTGGTCCAGGTGGCCCCCTCTCTCCTGCATCACCCACCAAACCCTGTTGGGGAAAGTATATCCACACTCAATTTAAGAAAATCAGGGCAACCATTACCAATTATAAGCTCAATTTTTAGTGTGTAGTACCTACATAGAGGTAAATGAATAGTAGTAGATTATGTTTTTTATTTTTCTTCTCTACTTCAATTTTTATTTTTTTCTGTAATGCCTGGCACACATGCTTTGCTTTAAAAATAAAATAAAAATTTCCTCAAATTATTGTTCAAGATTAACTTTACATGTACATGGTGTGAAAACACTTCTTATTTAATGTACCGAGATTAGTCAGTGTATTAGCCAAACATGGCGGTTCTAGAAAAAAAGCTTTAAATAAAGCAGACACTGGGCTGTCTGCCCGCTTGGCAACCTCATCCCAGAGAAGCTAAGGCTTGTTTTTAAAACATTAACATTTCACAGTGTGAGGGCCCAACCGAGACATTCCATCTGTCTCTGGCCTAATCTGTTTTTTTCAATGCCACCCTGAGACAAACTTTGCAGGACCTATGCCAAACTACATGTGTTTTACTATCACTTGAATAGTGCATTGCATGTAGAATTCCTTTCACATTATCGCTGTGCTCACTTGAACCAGTCGGTCCCAGTGTCCTGCTGCTTTAGCACATTCACAACAGCAGGATGCAAATGAAACTTGGTTTTCAGAAAACATATCACCTTCAAACACACATGCAGTTGCTCCAATACCTAGTAGCAGATGGCAAAGATATGTATTATAGCAGCTATAAACTAGTGCAGGAAGCAAATGAATTCATTATTACATGTCTTCCTTTGGGGCCAGGTTTTCCAATGGGACCAGGAATGCCCTGGAAAAGAAACAAAGTGGAGAGGTTATTCAAATCTGGGGTATGAAGCCAGGAAAACAGACTAAAGGAGAGTAAGTAGTAACAGCTCTTTTAATCACATCTATTTATCAATTTGAATAGGATGTAGAACTTTACCCCTATTATTAGCTGGTCAGATATGTATCTGCATGATTGTTCTTAAGACCGCCTATTGTAAGCCAGAGTTCAAACAGTTTCATCACACTGAATTAATGGCTACTTTGGCAGAAAACAAGCACTTGTGCAGCAAGCCATAATGAAGCCATAAAGACGGGGATTTCTTAGAGACTGGAATTTTACAAGATGAAGGAATGCATGATGCTATTCAAACAAAGCTGAAATAAAAAGTAACTTTTTTTCTTTTCTTTTTGCAGTCTAATAATTTTAAATCTTTACATGAATCCTTTATAAATAACTGCAGCACATTTTACCTATGCTCAACACTTTCCAAAAAGAACATATATTTAACAAATGTGGGGTGGGGGGTGGAGTAAAAAATAGATGCTGACATACATCTGCAAGTAGTTAATAGCTGCACATAAATCAAGATTGACTGGACCAGAGCTATAATGTTGATAAGAACACAGCACTACAACGACAAAAAAATGAACGATAAACTTTGAATCTCTCTAACATCAAACAATTACAGAGAAATCAAATGATGGACAGGGGAAAGAGGTGGAGGACCTAATAGGAATGAAAAATATGTCCAAGAACATAAGAATTGCAATTAAAGAGATTCTGATAACATGGGCACAAATAAGCAAACATTACTCACTCTTTCACCCTCCAGCCCTGGTGGCCCAGCAACACCAGGAGGCCCAATGAACCCCTGAAAATGAGCAATATTTTAAATCACAACATTGCCTTAACTATACAACAATACAATATTTCATTAGAGGGCAGCACAATGTTGCTTAAAGAATCCTGAATAGAAATCTATGAGAGAAATCCATAGCTCCAAAGAACCATGCCCCTTCCCCCAAAATGCCCATTGTCTACCTTACAACAGTCGAACTGGAAAACTGTGTGCACACAAACATAAGGAGTACGCATAATAAGCATCAACCCTTTTTCTGGTGCGAAGTGCCAAATTTTACAGCAGTTTTTGTCAGATTTGATTCTATATATTCAATATGTATGTACGGGTGACCATTGATGTTGCAGTTACGACGCTCTCCCCATTCATTTAGATAGAAATCTGGTCTTGTTATCCCAAAGTAAATGTCCTGGGGTGCTACCAAAATGTTTGTCAAGTGGCGAGCCAATAGGGCCTTTGGTGCTGTTGTTAGTACCGTCGCCTCACTGCAAGACAGTTCTGGGTCCACAAACATACATTGTTGGATAACTGATCATTCTAAAATGGCTCTCAGTGCGAGTGTGCGTATTTGTCTGTCTGTCTGTGTTAGCCCTGCAGTGGCCTGGCAATGTATCCAACCTACCTCTCTCACCCGATGTCAGCTAAGATAGACCTCAGCCCTCTACAACCTTCTACAGAACAAACTGGGTATAGCTAATGGATAGATATTTCATCAGTGAAATCACTCCACAATACTAATATTTAGTCTGACCTTTAATAAATGAGTTTATACAACATAGCACATCACTTTAAAGAAGTTGTGATGATAAAATAGTAATGTGATTTATGCCACAGAGCAACAGCGTAGTCATTTCTGCTCTCTTTAGCTAACAAGTAGCACTTGTGTGTCATGATGAACCTATTAGGTGGAAGTTGTAAATACAGGTGAAAACTGGTGGTCAACTGAAATAATTTGCGACTAAATATTTAAAACATGTTGTGGGTATGTGGCCAGTAGTACCTGGTGTATCTTGGCCTTGACACACAGACCAAATTTAAGGTCAATCTCAAATCCATAAGCAGCACTAATGATGTAAAAAAGATGATCATACTATCGTGCAAGTTTGCGCATCCTTTCTACATGTATTCTACGGATTTTAGGAACATCTGTAGTTGTGAGCCAGATGCACCTTGTGGGAAATGCTGGAGAAATAGGGTCACTGGTAAGGCTGCAATTAGTTACTCTGTCCTGATGCACTCTCTTTACAGTCTTTGTTAAAGGTAAATGTAATGTGGTGACAGGCAATGTCTGGAGGGATTTTACTGACAGTTACTTCCACATGATAGCGTCCTCGTGCAATGGAGTTGTTTGCTGCCGAGAATGATGTAGACAGGATCAGTGTCGATACCTGTAAGTCTTGAGACCATGAATCAATCCAACTTTTATAGCAATTACAAAGCTAAAGAGCAGGAGTGTCTTCTGATGAGCCGTTACAAGTAAAGGCTTGTTGAGATACTGTAATTGTTTGTGCACTGTAGGCCAACATCCACCCAAAATATATTTGTTATAGCCAGCAAAAGAAGCACAAAATCTGTTGGTTGCTGCCTTCTAAAAAAAAAAAGGTAACACAGTTGCAGGTGAATGACTATCACATGATTAACAAAAAACTCTTAAACCTCCACACTGGCTCTACTTCTGGACATCATGACTGTTTTTTATTATTAGCATTACCCAAGCTGCATTCAGGTGTTCATATCAGTTGGCAGAGGATTTAGTTGGTATGTATGAGTCATTTATGCATCCCCATCCCACCCTCTTTCTTTGTTTTTCTCTCTTGCACATTTACACTTCTACCTTATCAGTACACTGTCTGTCTTTGTGGCTCCTTTTCACTCTGCCAGGTTCAGTCTGACATAGTAATCCCAGCTATCCTCTTTCTCTGGGCTGCAACGCTCCACTTAAGTCCCTTCTCTCACTAGCTCATTTGACCCCCTTCCCTCTGCTTTCATACTTTCTCCCATCTGTTTCTCTTCCATCCTCTTGTCTTTTCTCTGTTCTCTCTGTTTTGGGGCATTCCTTGCTGAGGAATGAACCTTAGTAAGAGGAACCAGTCAGCCTTCAAAGTGAGACCAACTCTCCCAAGTAGACTCCTATCGGGCATTTTGTCAGAAATACCAGTCAAATGCTGATCAATCTCACTGGAGCAAGGCTGAAGGCCTGACACTGTCCTAATCCGTTCAGGAAATAAAGTGTTCAGTCCAGCACTACCGAAGAAAAGAGGGCAGAATGAGAGCACAGAGTTACTTGTACTTACACGGACACCTTTAGGCCCAGGGCTACCTTGTGGCCCAGCTGAGCCCTGCAAGAAAAGAAAGACTGTGGTGAGGAGGACCTGTTGTCACAGTGCACTCATGCTCTTTGATTTCAAATAAAGAAGCAAAGCTAAACATATGAAACACTGAATGGTCTAATAATAGAAATCCACTACAGAAAGCTGACTGATGACTAAGAGAAAATACATATGAAATGTGTTTATACTTAAAGTCTATATTTATAAATTTTGTCATTGCTGTCAGTTAAACTCCACAGATTGCATGTGAGAAAAATACATCAGGAAACCAAATTCATTATATTGTGCATTTCAAAAGCAACTGTTTACCACTTAAATCCAAAATGAACATATAATGTGCATAAGGCAGTTATTGCTGTGGCTGGTACTCTCTGTTGAGTAGAGCAGTGAAGAATCTAAAGGATTGATGGAGGAGCTATTTCTGTGTTTTTCACTGCACCTGCCTGCCAGGGTAACCTGCAGCGCCAGCTTCCCCAGGAGGTCCTGGTATGCCCTGCAGTGAGGAGAGAGAACCAGAGAGGGAAAACATGAATGAACAGTGAATAGGGAGATTAGGTGGATGGATAAAGTGAAAGAGGAGAAACACAGACTTCTACCAGCACTGCCAGCAGGAATAAAACAAGCACTGTTCATTCCAGACAATCCTGTCTACTAACTGTACCTTTCTGCACCCCTCAAACCCACCCCTCCCTCACTGTCTCACTTTGCTGTTGTTTCAGGCTACTGTAACGGGGCTTGTTACTTGTTAGCACTTTGACTAGCAGAGGAGTTTTTCCACCAAGAAAAAGGTGATAAAGGATAAAAGGAACCACTGACTCAAGGGGACAGCTGACAGACTGATGCAACTGACTTGTGACACACACAGGGTGTGTGTGCTTATGTATATAGACCAATCCTGCATGGGTTTTTGTGTGTATATGAATGCTGAGGCAGAGTACTAGCTTTAGTGCAACTACTGCAGTGCAGAATGTGTCTAATCCTTGACTTTAAGCCTTCTGTTTGACACACATGTACATCCAGTGTTAATGAGAACTGCGCTGATGATCTTCTGTTTCCAAATACACACACACATATACACAAATACTTACTTGTTCTCCTTGAAGCCCAAGCGGACCTGGATGACCTTTTGGACCCTTGAAAATTCATTAAGAAAGTATTTAAGATTAATTTCAACCAAAATACAGCACAATAACAAACAGTACTAGGAGTCTACAGCCACGCTAGCAGTTCTAGGGAGTTGTAAATGCACACCATGATTAGAATTAAATGCTAAAATATGTTCACAATGACAATCACACTGATGTTTCACGTGTACTGTGTACTGTGTTCACATCTTGATTTAATGTGTTACAACATGTACTTCAGTGTACAATTACTAGATGAATTGCCATAGCAATTCATGTAGTAATTGTCACGATTTCCACACAAAACCTCAGAGTCAGGGGATCACTAAAGTCTTTGGGATTCGTCCCCAGGATCACGTCTCCATAAAGTTCATGACCAGTGCATACAATTAGAAGAACAAACAATAAATCAATGTAAAGAAAATGTTTCAAGATACTGCTAGTGAATCATTTGATGGAGCAGGACAAAACTAAACCTGAAAGATAATAAAGGTTTTAGAAATAATCTGAATCTTTCGTACAGATAACACTTTGGTACAATTCCAAGTGTCCAAAGTCATGAATTAGATACCTTGACGGTGTGATCACGAGGGAGAGCAGAATAAGTCTGACTGTGTATTCCCATGGATCAATGATGTGCCATTTAAAGATGTCCGATGGTTAGTATTGAAAACAGTATTGTTTGAACATCCTATTCCTTAGTAAATGAGCTGAGTGGCTAGCAAGAAGATTGATAATGGAGTGTTGGTCATTGTTAGCGTGCAGTGTATGCATTAAATGAGGTTGTGCCAAGGAAGTAGATGGTAAAACAATGAGCATGTCTGACTGTTTAATACTTAATCATCCATTTATTTTAGAAAACTGTTCTTTAAAACTGCATTATTTACTTTGTCCAATATAGTTTGCACCAGCCCAGGTTCCATTTAGGGACAAATTGTATACAAATATGGTGCTTTTGCATTGTACAGTGTAGGTGAAGTTTAAATAAAACATGTCACAACATGAAAACTCCTTAAAAAATTAAAATGGACTTCTGTGAAAGATGTACAAATCTTAGAGGAGAAGTTCTCTCATTCTAATCCAAAATAAGTTTTGAGCAAAAGCCAAATCCTGCATTTAGTTAAAAAAGCACTTCATAAACTAAACAGAATTTATTGTTCTGTAAATGAGAGCTTTTCTAATCTTACTCCCTTTATTTTTCCCTTTGCCGTGATTATCAACAACAGATGTTTACAGGGACAAAACACGAGGTCAGGGCCAGGTCAATATCTTTTTAGGGCAGCAAGGGACCTTCTTGAAAAGCACTATGTACTCCATCAGGCGCTTCCGAGGTTGTGACATATGAACCTTCACACTCAATAAATGGCCCACATGGGGGTAAAGAGCACAGACCTCAAGCCAGTCATTTCCTCTGAAAATACTTGATGGGGCACAGTTCATGTGTTGGGTATATTAAGTTCAGCTACTGCAAACACTGATGTGGCCTCCTGGGAGGCAAGGTTAAGGCCAGATATGCGAAGACCAGACTCAGAGCTTCAGTAAGAGGCTACTTGAAGAACTGTGTAGACATAGTCATGAAGCAGCAGGGCAACCTAATATAACAGATGAAGTCTACTTTTAATCAGATAGAGTTCAACTGAGTTCACGAGTTCAATACAAGCAACAGTTACAATGAATTAGACAACAGAAATGTGGTCCTTTAAACCAGGGAACATGCTAATGCATATAAAGACTCTGAGTTAACCGATTTTGAAGTATGAATTGGTGTGTGAATATGCACACACTGATGGACATACAAATGTCAGTGTGCTTCATTTTATTGCAAGAAGCATCCATGAAATTCTCCATTTTTAGCCATGACAATTGCTCATTTGAAACCTAAGGAGGCATGGGACATTGTACATGTCCCTGACCCTCTGGCCCTGGGCAGGGTGCCTTTCCTCTTTCAGATGATCTCTGACCTTGGCCTTAACACCTATCAGGTTGTAGGCCAAGGCAGTGCCACATCTTAATAGCCAGCTCCAAAGCTCTGACTGAGAGAGAAGAGCAGCAACACAGACAGAGATATATGCTTAGATAATGGTGTGCAAGTTTTAACTCATCAAAGACAGTTAGGTAAGGAAGGTAGCAACGTTAGGGGAAGGACACAGTAGGAAGACTGATTCAACTCAAGAAGATATATAGGATTTAAAGACAGACAAAAATGTGGTGTTTTAACAGTGAGAAAGACAAACATTTCTTTAAAAGTAAAATATAAGCAGTGGTTCCATAGATTTCTTGAAGACATATACAACAGCAGACTAAGTACTACTAAACATAGGGATGAACAAACAAGGGAAAATATCAAACTGAAATTTTTCAGACAGATTCCATTAGTTATATGTTTAAAATCAAACTTCAGTTCAGCATTTATTGTGTAATACATTTAAAACGTGACAGACCATTCCCACATGAGACACCATCAAAAAAGTGACTGCTAAACATGAAAGACAGCATATATTTGTTAAACCACTGACACAACAGTTTAAATACTGGGTCAGACATGCTAACAAGTCTTGCTTATGTCCGTCAAACCACAGCGCACATGTTTGAAGCACATAATATGCACTGATCAATGGGAAACATAAACAAACCCTGAAAGTTTCAATCTGCTCAAAATAAAAACCACTCAATTACTGCATTAGTCTTATTATACAATAGCCACATCCAATTTGTCCTACATTGTTGTCTTTGCAGTTTTCTAATAGTATTGTTTCAAATTGCAGTTTTGGCTGAAGTTAACTATCCAGTTCTAATTACAAAAATAGTTTGACACATTGTAAGCCTTTTATTATTTCCTTTATCTTGATCATTACTCTAATCACAAGCAATTAAAATGGTAAATCTTACCAGTGGACCTGGAAATCCATCTGGTCCAGGCAGACCTGGTGGACCTCTGTCACCCTAATAAATCAAATGAAAGACAGAGCAATGTAACATTTGCATTGCCCTTGAAGACATGAAGGCCAAAGCTCAGCTATGAGCAAAAAGACAAATGCTGAGCCTATTGCTAAAACTATGAGTGAAATATAGTGATGTATAGTTGTACACAAACATAATACCCAGACACAGAATCTCAAAAATCTTCTTTTTCCAGCACAAAAAGTAAATTCATCATTTTATTAATTTCATATGACTGCTGAACAAAAGTGCAATGGTTCAAAAGGCAGTCATTATTTAGGATACAAAATTCTTATGTTTAGTGTGGAGCAGATTTTCCACAGGTGAGTAAGACGGAGAGTTCAAAAGTGCTTTTGTACCTCAGGCAATGTCTGCCATCTACTTATATTAAAGATGGCTGCTTCCAATCAAAACCACATGCTGAGCAATATTTGGTTAAAATATAAAACAGAAAAGACATGAGGTGAAAGGTTGAATGGAGATTAGACAGATTATTTTATTACATACAAATGTCCAAAGAGAGGGAAAAGTGAAATGACTAACTGCCACTTAAGTGTAAAGCTCTGTCTACATGGAAAACATAGCGTGTGCAGCACATTATCAGAGCAACTGCAGCAGTCCATTTGTGTGTCTACACAATTCAGACGTTATTGAATTGTAGGTCACCCACATTGCTAAAGCACTCAGGGACTAATACATATCATTGTAGCTACATGTATAAAACAGATAAATAGTCCTGACACAAAGAAAAATACTTTGGATTGCTTTATGGGTTTATTCTGCAACCCGTAGAAAAAGTTGGACTGATTAAAACAGAAGTGTACCTGTTCCATCAAGACGTACATAAGAGGAGTCTACCTCAGTGTTCTTAGCCCTGCTGAGGTTACAGCCACAACTGGGAAAACATCGTACTTTCCTACAACACTGCTTGTTATTCAAACCTTTCTCTCCAGCATTGATTTCTTTTGATCATTCAGCTTAGGTAATGTGTCAAAACAAATGGTACTGTGTTTAAGTATTTTAAGTCTCATGAAGGTCTTACAGGAGGTAAAACCCAGGAAGCAACTTGTGGGTATGACATCACAGTGAAACTGGATAAATATTGCACTGACCCACACACAGCTTTGATTTAAAGTGAAATGTAATATTAATCTGTCTCACCCAGGAAGGATCTGAAGGGCAAATATATTCCTTCCCCATTAGTTTTTCACTGGGGATTTCTACAAGTGCACAGATCATTAAACTTCAAAGGAGTAAGATACTTTTAGATCTTAATTAATTCAAGATATTTAGCAATTCTGCTCAGGAAAATCATTACTGTGATTATGTTTGGAATAAAAAGAGACAAGGACGGAGAGACAGTAAGAGAGACCAGCTGTGGTGACGCCAGACAAATCAGCGAGAATAGAATGACTCAGATATGCGTAGAAGGGAGTTAGAGAAGTTGCTGAATGAATTAAAAGGGATGAGGAAAACCAGACTCACAAACTTTTTCTTCAAGCACTCTAACAAATTTATACGGAAAATATTTTTTTAGACAAAAATAAAAATCTGGTTTTCATCATCTGTAAACTACAAAGTGTTGAGTCATATATAATGAAACACATGCAGGTTTGTTAAATAATATTTATTACTCATATTGTTCACATCTCTAATCATGATTATTAGAACCAATATTTTAAGGTCAGTTTCGTAACATTTTGCTCAAATAACTAATTATGAAATCCAAATTAGACACAACAAACTGTCAGTGAAGAGAGGAGAGATAAATTAAACAAAAATATATGTAAGAAAAAAAGCACAAGGACTTGAGAGAAACAGACAGGAGCAGAGAAACAGAAAGACAGACATAGAGGCCAGTGGCAGGTTTCTTACCTTCTCTCCCGGTGGAGCCTGGCCTGGAGACAGTCCGGGGTCTCCTTTTGAACCCTAAAACAGAAACAGGGTCACAAGGTCAAGATGTTTTTAGTCACTCAAATTTATTTGTAATCTGTACCTTACTGACAGCACCAGATTTAAGGTTTTTTTATTTAATAAACTCTTTTCTGACTACAGTCACTAATACGATCCACATGAATTACATATGAACACTATCTAAAAATCTTCTGTTGAAGTGTTTCCATTTTGAGAGGGATAAAAGAGTCAAGTGAATTAAGTAGGATGAATCTACATGTTCTTTCTTGGTTCTTGATTGAAGACGTCCTTCAAACATTCACAATGTGTGTTGGAAACACATGTCAACTCTTAGGCTAATGAAATCTACAAAAGCTTCCTGAGGGCAGGACATAGCAAACATTGAGTCCAATCAATGAAACAATATAGGAGGTTTGGATTAGATCTACTCTTGCTCTGACAAAAAAAAAAAAACAACAACGCTGTCATGTTTTGCTATTCAAGAGAAGCATTTGTTGATTCTTATCTCACAAAAATAGAGATCAAAAGACATTAGCTAACAGCTGGAGTAATCTCAAAGAGTTTAGGGATGCATAACGATGCAACAAATTGGTCAGTGAGGTAAAAAGAAAAGAAAACAAAAAAGAACAGCCTATGGCTTAACGTAGGCATTGGAGCTGGTTACCATTACTGTTCCTACATCCACCATGCATGCAGCACCACACATGGCATTAAAAGGACACCGCATACCAACACGAAAACATCATCCTAAAAGTGGAGTACAATACAGGGAGCTTTGTGATTTGGTTCTGCTTTGCTGCCTCTGTGCCTAGACAGCTTGCCATCATCGAGGGGAAAATGAAATCTCAAGTTTATCGAGTTATCTTACGGTATAATGTCAATGTGGCTGTCCGCCAGCTGTAGCCCAGAAGTTGGGTGATGCAGCGAGACAATTACCCTAACCATCAAAGTAAAGCTACTGCAAAATGTCAGAGTCCAGACATGAACTCAGTGGAGATACTGTGGAATGCTCAACAGAGACACTCAAAGCAGACACTCTGAGACTATGGCTGAGCTGCAGCAGTTTTATAAGGAAAAATGGTCAAATCCCTTCTGAATACTGGACTACAAAAGAGATTACTGCTGCCAAAGGAGGTTTCACCAGTTACAAAATCTTACTCTGTGTTACTCTCTGTGTTACTAGCTTAAGTAAAATGCGCTTGCCTATACATTCAACTGTTGGAAATGTCGGAAAGCAAATAATTGGATTTGGGATTTGTTTTTCTGCACAGTGGCAAATTAAATCCCCTAAGTAACAATGCCTTGAAGAATCTAGACCTCATTTAGTTTTTGCATCATCCCAAAAGATGTGAGTAATTGAAAATGTAAAAAACAAAAGTTGGATAACTTCAAGACTGCTTTATTTCTTCTACCACATGTGTAACTCCTACAAGGTGGAGGAACAAGTCAGAGACTGCTGGAGCCAAGCTGATCTCTACAGACTGATGATTTCCACAGAACAGCAATGTTATCTTTCAACAGCCAGAGTTTTTGTTCCCAAACTGACGAGGATTAGAGTCATAAAATCCCTTCTGCTGTCATTCAACTGGAAGTAAAGTTTAAACTCCAGTCAGTCCTGCATCTGCAGAGGTGTTATGAAATGCCAAAGCAGCAATGCCAGCAGACCATCACATAATTTCACCATCACTACTAAATCTGGCTATCTGACTTGCTGTTGTCATCACTAAAAATCATGATCGGGAAAAGTTCATTGTTCTAGTGGGGCAGGAGTAGCATCCAAGAAAATAACTCATTCTGTACACACATATTGGGTTTTCGTAGTAAAATAAAGACATCAAACCAGCATCAGAAAATACATTACAGTATCTTCTCCGATTCTTCAAGATGTGGTTTGTACATGTGATGAGGTGTACAGACGTCGTCTACACATAATGTTAAACATGTTAAACATTGAAGTTATTTTCAACTTGTTCAGGCTATGTTTGACACATTCTCCTCAATTGTTGTTCATACCAACTCAAAACAGGTATTTCTTCCTTAAGATTTCTAGAATCACATTTCCGTAGTTTTGACTGACAGCCAGTGAGGCATGGAAAGGCACGGGTGGGAGAGCAGAATTTCTGAAACAGCATACAGCATAAAACCAGAGTTCCTTCCTGTTTAAAAAACAGTCAGCAATCCGTGAAGCAGATGGACATGCTCTTCAAGTTAGCAGCACATCGTCATAACATTGAAGACTGTGCTTAAGACCTGTCAACTAAGCTCAGCATAAGTGACGATTCCTCTGTACGTACTCAGTGAACATTCCTCTGTGTCCTAGTAACGAAACACATTTCAAAAGACTTGTTTTCCCAAACCAAATGTCTCTCAATCCCTTTCCTGCCTCCACAAAAGGGGTCTGGGGGCTAAGACTGACTCACCGACCAGTCACTACGGTATTGGATACACTTTGTATTTGTTCACATGAATGTGGGTGTGCAGGCTAAAGGAACAGATAGCCAGCAGGTGGCCCAGTATTTCATAATAACCTATCAGAGGGCCATAGCCAAATATTCACTGTGTCTTAGGAAGGTCAGAGGTGAGGCAGAACAAATATACTTCCCTGGGCTGTGTGATCAATCAAGGAAGAAAACACAACATTTAAAACCTTCATAGATGAAAACTGTATCTTTACGACACGCACAAATGACAACAAATCCACTTAACAAAACTTTTCACATCCAGTGATGGGAAGCCAGGGTGGAACATCTACTTATTTTTTGTTTCTGCTCCTACAGTGTGACTTTTTGCTGTACACATCACTGATTGCATGGTCTATGCAGCCACACTGTGGTAGCCAGTCAGGAATACAGTCACCACAAACATCTGCATGGAGCTGCCCACATACTTGCTCAGATATGCCAATGAATCTGTGCCCTGGGCAAAAGCTTACCAGAGATGCGTTAATTCTTTTCCCCCCTTTATATGAAATCAGTGTTGTGGCTAACGAGCCAGGACTTGCACGATTATGCTATGTGGTAAAACCAGCTTAATAACCATCAAGGCTCAGGATATGTCATTTAGGCCAAAAACAACCCTTGTCTCCTCATTATTATTATTATTGCACTTGACTACATCTGGCTGTGGTTTGGTTTAATTCCATTTGCACACGAACTGTGGACAACACGTCAGTCTCGTCAGTCGCTATAATTGATGCCATTTGCCATACAGTAAAAACTAACAGCAGAGTACATTTCCTAAAGTGTGTGGAACTTTAAGGATAATTCAGTGACCGGGTAAGATGCCTACAAAAGTGTCTTACAAGGCAAGCAACAAGAGTTGTAGCAGTATCCTGCAGAGGTCCACAAACCAACAGGTTTTAAAGGTCTTTTTCTTTCTAGAATTGCCGTTTATCTGGAGAACCAGTGAGACAGGGACAAGCAGGCATACAGTACAGAGTTCCTCTTTACATAACCATCAGAATTAAAAACACACTCAAATGTTTTGAGGCGGAAACTAATTATTTATTTCTGAAGGCTCAACTTTATTCAGATTGTGTCAGATGCTGATATTAGACAGTGTCTACTGTATCAAAAGTGCAATGGTATTAGCTTCTCTCTTTCTCTTGGTTCCATCTCACACTGCAAACTGGCAATGACTAAACTTCAACAGCATAGGCAGAGTTGAGGGGGAGCTTGGGCTTGTCATACTCTTCTCTGAGATTTTCAATTTCACATTTTTTTTTAGTTGATATCTCTTGTCATGATTATATCAATTGCCAATACAATTAAAAATAACAGGTTTTTATAATACATGTCAACAACAGAACACTTGAGGTGTGACAAGTCCTTTCTAAAGAAACAAGCATTGCATCTCTTCACCAAACATGTTCACTTCTACTGACTTCCACTGGCACATGTGTCTTGGGCTCATTGTTCCTGCTCTGGCTCTCAGTACACTGGTTTATCTGCATGCACCGATACTAACCAGGACCCTTCCTGCAGGGCTGCAGAATTTGATCAACATTGAGATCTATCTTTGGATTCATCATGATTTTCAGTGAGTTTAGGAACAACATATTTTTATTCCAATTTTACATTTAAGTAAACAAAGCACTGCTTTCACTTCCATGTTGTGCTACATTCTATGTACAAAGCTTTGCAACAAAATAAGACAAACTAAAGTTCGTCATCTGAGTATAGTGCATTGCCTACAGGCAATAAACACATAAAATTATACCTAAAATGCCTCACTTGTGGAACATCTGCTTACCAACAGACACTACAATTTACTGATTTTCCGTTAACACCTCACATACTACTAATGCAACAGCAGAAGCTAGTTCAATTTAATTTTTCAATTTACCAACACCACCAATTCACAACATACGTCATCTCATAGCACTTCGCATAGTAAGGTGAAGACCTTACAAATTTTAAACAAAGAACAGAGAACCCAACAATGCAAAGTTGCCTTTGGATTCCCTATGAGCAAGCAGTCGGCGACAGGGGGAAGGAATCAAACATCTATGTGCAAAGTTTTTTTTATGAGCAGAGCATGAATTTTAAAAATGTTTTAAAAATCTGTTTAATAGTAGGAGGCCAAGATCATGATCATCATGCCACTCACCTTAGGTCCAGGTGGTCCAGGCTGTCCTGGGTTTCCATGTGGACCAGTGGGACCCTGGAAAAGATGTAGACAGAGAAGGACCACAGAAAACATCAAATTACTGTGCATTTCACTTCACTTATTTAAGATGAGTCATGAAACAACTAAATTTACTCAAGCAATTTACTGACTTATAACATAATCGCATCCTGGTGAAAGAAAGTAGTGCTCTAGAATAAGTAAGTAATTACTATGGTGCTCCAGAATAATATTTTTATTGTATCACTTCTGGTCTCAATGTAAGGCCCTTTAATTCCTTGAACAGCAGAGTTATGTAATGAATGCACGACCACACATGCCTACAACTACATGTGCACAGTCATGTGCACACACACACAGACACCATAAATACACTGCATTCCTGCACATCTGTACCCCGGCTGCTCGCACACCAGGTTTTCTCTGCACTACCTCAAAGGCTAGGAAGAAGGATCTTCCTTTTCATTTCTCCCTCTCGTTCACTGTCAGTTTTTCTGACGGTAATCTGAGGCCATTGTTTGTTGCAAGGGTCTAGCATTCATAGAAAATACAAGAATAGAAAGCGGACTCTTAAAACTCATCATCTCTCAAAATCATTATTTGATTTAGAGTTCTGGAGTCCTAAGTTTCAACTTACATATAGATTCACAGCCTTAAAGACAACATGCACCTATTACTATGGTGTCATAAATACTTGGACAGAACAGTGAAAACTGTAGCTTTATTTCAAAATGTCAACAACAGTGATGCAAAAATTATCTGCAGCCCCTTTTTTCCATAAAATACTTTATTACTCTAACAACGTCCATTTACATACTGTTACCTTCATGGGCCATAAGAACCCCTAAATTAAATTACAGTCTGTTTCCATGACAAATGCCCACATCCAGTGTTGTGCCCTGGTTCATAGGCTTAAACTCTGACAATGGTAACAATTAGAAGCAGCATACTGTAATAAGTGTGCTGCGCTTAGCTGAAACAGCAGAGACAGCCACTAAGCACTGCCTTCAGCCTTCCACCACATAATGATCCCAAGCCTCACTTTTTTCATACTTTATGACTTAGCCTGTGGGGTTAAAAGTATGTTCTGTATCAGCCATGTGCTTTTACTAGAAGATATGTCTTACCAGATGCCACCTCTTTCCATCTAGCTACCTGTCTGCCTGCCTTCAAGCCTGCTTGTCATGCTGTCAGTTAAAATACAGCAAGACACAAGGTCATGTTAAGACTGATAGAGAGGCCACCCTTCATTTGAATGGAACCAACCACCACGTTTCTAAGGTCAACCTCGCAAAAGAATGACAATAAGTCAGCTAGAACAGCATCTGAAATAAACATTGAAACATGCTCAATTTTTTGCTGCAAAAAATGTGACATTATCTGGTAAAATTCTATGGCCAATTAAATGCATGCAGATTGGTCATTTATAATGTATATAATAAAATTGCAGCCATGTTAATTTTACAGAATTATAAAATCCTGTCCGTGAATATGAACAATCACTTTGCAGTGTTCTGATTTCTAATGTAACTTTAAAAACATTGATCCGTAACTTAGAACATCCAGGGTCATCTTTCATTCATTTACCAGTAGCTTAAACAGCAGGCCCCCACCAGCACTGCTCCCTGCATTGGTTTATTGTACGGATATTTTCTCTGAATTCACAAAAAAAGGTAAAAAAGTGAAATGTTACATCTATATGTTGCTTGGAACTGATACCCTTAACTCGAAGGAAACCACATACATAGCTGCTGTCTGATGTGGACCAGAAGCAGGTGTTTTAAACTATCTGTAAGCAATGAATTTAATTGTATTGCTTGTTGTCATCCACTGCAGGTATTTACATTCCATGAGTTAAATTAGCCATGGTGCTGTTGTTGAGCAGGGTAGAGCAAAGAGCAAGAGTGAACATATTTATAAACCTTCCCTCTAACACATACTACATCTATCTAGTAAAATGTGTCTTGTTCTGTTTAAAGATGCCTCCAGGGCCTGTGGCATGATCACAGCATTGCGTCATGACAGCCTTGGCAGTTGCATACAGAGTAGTCTCAACATCAGAGTGGAGATGTACCCAGTGTTGCCGATGCCGCTGCTGCTGGCTCCAATTGTGATAAATTGGTCACTTATTGATGTTCCAAAGGTGCCAGTAAGTACCATGTTCCCGGCATCCTCAAAGTGAATTATGTCAGAGCCATGTGCTTTTACAAAGCAAGGCTTCTTCCTGAGTTTAAGCACGCTAACCACAACCATGTCTGTCAGCACTTCTTTGCCGAAAGTTGCAGCTGTGATGTTGAATACAGGCCAAACACATATGGCTAGTGCCTGCTGACTGCCATAGCAAAAGACGAAAATGATTAAGTCTTCATTTAATCAGTGCTGTTGATTAACATGCTCAATGCTTTCAGAGCCAATAAATCTGATCTTAACATCTTTCTAGTGACCACAGTTCTTTCTGTGTGTGACAGCCCCTTTAGAGTGCATGTATCTCAAAAATGTCACAATAGCCTTCCAAACAACAGTGTTTTTGGTGTATTGTGTTGTCTCCACTTTCTGTTTTTCTCTTGTGACTTTCAGAGATATAGTCATGTTTACATTGTCTGGAATCAGCGCAGATATCCAGTCATACAAACTTCACCATAAAAAAATGTTTTCCATTACATTAAGAGGGAAAGAACACACAAAGCTGGTTGTTTTTTTTTAGCCATCACTTAACTTACTCTGAATAGTATCCCACTGTTGCATATATGTACCAGCTAAATGTTCCTTCTCATGAATAGATTACATCTACATTACAGCATACTGCATGTTTACAATCACTTTTGCACAGATTACTCACCCGAGAACCTCTTTTTCCTGGAGGACCAGGTAAACCAGGGGGACCAGGAGGACCCTAAACCAGAGAGACAGAGGGACAGGGAGAGAAAGAAGGGAATGTTGTAGAGATAGGGAGAGAGTGAGCGAGGGGGAGTGAAGGGGGAAAAAAGAAAAGAGAGATAGAGTATGTTAATGGCAAGCAATAACATGTAGTTCACTGTCCAGGCCTCTGCAATGATGAGTATGTGCTATATTTATGTAAGAGCTATGAAGTTCAAAGAAAGGAGCCAAGTGTTTTTAACTAAAATCTCTATTAAGAAAGCTCTAAGCACAAGGGTCAAATTACATTCTCAAGATGAGACACCAGCAGTCTTTGGTCAGTATTTGTGCTTAACATATTCTTCTGAGCATCAACAAGCATTGCATGAAATATATATGTAGCTACTGCATGTCATGTTTTGGTGGACGCAAGACGTAAAACAAAAATCACACAACAAAAAGTTTAAGCAAGCTTAATCATACTTATTCAAAAATATATGAGTAAATCGATGTTAAACAGTGAACTACGATATCTTTGAATTTTGGTTAAAAAAAATATTGTAGAAAAGGACGATTACCAAATACAATTCTCAGCCAGTTAAACTAAATATTTCATTCCCTTATTTATTGCCGCATAATACAGAAAACTGCAAAAACACAGATAATCTAATATGTGCATAAGTGCTTGCAGTTATTTGTATTTATCGAACATTTAAGAATTGCTCTTCAGAATACCCCAAAATTCCAAGTTACATTAAAAAGGTCGTCAGCATGTGTAAGGAATAAGACGCATGTTGTCTCGTGACTTACTCCTTTACTTACAGTAAAGTATAAAGATAACATTGAAAAGCAATCCTTAAGTAATCGCATGACTGATTAGATGTATGCAAGAAAAATATCCAGTAGATGATATGTGGTAGGTTGGAACAAATGTAATTCAACATTTTCTGAAAGATTTAACTTTTTTATTTGTGTGAAATTTTTAAATCTGTGAGAATTATTCAGACTGTCCAAAATCTTTGTATTGTATGAATATCTAAAAAGGGATGAACTAACAAAAAAATTGGCTGAAATTCAAACTAAATGTCAAACATTCTGCTGTTGTGAGACGAAGCACATCAAAGACATAACACAACAAGCAGAAATTAGTACCACACTGACAAATGCAAATAATGAAAATACACTGCAAAATTGTTTGGTTATTGGACCCTTGAAGAAAGCCCAACGACAATAAAAGAATTAAGAGGCATGACATCTTGTCAGTTAGTTCAATTTCACTTTTATCAGTTTGACAAATACCGGTCCAAACTTTTCTATGTAAATACATCCTACTGGGTGGCTTTCAAATGATTAATTGCCAGTGTTCACTCAAACAGCTTGCCAAAAATACACTGGCATGTCAGTTCTGATCTACAATGAAAACAGATACTTTCAGTACTGATTAGCTGGTCTGCCTAAAAATTAGCAAAGTGAGAAAATGGAGGCTATCGTATATGATCACAGACCATAAAAACAAACAAAGGAGGATAAATCAACGATACTTCTGAAAGTAAGGTCATCACTGAAGGGGGGCAGGGGGGAAGCATACCCCAAATGACATTGGGCAGAGGCAGGGACAACATTGGACAGCTCACCAGTCAATCACAGGGCACAAACAGAAAGACAACCATTCACACTCCCATTCACACCTACAGCCAATTTAGAAACACCAAATCTAACTTGCATATGTCTGGACTAAAAAAAATAACGCCCCAAAAATGGTACAACATACAAAAGATTAGATAAAAACTGATATTTTACTGTGACTATGATAGTGGGATGCTCTGGTGCATCCATATTCCTTTGTCAGAGCAGTAAATAGGCACAGAGGGAGACATGAATAAAGAAACAGCTGTTTGTTCCTCTAGACTCCCACACACTGACACATGGAAACTGTGAGCACTACCGCCTTCGCCACAACAACAGGGCCTAAAGAAACTAAGGCACTCATGCAGTAAAATGATAATATTCACATGCTTCATCTGTGCTGCCAAGACAAGGGCCAAATCTTCCTAACAGAGTCATTTCAAGAGGTCAATCTTCTGGAAAGTTGAAGGGCAGAGTGAATCATCTTTTGAGCAGTTGCACTGTATGACATTAGCTTGCACTGAATCACAGTACCCCATGCACTGTTCCTCAGACTGAGATCGACAAGTAAGCTGTATGTTGTACCAGGAGCTTATGTGCAGCTCATCCAGCTGAGACATTATCATGGAGGAAAATGTCGAAAGGAGATAATGACAAAAGGCTCAAACCTATTCCTGCACTGGCACTGTGTGGTATGCATAGCTGCATGTTGACCAGCTGTAGCTGTCTGCTGCCACTTGGAGGCAGTGTCAAAAATTTGTGCCTCAACCAGAAATATAGCCTACAACTGTTCATGTTGTAGGCTACATGCATTATTGGTCTGTTTTTTTTTTTTTTCCCTGTCACGGAAAACACAGTAATCATAGTGGCATGTACTGGTACGTAGCTGAGTAATAAAAATAACGGATTGACATTGGAGAGCAGAAGTTAAGCAATGCTTATTAACCACTGCAATGCTAATCACACCGAAAGTCCTCTTTACCCTTTCCAGTTCGAGCCAATGTTTCACCCAATCAGCATTTGGTTCCAGGCACAGTGCCATCGCAACTGTCTGCTTGTTGAGGACAGAAGTTCAGATTTACTATAAAGCATTGCTATATTCACATATAATCAAAATTTAACCAAACAGGTTTATCAATACATTTTACAAAAACAGCGTCCACACAAATATTAATTAGAACCCGGAGTTGATACTTTTCAGGTTCCCTTCAGAGAGGGTTGTAGCTAAAAAGCAGGCAAATAGCCAAGCCTAAGTTATAGCCAACACTACAGGTCATTCAACGACCTGTGCTGGCCAATCAAACATGTGAAAGCATGCAGTCATGGTTAATTACTTTGTTGCATGAGCAGCACACCTGTCCTGCTTACCTCATGATTGCTTTGGTAACTTTACAGCGTTGGAAAACTTTCCCAATAGTATAATGAGCATTTTGGCATCTGACAAGCCTTCAACCTCACTGATGAATTACTCTAACTGAATCGTATTTCATCGTCTCGGTACCTGCAGCAACGTATCCTCTCAAAACCTTGTATTCTTTGAATGGAGTACTAATAGTGGCCTGAAACATCACTTAGGCCTCACATTCAGATAAAACTAAGGAGATGTAATGACATGTAGTTTGGTCTTGATTTGATTTTTTTCCACATATAAAATTGCAGCTAGTTGTATCTGTCCTATGTTACGTGGATGCTCCCCTTATAGTAATTTTTGTTCTCCCTTTGTAGTATTTTTTGTCCTCCCCCTTTGTGTATTTCTTGTGGTTTTACTGTTTGTCTCTATCTCTCTGTATACGTGTGTCCTAGTCTTAGCATGGCTCTCCATTAACTCCTGGCTACCAATGTACCTGCACATCTGGTCCTCATCGAATCATCAAGTTCTTTCTGCCGTACTTGTAACCTGTTTTTTCACTCCATTCCTTGCCAGATTGTTCAGTCAGCCAAGTGGTGCAAACGCTACGGCCAAATTCAGTACAGTTACCTGTTGCTCACTGTGCTTTTTGTCTGTTTACTTTGGTCTTGGTCTACCTCAAATCCCTGTTATCAAAACTGCTATTGTCTTGTGGTATCAGCCAGGCCATTCTGCTCAAGTCCTGTGGTTGCCAGCCTGTTCGTTCAGCTCAAATCCAGCTCCCTTTAGACACTCAGCTCAGCCATATATCTGCCAACCCACAGGCTATCACACCCGATTTTGCACCAACATTTCCTCGCCAGCTTCATTACCCCATTGCTCACCAGATCACCACTCAACCTGAAATCTCACCTCCTATTCTCTCTCTCTCCCCCTCTCTATCTCTCTACAACTCTCTGCAATAAACTTTGTTAAATGCTGCCAGCTGTCTTTCCGTAACACAACAATATTTAGTACAGTGAAATGGATATAGATTTTGTCCATGGGACAACAGCAACACTGTAGCACCTAAATTCACAGCATATCAGAGAAAAACTCAAAATGAAAAACTGACAAATGTGTCCGCTTTTACTGACAGTGTATTAAATTATACCATCCATTACCATACAGTACAGCCTTTTTTTTTTTAGCATTTTGTTTGCTATTGTATAGTGATTTGGCCAACAAATTCCTAACTTATGTAGAAATGTCTTAATATTGCAGCTTCAAAATAATTTAATTAATACTCAAGTGCTTTGCTGATTCTTTGCTTATACTCTCTATAGCAGATGCAAAAAATAAAGAAATCAGCTTTTCAAACACCTCTGTGGTGTTGGACAAAACTATATTTCTTAATATTATTCAAGTTCTAAAACAAATCATAATGACAGAGCCTTTCTTGAAACCAGAAGCAGCCTGTGTACATGACAATGTGTTCACCTGATTATGTAACAACAAAACTGTTTAAAAAAACAACAACAAAAAAAAAAACTTTCCTTTAAGAAGTAAGCTAGCTTGTTTTCAAGTTCAAACTAAGAGGCAAAGACCCAGAATCAGCCAATGGCCTACAGCTGACCCAGCACTCAAGACATGCCTGCGTCTGAGTGATCAGAGTAGCCAAGACATACAAACACTTTGAGATAACCACACAAAAGAACAAAGACTCTGGTTAATTTAACATTATATCTGCCAAAATGCAATCCACTGGAAAAGGACCTGCGGCTCAGACTGTGTCCTGCTCATAATACTGTGGTACAATGTACTCAGGCTCTGAGATGTGAAGATGAATTCTAAAAAGAAATGTGTGCTGGCGAAGCTGTGACCATCCCACAGGCCTGCAGGCACTTTCTGAGGGAGCAGTATGGAAACTGGAAGATGAGCCTTACATCATTAAATACACTCCTGACTTTAAACACGGCTAGAAAGACACCTCTCATTCATGGAAACATAAGCAATGCTAGCAAACTAAAAAGGCATGTTCAGGGGCAAAGCCATCCTGACAGCAAGCTTACATCATAGTTTGAACACAGACGAACACCTAATTTCTTATTGCCAGGGTACATCCCCAACCCTCAGTTGATTACCCTCTCTAACATATGAGCAGAGGTAGCTGGAAGTATTTCAGCAAGGGAGTGACGTGTTATTTTAACAACTTGTAGATACATGACAAATCGACAGTGCTTGGACATGCCATCACCTTTAAATTCCTGCACCACACAGCCAATGCATTTTGTATAAGGGTATGTAAGACAGCCTAATTTTACATAGCATTCAAAGTGTGACCATGAATTGTTTGTAATTAATGTTTGGTTTACGCTTGATGATGAACAGCAATACAATGACTTGTGTCTCAATCCTATAAGCACTGATAGCTTTGCTTGTCATTCTTAAATTCAATCACTTACCGGAGGACCTGGCTCTCCTTTGGGGCCACGGAAACCATCTTCATAGTCATAGAAGAAGTCTGGCTCCTCATATCCATAATCATATCCTCCCATGTCTACATCATCATAGCTGCCATCCAAATCATGATGTTCCGAGGTGTCCACCTGATTCTCCCTGTACAAAGTGGTGCCGTTGGCTTTCAGATGAGTTTCCAGGATGTGATGATTCTGTTGGAGTCCAAAGCGAGAGTCCCTAGTGCTGGTGATGGAGTTGTTCCTGAGTCCTTCCTTCACTCGACTTTGCCTGACAGGGGAAATCAGGCCTGGGGTGGCGTCTGGAGTCTGCTGACTCCCAGAGCTGCTCTCTTCCTCTGTGCTGTTTTCAGAGTGATCAGTGTCCCCCTGGGGCCTACTGCTTTTAGCAAACACAGTTTTGGTAGTGGTGATAGCTGTGCTATTGGCAAGATCCAGAGCTACTTGCCTTCTTGGGGTCGATAAGGTGGAACTGTCAGGCTGAAGTGAGGATGTTGTGGGGTGGGGTAGGGGTTCCAATGTGGAAATGTGGCTCTGGTCCCCCAGATGAGGTTGTACTGGTGGGCTCAACGTTGAATACTGTGTAAGCAAACTACCTGTGGACAGTTTAACAGCTGCTGTTGCTTTGGTGGGGGTATGATGGGTAGCTGCTACTCCATGAAGGGACTTTGTCAAAGGGCTAGAAGGGGGGTCATTTGCCTCAATATCCAAACCAGGACGTGACAATGGCAATCGGTAAGTGTCGGCCAGCCGGCACTGTTTTTTTAGGTAGTTGCAGTAGTGCGCGGCAGCTTGGGCAGAGGGATAGATATCTAGCTGGCAGACTCGACCACTAAATGGCGCTGCCTTGGAGTTCATTCTCCCCAGAGTAAAGAGACCCCCAGATTCTGCCAGTGTTTGAGATCTCCCTAGGGTCTGCTCTTGCTGCTGCACTGCTCCACAATCCGCATAGAAAGACACTGAACGTGCACGAACACCAACAGCAAAAGGGTGTTGGCGCCCATCCTGCCAGTTGTAGGTGAAGTAGATGGAGGCTTTCTCAGCAGTATAAACCACCACTCTGCGTGGCAGCAGCTGAATGCCAAAACGCAGCCTGTCCCTGCCATCTTTGATACTAAAAATAAAAGCATTGTTTGCTCGCCAGGAGCTTAGGCTAACCACGACAGAAAACTCCTCACCAAACTCTGGTGGGAACAGACTGCCTGCCGGAGCCTCATAAAGGGAGCTTGAGTCGAGTAACACCCCATATCCAGGAACAGGGACATCCAAAGGTGAAGGAACATTGGTGTAAGCGGTAGGAGGTAAGCTTGTCCTCTCGTAGGGATTGTCTGTGCTGCTTTGAGTTGTAAGTCCCAATCGATAGAGGATATCCACTCCTGAAGGGAAGAGAGAAACTGGTAAGTTTACTATGGCAAGACTTGATTACAAAGGAGTCAGAAAGGCTTTGGGTCATTACTTTCTAAAGAAAGAAGAAGAAGAAAAAAAAAAAAGGTCCTTGACTTATTGTAAAGTACTCACATTTGTGAAAAATGGCAATTTCTTCCAAGATAAATGTGCCAAAAGAACTTTAATATGTGAAACTGTGTTTAAATAAAAGTGAGCAGCAGTTTTTATGAACTTGTATTTAAGTATTTCCAGCTCATTTTGATAAATGTACAAGAGCTAACTGTAACAACAGAGGGCAATGCATCTACTGAATTGACCATTAAGGCCCAAAATGGCAATAATATTAAAAGAGAATGTATCAGCCTGTCAAAGCAATCATCTGAACTATCTGTTCAGACTTTACTGGTGAGCCTTCAATTCCAATAACTGAGAGACCAAGTTTTAAAACACTACATGAAAACGGTTGTACCTGTGAAAAGAACTGATTGAATAAGAAATGAAAGCCTGTTTAACTACGTATCAGTTCATAACAATCCTTGAAAAACCCCAAGCATCTAAACTCACAAAAACGGGGAAATGACAATGGTACACAGCTAGAGAGAGGATGCTACAGCTACATGTTACCATCTTTAGCTGTGTTATTTGTTTAAATATGGTTTTGTAATTAAAAAGTCAATATTACTGTAATTTTAACTGCTTACAAATAGATACAGCAAATTTGAAATATGTTTAAATCTTCCTAATTTTAGCTCACAAAATGAACGTCATTAATAGAAATGCAAACAAATGTGATAATCTGTCAGTGTTCCAGTTAAATGGCCCAGGGAAAAACAGTGAGCCATGATGCCAATATGTCCCTGTTCCTGTTTTAAGTAACAGAAAGGCAGCTGTAGCCCAGATGAATAGTGGGGACTAGAGAAGCATGGAGCTGAACTAGGCTACAGGAAACCAGTCCACACAGCCTTTTTGAATCAATCTGCCACCAGAGATTCATGAGAGCAGCTTTCCTCTAAGCAGTCCTGTCAATGTTTTGTCATGCCACAAGTAATTCTTCAAAGAATTGATCTCAAGTCTGCCGACAGTGAGCTATAACGGGGGAAAAAAACTTAACTATTACTTGGAGACAGATGATATTCTGTTTTGTTCAGTTTTGACTTTTTGGCCTTTATGAAGAGACCGATCACTAGATGGGAGGGCAATGTGTCACATGTCATTATCCAGAGAAAAAATAAAAATGACAACAATAATGTGACTAACATATTACTCTGAATGGAAACAAGGATGACTTGACACATCAGCCTTTTTCAGACAGGCACTGCTTTCCATTATTCTGACGGCATCTGAACATGTTGGCTGCTTGTCTAAATAACCATCCTGCCTATTTTTCCATAAAAGGTGCAACAGCAATCTCACTAGATTGAACCACATAACGTCTATGTACCACATTCAGTAGGGCACACATCTGCATTGCATGCTGTCACATTAAGAGGTAGACATATCTTGAGTTGTGTAAAGCAATTCAGGGAGAGCTTTGTCCAAATTTCTGCACCAATATTGCTCCATAAATAACATGAGTACAAAAGAAGGTTTGTCGGGCGCCCGGATAACTCGGCGGGTAGGGTGGGCAACCCATGTACAGGGGCTATAATCCCCGACACAGCGGCCGCAGTTCGATTCCAGCCAGCGGCTCATTTGCTGCATGTCATTCCCCCACTCTCCTCCCCAAGTTTCTCCGTCTATCTTCACTGTCAACTATCATTGAAGGTGGAAAAGCCCAAAAAATGTCTTTTTTAAAAAAAAAAGGTTTGTCTCATTCACTTTTCTCTGCAATTTCACATCTATTACATAATGAAATGTTTTTTAAAATACTACTTTACTGCAATGAATGCAGAGTCTGTAATGGGTCAGATTAAGGAGACTCACCAATAACAAATAAAATCAACAGCTTCTGAAGTTTAGTTTGAGCTGTTTTCCTTGTAGTTTATTGCTGCAGGTATTTATTAAACAGCAGCAGGATCCATATGAGCGTCTCCAAAGAGAGTTGTGTCCATTAGTGCATATAGAGCAACAGCAGTAGCTTCATCAGTTAGTTCTAATTTTACACAAGTGACAAGTGAATTGTCACACACAGAGTCCCAGTTTATAAGCCACAGTTAAATTATATATTACACAGCTTAGTTAGCAGTACTTTGCATACTGTATATGAATTGAACCGATATCTTGAGAGAAAAATTTAGAACAGTACATCCCTACTGGTGACAAGATGGACACACATGGCATGTTGTACACCTTGTCAAATACATCCTCTATTTTTAGTTTAATCAAAAACTGTTCAAGCCACACTGGATAACCTCAGAAAAACAATGGTGGCATAAAGCAAAGTTGCTTATTTCGTCTTCTCTCAAGATTCTCATAATAGATTTTCAAATAAAAGAGGAATGTTGCGAAGATGTAGAAAAATTAATGTCACAGTTTAAAGTAAAACCCTGAACTGAACATTTGAAGTCTGTAGGTATGAATTTGCAGATCTGGGGAAAATGCATCTGAGTAACTGATAGGGGTTAAAGCAGGAGAAGGATTTCATAACTTTAAGTGTATGGCAACTGCTACAAGAATATAGTAAAGTCATCGTAAGACAATATGGTAAACTTGTCCAAGTTAGACCACTTATCAAACACATTAAGCTACTGTAGTGGAGGACGTTTTACTTTTATGAGAAAAAGCGAAGTATATTGTCTCCTGATATTCATCTAACCAAAGAACTCATAACAGAAATAAGAGACCCAGTACACTGTCCTGGATGTGATATCACAGGGTTTTATCCCCCGCAGTCCAGATAGATAGTCTCTCTATCTGCAGCTGATCTAAGCACACACTGAGATGTCCTTGACATTCTTTGCCCGAGGTAACATCAGCCCAGATTCCAATTAACCTGTCTCATATGTTAAGACAGCCGGCTTTAGCTCTCTGTGTGCATTCCGCCTCCCTTCATTATGATGGATAGATTCTGTTTGCAACGGGCTCATCAGCTACAGATGCGTAGAGAGATGACAACTGCAAGATGAAATCAGGGGAGGCGGTTAAATTTGTCTGTTGCAAAAGATTTGAATTGATATGTCCAAATTTCTTATGAGGTCAAGCCTAAATAAAGTTGCCTACACAATGTTCTGGCACAGACCCAGTGATATGCTACTCAAAAAAATACCCTGTCAACAAATTAATGTAGTTCATAGAGGTTTTCTTCAGATTCTTTTAAAGTATCACCAGCCCCAGGGCTCTGGAATTCCCAAGGAAATATATCAGGCTAAGTGAATGGCTTTGTGAGGGACCTTTGCCAGGTCTCCAGCGTGTGACCATTTTGTTCATACATGCAACCAAAAGTCTGATAAATATAACTAAACATTTTTATAAGTCAGGTATGCAGCATTGTACAGGCATGGTGGAATGAATCATCTGTGCAGCATCTAGAGTGAAAACTTTAAAGTTTTCAATCTTATTATTATAAAGTAATGTACTGGTGGGAAATTAAATTAGTTATAAAACACTTCGGCTGTATAAAGTAAAATGTGAATTAAGATCAAATAAATTATTTGTTAATTCAACTCATTTAATTTTGTCTGTATTATCAGTGGACATTTAATGTTTAATGCGAAGCCATCAAGTTATAGCCAACAGTGTTTTCCGCAGTAATAAGAATGTCCCCTGTCTGTGTCCCGTTTTGCTCATATTTGTCAAACACTGAACACAAATATTAGTGGGTTAGTGAGGTACGGTAAGCCTAAAGCCAGAGTTTTCAATGTCACAAAGGTGGTTCTCTTTGAACTTGGCTAGATCACCATGGCAACTTATGCTGCAGAGCTAACCTGGCCTGGAGTAGGTTATGTTCAGAGTTTCGGATTTAAATCAACTGCAAGAACCCTCGACTTTCAACAATCACTTTAGTAACAATTCTCTTTGAACAATATAGATTGTCAGCAGATGGAATACGTTACAGCTGCAAACCTGTTGAGCTGCATGCTCCTGATAGCACTGACCAAAACCCTGCAGTATCACACCTGATTTGCCGCCCAGTCTGTTTTGCACAACTCCTACTGCAGCTAATAGAAAAGAATAGAATAGAAAATTGATTGTTCCATAGGTATTTATTCAAGAGAATATTGAATCAATAACATGAATTTCACTTTTTTGGCCAGACATTAAACTAATGTCCTGCATTATGGGACAGTGGCAGAAATGGACTTCAAAACAATATCATGTTTGAATGTATTAGGTTTAAAGTTTAACAGCTTTATTGTGCAGCTGTCAGTAAGAAATAATCAACTGCATTGGTCAGTAAAATAAATGAATTAACACACTATTGGCAGCTTTCTGTCAGCTTTCCTCTCTTGCAATATTTGCAGGAGAAGTGCTTTTTACCATCATACGGTTTTATATGCCTTGCAGCTGTCCATTAAAACAACCTGTTGAGTGAAGTAGACGGCACACTGTCGGTCCATTTTGTACAGAAAAAAAGTCACATGATGCTTTTAATGCCCCTTTTTATGTGAACGCACACAGAGTCTGAAGAACAAAGCCTGGGTTATCAATGACTGGAGTTTTAGGTTGTGTCAAGCCAGCTTACACATAAAAGCCTGGCTATGTAGAGCTTGCTTTATGGTATATCCCTCTGTTCCATGAGTACGTGTGTACATGTGCATGTCATGTGTAAACACAAGACGCTGAGCACATCTGTTACCCACAAAGGCCACTGTCGGAGTGAATAGGCCCTTACATTAATCTGACGAAAAAGGGAACAATGTGTGACCTTTGAAAATACAGATGGATATCACCTTATCCCCAACATCTGACCAGCTGCAGAACAGCTGCCAAAACAGATTAGGCATTTACCTGAGACTTCCTCTTCCTATTTGTCTGATCAATCTGTGTTCTTTCCCCAGAGTGCTCTTCTTAGTGTGTACTTCAAACTGTGCTTACATGTGACAAATTTAGTGCCCTCTCTGATCGACCAGAAATGAGAGGAAAAAGATGAGAAAACAAAGGGAACCAGGAGTTTGAGAGGCGTTTTAGTATGCTTCTATATAAACACCATGGCCTAAAGAGCAAGGACAGACATGTTGAAAGGTAAGGTGAAAAATAAGAAGAGCAAAGTCGGAGGAGCTTATGTTGGAAGATGCTGTTCCCACATATATTATACTGTTTAGACTTCGATGATTTTAATCACAATTTTGCCTATCAATTCCAGTGTCTAACAGATTCTCAGAGGGGTGGACTCAGAACAAGTCATATGCTTGTTTCATTTTTCGGCAACTTTATACCAATCATTTTTCATGACAAAGAATTGGATTGGAATTGGATGAATTGGAGCGTCACAAATGTGAGGATTTGCTTTTTCTTTGAAATTGCTTTAATAATTTTAAATTTAATAACGTAGAGGAATGTGCTATTGGTTAGACAAAACAAGCACTGCATTTTTTTGCAACCATTTCTTAACTGATATTAACATACGTGCCACTTAGACAAACAGAAAATTTGCTCTTCTTAGAAAAATGCCTAAATGGATATTAAATTAAACTGTGTATGTAACCATAAAGCTTGGCTAACATTCCAGTAGCATCTACGACGTTAGCTACACTGATGAAGCAATCCTGCAGCTATCACAATGTTGAGCCCAGAATCGTGATTGTGGTGACGGTACTGTTTAAGTGTACAAAGCATTTAGAATATTTTATTCACTTTAACTATCTGTCAAACAGCAAACTAAAGCCGTTATGGGGCACACTTCAAAACCACCTTGGGAAAAAAGTGTGTTTTCTCAATGCAGAATACAGGAGTTGCTAGTCCACTGCTGCTTTGATTGGTTAGTTTGTCTGTGTAATTGTGCGACTTTTGTGTTTTGACACCATAGAAGACAGACACTGTCATTAGAATCGATAATCCATGCCCAATGGCAGGCTTATACCTGCAGCCTACAACCAGTGACTCAGAGTGGGTGGGACAGGCTTTGGGCATAGAGTTGCAGGAGGATGGCTGTATTTTCTAAATCTGACATTTCTTTTTTTTTCTTTTTATGCCTTTTGCAGATGTGTGCCTACCACAACTTTATCATAAGTAGCATCACCTCTAGATTATTCATTCAAGTGAGGTCATTAAAACAAGTCAAGGATATTTCAACTCTGTGCCTGTTGAGGCCAAAAGCAAACAACAAATAAAGAAACTAGTCCATTGTTCTGTATGATCAAATGATCAAATGTCAGAGAAGCAGGTACACTAATCACAAAGACAAAAAAATAATCTGAACTAATGTACAAAACATATAAGCTGTATTAGTAATAACATTAACACTGATATTTAGTTATGCATCGGGGTTCTGCTGTTTACCTTGAGCTAGGTAATCTTCTTCTCCAGAGAGTACTGCAGAGCATACTGACAGGAGCAGGAGAAAGTTCCACCTGGAAGGACAAACAAACATCAGAAACAGATTAGCCATGTGTTACAATGAAAAAAAAATGTAAGCAATGTGCTACACAGATGAGTGTATTTTCTCTCAAAGATGCTATGCTTCTGAATGTATATGTTTTCATATTACAACAGGCCATCACAGGGAGAATGCAGGAAAATCTAAATCAGGTTGTGTGTGGCAGGGTGGAAAATTCACATCTATACATCTGCTGAGATCATTTATATGAGCAACTGCTGTTCAACATAAAACATAACACACCAGGTGATTTTCATGTGCTACATCCTGAGTAGATTCAGATTATCCACAAAGCAAAGTGAAGTGTAACAAACACGCTAATCTTCAAGCCAAGTACTGAACCAGCTCTCCAGAAAACATGATCTTTGTTGAAGTTTTGTCTCATTCAAAGATGAATTATGGTGGACCAAACTGCGGTAAATCAAGTATGACTTGACTATCTTTCCAATCGGTCATTAATTACTATACATCCAGCCTTTCCCTGCAGGCACAATGTGAAGGAGTCTCCCTGAAATCAGCACTTTAACGTAGAAAGCTTAGATCTCTTTGTAACAGGGCCTTGAAGTGATGATACATGGACAATTATTTGAGATACTGAAGGCTGAATATATCTCCTGTCACTCAGCCAATGCAGGCAACGTGTTCTGATTAAGAATAGTCACTTAAAATACTAACTGAGAATATGTCCATGGGCTATAAGGAGGCATTTACTTTTCTCATAGCAGTTGATTTGGCATGTAATGGCAGGAAAAACACAGGTGTAATAAACAGCATTAATGATGACTGCGCCAATTCCGGTGTGTCAGTAAGCCATGCCCTTGAATGAACACGCACAATACAAGAGCCCTTGTGCTGAAATACCAAGCTAATGGAATACAACTGCTCCTGACAGTTTTTTTTCCCCACGTTTGCCAAATGTTCCCCAGGAGAATGGTCTGTAATTACATGAACACTTAATTTTTCATAGCGTGGGGAAAGTAGGAACACCGGCAGGTAAAGTACACGAAGAGGAAAACGAGTGTAACTGAATGTTCGTCCTATTAGGTTACCGAGAAACTTATTCTGTGGTAAGCCTTCAGGTATTTTTTTTTTTATCCAAGTCATGTTAATTGTCAGCCAAAATGTTAGCCAAGGTGACACTTATAAACACATGTGTTTTTTAAAAACAGATGGCCACCATATTGGCAAAAAGAAACTCTGCCTCCTTAAGTCTATGTCTATCAGGACAGTAGGTATATCTACAAATAGATTAGATTAGAACTCTGTACATTTTAAAACTTTGTTTTTCTACAAACACTGGACACTTTGTTAAATTAAAAAATAAAATCTTTGTCCTTGGTAGAGTGGTTAAAGTCACAAGTTCTATCTAAATCTAAAGTTATGTACTTGTCCTTTGTAATGGATGTTGAAGCAGTAACAGTTGTATTTGGCCTCTGTTATAAAATTGTGCTGAAATAAAGAGCTAAAAGATGCAATTGCAACAGACAATACAGTTCACAGACCATATTCATTTTTTGTAGGCTTTATAATGCTGTTTTTCATTACACGTATAGCATAGTGTTTTCCCCTTGAACGCTTGCTATTTACAAAAATGATTAGCTATATAAAGTGTATTAGCAGGGTTTTGCTGAGTTGCAATGTAACACACTGATACAACAATCCATACGCACAGATCTGGTGCATTTGTCTCAGTAACGACCTCATAAAAACATGAAAGAAGTAGAGTTAATGCCAGAACATTACTAATAGAAGCAACGCTGCCTCTGATAGGGGCCGCACTGTCTTTTTTTAACTGTACAAAAATATGAATGTCTATAAACTATGAGCTCATGCAGCCACTGAATCTATTGTGGGAAATGTAATTAGATCCATATTTACTTATATGTTGAGCTGTCACTCGGTGCTTGAATTTTGTGTTTGCCTTTGCATAAATAGAGACATTTCCATCATAAATCGATGCAATAAAAGGCAACAATTGGAGCATAAAAATTTACGAGTGTACAGAAAATGAAGTGTTTGAAGACCCCTGCCTTAGTGTGACCCTTCCAATATTCAAATGAAACCTATGTCTAATAAAAACCATCTTACAGATCGGATAGCAGCTGAGAAATGAATTATGACATTATTACTTTAAGTTACTTTTTAGTATTTTTTTTCTCCATAGTTTTTATATAGTCTGTACTTGTTTATGGTTTTTCTTTCACTATATTATCCAAAAACAGAAGAAAAGTCTGGTATTTTCTACCATGCCAACCACAAACTGTCCAGCAAGTTATAAGGACTCCACTCCAATATGGCGGCAAGCAATGACGTTTCTCAGAAGCCGGACGTAGGTTACGTGTGTCAGCGGGTCTGTGATTCTAATTGGCTGTCAGGTGTTCATTAAAATCCATAAAGTGAAATCACTGCGCAGCATCTAAAAATTCGCGTTTTAGCTAACTGGCTAACTTGTATCGATTAACCGTTTCCGAGACTTTCACAACAAGGTTTATGTTCTGAGGTAAGTTAAACTGACAACATAGACACTTTTAAAACGCGGTCAACCGTTTTCAAAAATGGTTTTTAATATTTCAGCGATACACTCAGGAGCGGACTTTAATAAAACTACGATTATGGCGGAGGTAGAACGGGGAGTTGTCCGTCCGTCCTCATTTATTTAGGTAGTCACCGACGCGCCTGTTAATTTACTCGTGACTCGTAATATTTAAAATATAGTAAACCGTTACGTTCAGCCTATTTATCGACCTGTTACAACTGGTAGTGCCTGGAACTAAATGTAAAAATACTGGAGGAGACGTCATTTAGTCAGAACCTTTCCAAGATATTCCATGACTGTGAACCATGCAGTGATGACTGACTCTAAATAGTGTACTTCAGTTAAAGCTGTATGTAGCCCAGTCAAACATAGGCTAAAAGTCAATACTAGTACTGAAATCGTCAATCAATTAATCAGTTGATGGATTTGTTATGAATTTACTGTGTTTTACTCTGACTTGTATCATTCTAAATGCCTTTGAATTTCAGATTGGAGTTTGGACACAGCAAGCACAAGAATACTGCAATGTTTTCTGTCATTATTGTTATCTTTGTACACTAAGCAACTAAATAATCAAACTAATGATGTTTGCATTCATTATTAATGAAAATAATCATTATCTGCAGCCCTACTCAATATTGAGTTGGACTTAGTAGATGGAAAATGCAAAAAGAAAGAAATCTGGAGTCTCTTAAAAGGCAGCCTGACTTCTCTGTTTATGAAGGCATTAAACCTTGACATTTTTATGTCTGAAAATATAGTGAAAAGTCCTGCAGAGAGCATTTCTGTGTCATGTTTTATTGTTTCCAGACAATGACAGATTTTGTCTCAAAGGCATAGTTGGTTAATAACAATTGAATGTTGTTCATGGAAGCGTGCCTCAAACAGCTTTGACCACAACGAGAGACAAGCTAAGATTTAGAGGGATGGATGATTAATTTTTTCAAGTTTTAAGTTTATTTTCAAAGGACTTTGAGGGGCTGTTTACCAGGCTTGTTTATTAAACAGAACATAATCTGGTCGTATTTTCTAAGACGTGACAAATGCCATGTATAACATCGAACTACAAAATACAGCTAAAGCAAAAGCACATTATGTTGATTGTGAAACTAACAACCCCAAAACAACATTCTTGCACTTACATGTCACTAATTTTCCAACAGCACTAACCACACAATGAGATATAAAGACCTACATGTTAGTCACACTGTATAATGTAACTTTGTCTATAATACATTTATGTGACTTCACTCTTTTGACCCTCATTGACCCCACCTCTAGGTGGCACTGCCCACCATATAGCTACAGAGGAGGAGCAGCATGCAGTGTGTATGATCAGTAAAAGGCCAAAGGAATGTCAATGAATCCAGAGACCAGAGATTGCCCAGTCCACCGTGTTCGACAAACATATCGTGAGTTCAGTCTTTACTCCCACAGTTTTAAGCTGGAATTGTTCATTTGTATCTCAAAAACTCCAAACTCCAAATCATATTTTCCATCCATTATCCATACACCGCTTAATCCTCACTAGGGTCGCTGGGGGGCTGGAGCCTATTCCAGCTGACTCAGGGTGAAGGCAGGGGACACCCTGGACAGGTCACCAGTCTATCACAGGGCTTAAAGAAAAACAAACAAGCACATTCACAACTACGGATAATTTAGAATCACCAATTAATCTCAACATGTTTTTGGACTGTGGGAGGAAGCCAGAGAACCTAGAGAGAACCCACACTGCATGTGAGAACATGCAAACTCCACACAGAAAGATCTCGGGTGTCCTCACCGGGACACGAACCAGCGACTTTCTTGCTGCGAGGCAACGGTGCTAACCACCGATCCACCTTGAAGCCCTAAGGGTAATATGTCAAGTAAGAAAAGAACAAATTTTATGTGAAAATCTGAAAAATAAGTATTTTGTGAATGTGGGAGAATTTGTATCCAAACTAAAACAAAAAGAGTATTTCGGTATTTGCACAAAACAGTAGTCCAAATCAATTCTTCATCTTCTAATCCACAACATATTGTACAGCACATTATCATCTACTGTAAATCTTCAAAGCATACTTTGCATATTCAGACTAAATCAATCACATCAGCAGCGCTGTACCCAGCAACAGCTGCTAAAACAAGCTGAAATAGTTCTGGCAACTCGTGTCATAATTTTCAGCAGTGACACAGTGTGGTAGCTGTGCAAAACATGTGAGGAGACAGTAGTCCCGCTATTTTAATATGCAGCTGTGTAAGCCCAAAAAGAGCTCTATCAATCACAGAGTCCTGTCACACCTTAAACCCTCAGGGATTGTTTTGTGAGTGTTATAGCTGCAAACAGCATGATGGATGATCTGACAAATATCTCTTTTCCATGGCCTTTGAGCATCAGATTATCTCTAAAAAAAAAAAAAAAAAGTGGACAAGTGTTTGTGTTGCCCTGTTTGACAGAGAGTCACAGACAGGCAGCCATATTTGTTTTCCCAGAGTAATGTGACCCTACAGGGGAAAAAAAATAGAATCAAGAGGAGAAAAATGAGAGAGAATAAGACAACAAAATTGGAAAAGAAAAAAGGCTGGCCATCAGTAGAAACATCACGAGCTGTGTCTGTCACCTGTTCCCCATCGAGAAAGGGGTGTGACATTCCTGAGGCGGGAACACAGACGTATCCTCAAGGCAGGAAAAAGTAATAGAAAGAAACGAGTGCTGGATATATGAATACAATCATTCATCTGATGAGAAAAGAATAGAAAAGACAGTTGTAGGGCCGATGAGTAGCTGGTTCTGCTTAGAAGTTGGCAACTTTTAAAAGTCGACCAGAAAAGAAAAAAAAAAAACTAAATATAACACATAACATTCCCTCTCAGAGTGTGTGGGGCCATCTGATGCTGATTCAGACAGCCTTCCTGCCGTCAGCCTCACTGTCTCCCTGTTTGAGACTATTTAAAGCATCCCTCAGGCTCTGCCACCAAACACACTCAGGTCATCGCTTCAGCACATCTTTAGTGACGTGAGCACAAGTGGTGGGAACTTTCCAGCACCTTCACCCTGTACCATTTGCTACATTTGTTTCCCAGCATCACATGGTGAACCTAATTTTTAACATTTTAAACATTTTATTTTCTTATATGCAAACATGTAAAACTGAATCAGACTAATTTGCAACAGGCTCCATGCAGATTTGCTCATTTTTCTCTGCTTTTCTATTAAATTCTATGGTAAATCACTGCAGAAGTGACAGTACACTATGACATGTTTCCCAGTCTTAGCGGTTAATGGAAAAGACAGGCGAAAGCAAGACAAAGCTCCCCAAACAGTGCTCTGTTGACTAAGGGAAATACCACTATGTGGGGAGTGGGTGTCATGTCAAGACTATAAATAATCACAACTTAAAACTCCCCTCTGCAATGAATCATTCCAGCGGTAACAGATCTTGCCTTTCTCCCCTCAAAATTAGCTTGGATCCCTAACAATGGTTCATTCAACTGAGGAGAAGGCTGAGAAGCAAACGGAGAGGCAAAGCGCTCAATTAGGCTTGGCAAATAGGAACAAACTCACTTAAGTTCTGTTTACAGTCCTCATAAGGAAAGGGAAACTATTTTCTTACGTTCATCACTGATGTCTGTCAGGAGACATTCACAATACACTGTTTACATGTCTAATTTGACAGGGTGCTTACTGGATGCATTAGCAGCAACAAAGCATGCAAAGCTGTTAATCTGCCCAAACAACTCCAAACTTCTTGAGGATTATGTACCAAGAAATGGTACCAAGAAAATTGCTGTTCGTCTGCGTTGGGATAAAAAAATGTACACAACTGCTTTCTTTACTCTGCTTTCTGCAAAAAGGTTTGTAGGGACACGTTGGAGTATTTAAACAAACCTGACGGAAGTCACCTTGACTGACCCGTCCCGTTTCACCCTTTCCCCTGAATGAAGTTGGTTTCAGCCAGTCAGAATATCACACGGTAGATGTAGCACTGTTCAGAAGTCCGCCACATAGAGTCGTTATTCAGAAAATTGAGGTTTATAGAGCGTGACCTCGGAGCATTTGCCTAACCTCTACTGTTATGTGCCCCATTTGGCAAAAATGTGGCTCACTTGAGTCCAAGCTAAAAGCGCAGCGGAATTCAAAACAGAAGGAGAGCTGTAACCCTGACACACATAAAATGACATGGTGCCTTAAGGAGCCGTATTGTAACTTATAAGACACTGGAAAAATTGCGTCCACCATATAAAGATTTGATGCCTCATGTAACAACTTAGCAGATATTTCTCTCAATGAAAACATGCAAATCAGGTGTCTGTTCCTGCATGCTTTGCCTCTTAATCTCAACAAAAACATTCCAGGACAAGAAGAAGTAACTGATCTACTGCCAATATCTGTTCCTGCTGGCCGTGTTTCAGCTTCACTACCTGTATCCTGATCATAATGACTTCATGATGGAAGAACTAAATGGGCTTGTCTTCTCCTCTCCAAATGGCCATCAGCGAAAATTAGCAAGTCTACAAGTTTCCAGGATTCACCTGCCTCCTCTGTTTGCCAAATCTTGACATAAAAACGACTTCCAAAATATATCAAAAGTAGATGTGCAATACAGTTTTCTAGCTGCAGCGTGTCACGTCTGCTTCTTCCTCTCTGATGAAGAGATTGGCGTGGCTCAGGTTTGTCAGCTCACTCAATTGGTACTTGGAGTCAAGAGGTCACTGCAGACCAGAGCAAAGATTGACTTAGTCCACAAGACAGCGAGCAGACAAAGGGCTGTGAGTAAACTTCCACAGGCCTTTATTGGTTTGCCCTTTTCCTGTTGTGGAGGGACCTGCAGATGTTAGGAGGGTTAAATACACTCACTCACACAGACAGGCCAAAATCCCTACAGCCACCAATGTAGAGAAGGTGAGCATACTGCAGTGAAAGGATGGAGACGCTGAGAGCCCCTCCTCCTCCCATGCATTATTTTTAAAGGATAATCAGGTTTAGTTAGTTCATACTAATAATGAGCAAAAGAAAAATAAATTTTCTCCACCTCAGCAGTTGCTTGTGAATCCTCAGGCCTCACTATGTGCAGTTTTTAGGTAAAATTTCTGCTTGGGCAGAAAATAGCTGTTCATAGTGAGATCTGTGGATTATCCTGAGTAACGAGGACATTGTTTGTGCAAAGACACTTTGTTGTTAAGTTGATCCCATGTCTGTGAGGGCTCATAAATGTTCTAATGTCTGAGACCCACAAATCAAATTCTGTTCAACTCCCTCATAGTTGTACACTGGAATAATTCTAAGCAGTTTGAATCTCAACAGGGACAAATAAAACCATAACTGGATTCATAAACACGATTAGAAGTGGGAAATGTAGTTAATGTGATTATTTTATTTTGCTGAAATCAAAGTTTCATGTTATCTTGTAGCAATCAAATAAGATAAATCCGTTCCATTACAAGCGCTAATGTGACTGATGGGAATGCTTTCAAAATGTAATGTATGACGATGTGTTTCTTGGCTGGATTTTCAACTGGAGTACATGCAAAACAAAAGCTGTGGTCATATGAAAGTGATTGCAATAACTACATGTGATGATAGCATTGTGGTAAGCTACATTATCTGTACTTAATGCAATGAAAGCATGAGTTAAGGAGCAATTGCAAAGGGAAATATCCCTTGTGCATTCACAGTTAGACAGTAAACTTGTTGGTGTCAAACAGGAGTATCAATAATGCTCTCTGCTGTTTGGCTTTTTTCTCATGGGAGCTTTCTTCACTTGAGAATAACAGAACTCTATCCACCACTTCTTCAGCTGGATCACACTCAACACAGCAATCACTGAAGAATGGCTTTTGGCTTGCACCACACTGCACAGTCAATCAATCAACCCCAATGGCATCCTGTGACATTGTGAAAAACCGCTAGTGCATCATGGACGTGAGACAACTGCAGAACTTTTAAACCACTAGTAAACTTGAGCACTTCAGTCTAGACCGCCTGCTTCAGTGAACAAAGCCCTGCACATCACCACCTGCTTAAAAACTCGCATTATCAACTTATCACGGGCTCTACCAGGCTGCGTTGAGGAGACTCGTGCTCTGAGTCAAGTGTACAGTACAGGAGTGGTTCTGCAGCTATACAGTTCAAACATCGCCAGCAACGGAGCAGCAATGCCTGCAACAGTGGGTGATTGTCTGAGGCTCAGGAGCCAGTTAACCACTGATGCATACACACTAACTCTGTCTGTGAATTCAAGGGAGGCCACATTTATTCCCCCATAAGGCTCTCTTTTTCACTCTCAAGGACAAAAAAAAAAAAAAAAAAGGATTTCAGGTCCACTTTGTTTTCCACTGAGCAAACACTATCAGCAGAGAACAACAGAATTCTTTGTGATCTCGGCTTTTCTCTTTTTTTTTTTTTTGGAACATATCTGGAAGGGATTTAATAGAGTGCAGACAACTTGGACTCGCTTCTGATAGAAGATGATAAATTTCCTGTTAAATACCCTTTGAACGTGTGCACATTTCTGATGCTCCACAGAACCAAATGAATATAACAAGACAACAAAACCTGCACGCTGCATGTCAATAATACACACTTCCATGAGGAATGTTTAGGGGGCTAAATAGTTTTTTTTTTTTCTATTCAAAGCCTAAACACTTAAACAGAGTTTGATAAATTTGCTACTTAAGGGTTGATGACAGTTGTTTCAGTGCTTATATCAGTGCAACAACGATTTATCACTTGCTGAATAAGCATCATTGCTTCCGAGACATGCTCATTCATCCCCCTCCCTTCTCTCTTCTCTCTCTCTTTCACTCCATGCTTTAGTGTTTATTTTCTGGCTTATCATAGCTATGTGAGTGAAACATAAATAAAAAGGAGGGGGTTGAGCGGTAGACCACATGGCGTTCAGATTATAATGTAGGAGATCTCAGGCTGCGTGTTCACATGGAGAGTTCAAAGCCATGACTTCAGTTGACAAGTACGAAGCAAAATTTTGACTCTTAAATCTAAACACATGTATGCAAGGAAAAACAGAGTTATCAGATGGAGATGGTTTTACATGTAAAGTTATACTGTAGCTATTATGCAGAACTAAAGAACTGAAGGTTAACAGAAACAAATGCATCTGGCTGGAAACATCCTTAAAAGAAATAATAATAACAGAGATCAATGATCCCAACATTGAACTCTGTGAATATGTTGAAATACATGTGATATAAATTATTTCAGTCACGTTTGAGGTAAAAACTGTAGCTGCAGGGACTTTTTTTTTTTTTAGTCTATTGGCGCCCGTGTCAGGGAAAGAGGCCAAATACCTGAACAGAAATAAGTCTCCCAGTTGCTGTTACAAATAAAAATCTGGCAACAGTTTCAGCAGCGCGCAGATTCTCTGACGTCTGCATAGTATTGAACCAAATGTCCACTTACGTTGCTGCCGCGGAAACGTGTCCACTCCTTGTCCGTTGAGCTCCTAAATGCATTTGTATTCATTTGTCCAGGCAGCAGAGATCTGGGTGAAAACAGAATCACACTCTGGAGGATACCGGCACATGGGCTAACCCCTTTGGTAACAGCCAAAGGAAGCGTGAAGTTGGACGGAGGAGTGCTGCCACCTCAGAATTTCCTCATCGTAGCCGCTGCAGTCCGGAGGAGAGGTCTCTCCCAGTCTTTCAAACCCTACAGCCTCAGATCCTTTGCGCTCTGCGGCGCGCAGTGATCTGGCTATTTCTATCCAAAGTGGAGACGCGCAACAGTTGCATAGAAAAAAAAAAAGAAAAAAAAAACTTGGCTTGGAGTGCGGCTAGTTGTTCTGCAGCAGTGTTAACTCGACTGAGGTATACATGCAATTAGCTTCTTCTTCTTGGTTTGCAACACCACTGCAGATTCACTCCTGTGCGTCTTTACCTCCAGGCGGTGGTTCCTGCTATGTGCCTTGACTTGCACTGATGCAAGGGAACCCGTATTCACCCCATCACAACTCCTACCAGCTGGTGGTGTTGGATTTCACCAGTTACTGACTCGTGACATCACGGATAGACTTTTGGCTTGTGTTTCTTCAGTGCCTGTTGTCTGTTTTGACTACTGTATCACCCTTAAGCTCGTATAATGCCCGTGTTTACTATATAGTCAGCACTGTAGAGCGCATGTGCTAATTGTAAACGCACAAATGCACACTAAGACTGAAATAATGCCAGAGAGAAATAGAAGAGATCAGCTGGTTCAGCCTCCTGTTGTTTGCTGACAAGCAAATTTGCCAGGTGCTGCAGCTCAAGGCTCTGTTGTTCTGGCAAAATGGCAACTGGATCTGTTATCCAGCATTAGACAACACATACCAGGGCTTGTTTACAACACTTCACTTTGGTGCCGAAACAGAATTAGCTGAAAAGTCCCAGAACAATGCCCCCTCATCAATAAGATAAGTTTCAGAGCAGGTGGGGGAGTAGTATCCAGTTTGAGTAGACACTAAAAGTCAGTTGAATCTTATATGCACTCCGCCAGAAAATCCACCTGAACAAGTAATAGAGGAAGTTTTCTGGGCGTTCCTTACTTGGCTAATGACTACCTCTGATCCTTCATGGTTCAAATTGTTTGAAATGATGTAAAAAATCCTCTAAACATGTTCACTGTGAGAAAATATGCAGTAGTGCATCCAAGAGTCTTGCTGTGTAAAATGACTCAACTGCATTATGATCTTTATTATCTTGGGCCAGCATCCAAAATAATTAAGGAATTATTAGTTACATTTGTAGCCACATAAAACAGTCATAATACAGAGCACAAGCAGCTCAGAGGGTGTCAAATGTGAAAGTGGTTTATCAGGTTAGGTAGCCTGCCATGTAGTTTTGGGGTATTTGGATTATGCATCGGCTCCATCTGCAGAGATTTATTTGCTGTATAAACTCTAGTAGTGTTTATCATTAAGCATTTTTCCTCTGGCTCTGATTACATTTGGAAATAACCCTTCTTTGTTTCGTTGTATCCATGTCTTAACACAGCACCGCCGAGTTCCCCCCCCCCCCCTTGAAAATGACACCGTTTCTTTTTATCTCTCCCATCGATTTTTTCCAAACAAACAGGCTCTAACCCACTTCCACCATTCCCCGTCCAGACTAACCCATTAACCTCGAACAAACAGAGCTCTGTGGGTCCCGTGGCCCTGCCCCCCCACATGCACCCCAGCATCCTCCTCTAGATGTCCGCAGCCTCACTTCTGCCTGGAACAAGAGGGAGTCCATATGGTTTGCAGTTTAGGGATCTAGAGGGACGCTACAAGGAGACAGAGCAGTTCCTGCCTCTAATCCCAGGTGGAGCATGCAGGGTTTCTTAACCTGAAAACAGCAAAGAGACAGTTACAGTGAACAGTGACGATGCCCAAACATGGAGTCAAACAGGAAAGGTCAAAGTGGCATGGAAACTCAATGAGAGCCCGCCAGCCAGTATAAACAGTGAGGTTAATAAAGGTTTCATGGTGCCTGCAAACAAGGTATCTGAGGTTCTTTGTGCCACAGAGGTCTGTGTGTGTCTGGAGCAGTGGGTCAGACTCTCCTCCCCTTTTCATCAAAGACAGTTGTCTCTAAGGAGGAAGCACATGCACGGGATGCACTCTTCCACTCTTGCTCTCTCTCTCTCTCTCTCTCTCTCTCTCTCTCTCTCTCTCTCTGGCTTTGCCATCAGCCAACATCTCAGGATAGCAATGCTTCGACCAGATGTTTTCTTCCACTTCCAGGAGGCAAAAATGCTCAGATGCTTGTTCTTTGACAGGACCGTGAATCACCATCATGAACAAATTACAGACGGGTGACAAATTTTAGGAAGGACCTTGATAAATGAATGGAGAAACGCAGCAAGTGCAGATGCTTCCACATGGGTGCACTGCATGGTACAATTAAGCATCCTGTCATGCTCTGTGGCAGGTAAGAAAATGCTGAGCAGCTGATTCTGATTTTGTACCAAGATGGCAAGAGGAAAGGGGTTCATTGTTGGGGAATGGATGGCAAGAGCTTCAGTCACAAAGAGTGCTCAGCTGTTTACTTATGAACAGTGATTAAAAAGGCATCTGCATTTACATCTATGAGAAAGACATCTGTAAATAGGGTATAAAAGTATGGTCAACAGTGGGCTACATAGTAGGGAAGTGGTTAGCACTATTGCCTCACAACTACAAGGTCCTGGGTTTGAATCTCAGCCTCTTTCTGTGTGGAGTTTGCATGTTCTCCCTGTGCCTGTGTGGGTTCTTACTGAGTGCTCCAGCTTCCTCCCACAGTCCATGTTGAGGTTAATTGGTGATTCTAAAATGTCTGTAGGGGTGAATGTGAGTGTGCTTGGTTGTCTGTCTCTCTGTGTGGCCCTGATGGACTGACGACCTGTCCAGGATGAACTCTGTCTTCACCCTGAGTCAGCTGGGACAGACTCCACCCCCCCGTGACCCTACAGAGGACATGGTGCTGTATAGATACTGAATGGATGGAAGCAGTGGAGTGCCATCAGGGCCAGCAAGGCCTTCTCTGCTGGCCTAAACTCTATCAGAATCACTGACTTGGGTTGTAATATTTTCCAATCATTCTTTTTCATTATTCCCAGTAGTCTATTGTCTTCATTTCATAGTGTGTCTCTGGGCTGTGGTGCTTCCAGCAGTGCATGTTTGTATAAGAGCTTTTATCCAATCATATTTCAGCCATCATGTGTTGCCAGGGTCAAAGAAATCTGCCCTGAGGTCCTAAGAATCAAAATTGCAGGCCCCTGAAGCTTAAAATGCATTGCAATGAAACTGTTGCTTTAACCAATCAGATTTAGAGTTGGCGATCCCAGGGCCAGCTAGCTGGCCTACGATAACATCAGCACTTTAACATCCTCTGATTGGATGGCCAGAGAACTTTGTCAAAGCTAGCGATTCATATCTGTAGCAACCTGCACAAACTAAAACTTTATCGTAAAAGTATTTGTTTAATTTTTTAAGATAAGCAAGAGGACATTCTCACCCTAAAGCGAATTAAAACTTATGCCAGAAACACATCTGGACAGACCTGACTTTCAGCATTAGCCTCCATGGAGACAGAACAGGACTTATTGTTGGAAGTGAAACGCACGGACTACCTGCTCTACAGAGTTATTGAACTCTTTGTGAGGAAAGAAAGGAGGATGGAGTTTGTGTTCAAATAATCACAAGTTTTGGTGAATAAAATATATATTTTTGTCATTAATTGGGTTGATGTTGATGCTCCTGTTAGATGTGATTTATATGGTGCAGCTGTGGCTACAGTCAATGGAAACTTGTTGAATAGTTTTAACTGGGTTTCTTGCTTTAATGATGGCATTCATTCTCACTACATGAGATACCTGTCTGTGGTGCAACGTCCTGTAATGCTGCCTTTCTGCAAAATACTGATGGTTTCTATAGCTGTGGCGTCTTAATGACGGTGTTAAGAGGTTGTTTGATTCAGGTAGACTGCCACTGAAGGCCTAAGAGTAAAACGCAGGGCCTGCCACTGGATGGAAGTATGGTCAACAGTGCACATTTGATGGCTGTGACACTCATGCATTAGTGTGCTTTGTGAGGTAATATTGACAAAATAATAGAAGTAAATGCAGGAAAAGTCCACTGATACATTTTCAGAAAGGAATTTGATAGTAGGGCAACAGTGGATAAACTCTTATTACAAAGATGAATGCACATTTGAAAGCTCAGTTGTGCGCAAACCGTCAGCAAGTGATATGAAGAGATGAGTCACCCTTTACCATATTTTTAACAAATGGGTGAAACCGCATGCAGTGTACTCTTAAGAGAATAGTACAGGCCTGAATGGTTGATCCTTAAAGTAAAGGGGACTGGTGGCTTTGTTATACTTTGAGGGCGTTTTTGTGGCATGATTTGGGTTCACTTGCTCCCTCAGAGTAAAGGGTCACTGTGGATCAATACAGAGTTTTTCTGAGTTGTCACCTTCATCTTATAATAAAACATTACTATCCTGATGGGAGTGGTGTCTTACACGGTGACAATGCCTCCATCCATTGGACACAAGGGGTCACTGGATGGTTTGATGAGTATAAAAATGATGTACATCATATGCTACAACTTCACAGTCAGCAAATCTCACCTCATTTGAGCATCTTGGACTGACGTAGTAGCTATCTACCACCACTGCTAATTAAACACCCAATGAGGGAACACGTTTTGGAAGAATAGTGTTGATCCCTCCAGTAGAGTTCAAGAGACTGAATGCCAAGGTGCTCTAAAACTGTTCTGGCAGCATGTGGTGGCCTGACACCTTACTGAGACATCTCATGTTGGGTTTTCATTTATTTGCAATCAGTCTATACATAAATTATTATTTTGGGGCATAGAGCTTTCATAGAAATAGGGCATTTGCTATTTGCTGACTGGCCAAAATTTTGAAAAGTTGGAACTCAGACATGGGTCAAATTGATAAAACCTTGCTATAGTTATTGATATATAGCCTCTATTGAAGTGAAAAGGTTCTATAAAACCTTTTACTACTGTTTATTGTACCATAAATTTACGGCAAACTTTTCAAGAAGAAAATTCTATTTCTATATTTTTCCATCTCCAGATGTGTACTAATCGATCCAGTGTGTACTGAGCCCTGAAACGTTGGGCCCAAAGAGTGACTGGTATCTGATAATCAGAATCAGATCGCTGCTTATTTTTCTCTTTTGAGGAATGGGCAGGCACAGATGAGTGTACACTGACCCCTGTCTGAAACATGTGGTCTTCCCCTCGTGTAGTTTCAGAACTTATCCTGTGAAATGGCCAGTAAATGTGTGTTGTAATCGAGTCCAAATCACAGTATTGACCAGTGCTCTTGGACAACGACTATAGAGTTTTATAAGCACATAAAGGCCAAACAGGATTGTGATTATCGCAGCCTGTGGTCACACACAAAGTTCTTCCATATGATCAAATATTACATAATACACAGGACGCACATGTCTGTTTTAACCTGCCTTCTAAATGCACCAAAACTAATGAAATAAAAATAATTTACAACAACTCTGCCGTGAGTTGCATGATTAAAACAACCTTTTCTTTTTCAGTTTCATATGATTTACATCTAAAAACTACATTTTGCATTTGCTGGCAGTATGGTGTTTGGAGTCTGTACTTCATTTGGACGCAGTACTGTTGCTGGCCCTGATCCCAGGAGCTGCATGTACATATTCCTACCTGCACACTCCTGTTTCTTCAGTGATTCCAGCTCCAGAGCTTCCTAGTGGAAAGCCAAATAAATCCCATGTGCTGGTTGGAGAACATATTATCTTTCAGGTTAACATTTCATGGTACAGTAACAGCTTGTAACCGTGGAGAGCGTGGAAACTTTCAGAATCAAGGACCATAAGCAAAGAGTCAACCAGGCTGGTTAAAGAGGAGAGGAAACTCTGTGGTCGGTGGAGCATAAAACAAACTGTTGTCTTGTAACCAGTCATTAGGCTCAATAAAAACGCGTTTTTGAGTGCCCACTGTACGCTCATTCTTCTCGACATAATGCTGCAGACACGCTTGGTTAAGTGTGCCTCATTAGGTAAACAGCTCATCAGAAATCGTCTGCCGTGGGATTGACTGGGGGAGGGTTGGCATGCGTCTGTGCGATCAGGTTGACAGCTGCCCCTACCTGCAGACTGACTAGATGCTAAACCTGCCTCTGTCTCTAATTAGCAGACATGGCCCTGTGTAATTTCTGTCCTGTGTGCGTGTCACCGGCTCGTATGGCTGTTATTTTGCCGAGCAGGGAGAGAGTGGGCAACAGCTGGGAGAGTGCTTAACAGATGGTGAAACACAGAGCGGTTGATAGCTGAAACAATGCTCCATGTAAGAGAGAGTGTGTGTGTGTGTGTATGTGTGTGAGTTTGTATGCAGCGTAGTGATTCACAGTGCTGAGGGGACCATGGGAAAGCAGGGAGAGAGGGGCCAGGGGAGTCCAGGGTGAAGGGGGTGTTTAGGCAGGGAGGAAGTTTGGAAGTGTGCAGGGAAAAGTGAAAGCCCCTTTAGGGGGTCATGTTGGGTGGAGAGGGGCACAGAGCAGGAACACACACTCTTTTCACAGAGGAGGTGCTGCCTCGTGTTTGGCCTTCAGTTTTGTTGTGAAGTCTTGTAAGCACCTTGATCGGAGCTGTAGCTCTTGAAACAATGCCTGGTTACTTGATGGTCCGTTTGAACAGCATCCCAAAATGTAATTTTCATTCACAAGAAAAGCAATGACGTCTTCTGTCATTCATCAAGTGAAAAAAAAAAGGTTTTATATGTTTCTCTGCTACAAGGAATTCACCAGAAAGTGGCCACTCTTTCACTTCTGATTGTACAGCTGCACCAAAACACGGGTTTGAATGTCTGTAATTAGTTTTGCACACGCTGAGCAGGAGTCAACCAAGCCCACAAAAACAAGCCTGTTTGTCAACTTTTAAAAACCCCTGGCATCTAAATGAAGCCAAAATCACATGTTGCAGCAACATTAATTACTCAACTTTATGATGAATGTTAAATCATTTATGGCTTCCCTTCCATTATCAATTAACAGTTTTCAGGAAACCAGTGCAGTGTCTGTACTTGTATTTGACTACACCCAAGAAAAAAAAAAAGCTGACTGACTGGAAAGTAAGAACAGGAAAAGGAGAAATGTGTAAAATAAAGACCTGCTTCCTTTAATACTGTGAAAGTAATTAATGTCCCATTGCTGCGTCTTTACTTCTGTCTTTCCCCAGTGGATTTAAAATCACCTGTTGTTAAATCAGGCCTCCATCCAAAAGAATTCGGATGGTTTTGCAATCTTTCCTACTAACGAAGAGAAAGGAAAATTGTACAGCTTCCAAATTAAACAAATGTAATGTCCAGAGGAAATTTAAAGGGATGTGGCTCCACTGAATGGCCTCTTCTTTGGATTTACATTACATTAAAATCTGCTTGTGTAAATCTCTACAGGCTTTGCACACCTGGATTTTCGCAGTTTATTCCATTCTTTCTGGCAGATCCTCTCAGGCTCCGTCAAATTGGATGGGAAGCTTCAGGTCTCTCCTCACATGATCAGTGGGGTTTAAGTCTGGCTTTTGGCTGGGCCACTTAGTCAGAGACTTTTCCTGAAGTGATTCCAGCAGTGTCTTGGCTGTATACTTTGGGTTCACTGTGGTGCAGATAGGGGAGCCACCTCTCCAGTTCCAAGTTGCTGCACTCTGGAGCAGGTTTTCTTCAAGGACCTCTATGTATTTGGCAGCATCCGTTCTCCCTTTGATTCTGACCAGTGACCCTGTTACTGCAGCAAGGAAGTACGACACTAGTGTGACACTACAACTACTTCCCATGTCTGCAAGTTATAAGGGTCCTCTCGGGTCTGCATTACATTAGATTTATCCTCTATTCAAGTCTTTGAGAGACCAAGGACTGCACTACAAAGGTGATCGTGTGTTCACAGAATGTATAGATATAACTTTCTGCACATGTATGCAACAGAGTCTATCAAGCAGACTCCCTCAGACTTGGAACATAGTATAAAGTGTTAACTGTCCACGTTTGCAAGTACGCACGTGTCCACTAGGGTGTACGCAATGTAAATTTTGTAATCTATCCAAGTCCGTGAGAGTTCACACAGACCCATTTGCAGACCAAACTGTGGTCCTTGTGGTCTGACTGACTGATTGTAGGCTGCAGGTAAGCCTGCCATTATTCATTGTAAGTGTCTTTGTCCTCCCCTTCCACTCCCTGCATGTTACTGTTTTAAAAAAAAAACAAAAAAAAAACCCAGCAACCTCCAAGCTAGGAGTCTACCACAATGTAAAATTTAAGTTTTGCAGAGGATTTGGATCGTGCAGTAAAGCAGCTCTGCTAGTTTTCAGTGAATCATCCATTTTAATGTGCACGTCTCCTCACGAGCGAATGTTCCACCAAAACAATAGGACTTGTCCTTACTTCGAGCGAACACCGAAGCCACATCCTTGTCTTAGCTCCGCCCAAGACAGTTGCAATTGGTTTAAACAAATACAAACAAACCAGATTGTTTTTTTTTCTCCTATAGCAATACGATAATGAAGTGCAGTCAGACCGTCATGTACTACGGAATGGTCTGGCTAAGCGAGTTAGGTAATGTTCTTGCAGATAGTTTGTGTTGCGACTACGCTATAAAAGCAATAATGCTCATGCTTGGCAGTAGTATGCATGCACAGAATACGTATATATGACCAATGGAACTGGGTCTTCAGAGAAAGAAAGTATAATAACAGCAACTATGCATCCATGGGTATCTACAGCTGTCTGTACAATTTGGCTTCTGTAGGGATGGCACTGGTCAGATAATGAGTTTGTGTTTAATAGAAATAATGTTTGGAGTTCTCCCTACAAAGTTCATTTTTTCACTCATCAGATTAGACAATCTTTTCCTAGTGCTCTAAGAGTCCTTTAAATGTCACTCGACAAACTCCAAGCAGCTGTTTGGTGTCTTTTATTCAAAGTGTGGCTTCCATCTAGCGGCTTTATGAAGACTTTCGTCCTTCTAGCAGGTTCTCTGATCTCTGCAGAGAATTTCTGAAGCCCTGTTAGAGTAACTGTTGGGTTCTTGGTCACTTCCCTGACCAAGGCCCTTCTTGCTCAGTTAAGTTAGATCAGGGGTGTCCGATCCTGTTCCTGGAGTGCACACCTGATTCAAATGATCAGGATCGTTATCAGGCTTCTGCAGAGCTTGATGATGAGCTGATCGTTTGAATCAGGTGTGTTGGAAGAGGGAAACATCTAAAACATGCAGCATTGTGGCCCTCGAGGACCAGGATTGGACACCCCTGATTTAAATCAAATATAGGGCGAGTCCAGGTGGTTGCACACTTCTTCCATTTCACAATTATTGACGCCACCATGCTCATTGAAACACTCAAGGCCAAAAAATGGCTTGATGCCCTTGCCCTGATCTATGCTTTACTTGAATTTATCATAGTAGAGTATAGAGAGTTTTGTCCTGACATGTAGTGTGGATTGCAGGACCTTTATATACACAGGTGTTTCCTTTCTACTCTCTGTTAAAATCAATTCAATTTAGCCCCGGGTTGACTCTACTCAGACACCTTTCAGGAATAATCAGAGCAAATAGGATGCACCTACCTGAAGTTAGAGCAAATGATGTGAATGGTTTTAAGATGAGATTTCAAGGTTTTATTTTATGCTTGAGTATGCAGCATTCTACATTACACTAGAACTTGCACAAGAAAAACATCTGTCATACATTATAAAAGCAATACAAGTGGGTAATTGTTCCAAAAACCAATCTGTCTCTACAAATGTGGTGCTGGGTAGTTGCATGTCTTTATTCAGAAAGTCTGATGCAACATAGCCAAGAACTGGCAAATATAATTCCTCTACGTCAACATCATCCCTCATTTTGGAGAGCCCTGTCTGCTCTCAGTTTGGAAAGAGGAGAGGAGTCACCAGAGAAGAAGCTTGATTTAGGGAGGATGAAAAAAAAAAAAAAAAAAAAAAGCCACCTTGACCTCACTTTCATCTCTGGAGCTGATCCTCTGTCTGGCGTGAATTCTCTGAGGAGCTGGCTGTGGAACAGAGAGTGGCTTTATGCTTGCTAACTACAATGTTCCTCATACAAAATCCCATTTAATTTCTCGAGAGGGTTGAGAGGATGGCTTGAAAGGCATGCTCACTCTTATCTCCAGTGATACTATTAGGCTGCGAGTAATTTAGGCCTGATCCCATATATTATCCGTGTGAAGTGAAGCCAGTGCTGATGATGTTAATCTTTATGCAAGAACAATGTGTTGAACAATCATGACGGAGACTCAGAAAATCAAAGAAGAGTAATCTTGTGCAGCCTGATGGATTGTCACTCATCTATCATGCGTCCAAATCCTGTTTGTGGCAGATATCATTTCATCTCTCCTCATAACTCCTGCGTTTGACATTTAGGGAAATACTTTTATTCGCTTTATTGCACTCTGATGCCTGCATCCTAAATACGAAGCTACAGCCGGCAGAAACGTGGCTTAAAGAAACAGTCTGGTACTTGGCTTCCTATAAAATGGGAAATTACTGGCTCTGCTTTTTGCACGAGTTATATTGAAAGAGATATAGCATGTTAAGGAATGCTAATTGAATGTTAGGGAAATATAAAGGTGTTGGTCGGCAGATTTTATTGCCTTCGCGGAGAACCAGGCGACCTTTTCCAGCTTGTTTTTAAGCCTGTGCACCAAACAAAGTCAGTTGTTGGTGGTAACTTCCTGTTTGCACAACAGATAAGAAACAACCACATGTACTGCTTTAGCTAAGGCATACAGAAATGAAGCATTGGATGCATTCAGGTTAAATTTGTGGCTAGCACTGTCACTTTTCCAGGTAGAGGATCCTGAGTTTAAATCTCCTGGTCAGCTGGGGGTTCTTTTGCATGTTCTCTCTGCACCTATGTGGGTTTTGTCTGAGTGCTTCCTCCTACAGTCTAATGACATGCATGGTAGGTCAATCAGTGATTCTAAATTGGCTGTAGGTGTGATTGCTGGCCTGTGTATGGTGTTCCCTGCCTTTCACTCCATGTCAGCTGGAATGAGCTCCAGCACATCTAGATGGATTGTTTACGTTCCATCCAGAAGAACCTATACTACCATACTATATAGTCCATCCATCCATTCATCCATTATCTATACACAGCTCAATCCTCACTCGGGACCCAGCTGACTCAGGGCCCTGAACAGGTTGTCAGTCTATCGTACGGCTACACATAGAGACAAACAAGCATATTCACATTCACTGTTGTGATGTCTCTGAACTTATTATGTTCCAGTATTTACAGCCGCCACAGGCATCCGGTAAAGGATGAAAGAAGCATTCAGTCCCCTTTAAGTTTCAACTCTTTAATGAACTGAAGTTGTAGCTGAGTGTGGTACTCAGAACAAAAGAACTAATGGTGCAAAGAAAAAGGCATCCACACTGTAGCATGCATCTCGGCTAGACTGAATCTACACCTGCTAGAAGGTTGACTGTCAATGGCTCCTCAGAATGCACATGGGCCAATCGTGCAGTCCAATACTCAGGTGACTGTTACGGGTCTTAAAGGGGCACACATACATCTATTCAGGGCATTTTTAACATTCACACCTACGGACAATTTAGAATCACCAATTAACCTCAACATGTTTTTGGACTGTGGGAGGAAGCCGGAGAACCCGGAGAGAACCCATGCTGCACAGAAAGAACATGCAAACTCCACACAGAGAGACCCTAACCGGGATGAAAACTGGGGATCTTCTAACTTTGAGGTGATGGTGGTAACCACAGAACCACCGTGCATCATAGTATGCCAGAAAAAGATGTAGTATGAAGTAATATGTAGTGGTGGCCCACAGCCCTCTGCACAACCAAAGATGTGTCACTATTGGCCCCAAAAAACAAGTCTGAGCCACCAAGAGTGCACAGACACTGCAGACTATGACAGATATATGAGCAAGACAGTGACAGATTCATGGCTTCAAGTATTGGTGCAGAGTTTTGTACCATCTGCTCAAAAAAACTCACGTACGCAACTCACGGCAAAAAGAAAACAAAGTGCTGTCAGGTCACGACTCAGACTCCGGCCATAGAGCTGCTGTCTGCTCTGAAACTCACACCTCGTTTGCCGGGAGCAGCAGCCACCGCTGAGGTACCGGCATCAATGACAGACCGGGTTTGTGATTTAAAAATACGCGTGTGCATGTTCATTGCAGAACATGACTTGTGTTCACCATATCTCAGCCACTCGTTAATTTGTGCAAAAGTTGGCTGACGATAAAATGCTTTGTCAAAACTGTTTGTGTCAAATCAGCATGCTGGTTACATAAATGCACGTGATATAGCACCAGTGTTTCAGAAAAGTCTTTCTGAAAACCTCAAAAGATTTGTGTTTTCATTGAATATTGATGAAGTATTGTATTTGAAAACTGGAAAAGCCCTCTGAACAAGCGCCGACCTCCGCTAAGCAGCTCATTTCCACCATATTGTGATTTCCAGCCAATGTTAAAGTCCTGCGTTCATTTTATCTACACGATTAGATTCATGGATAATCAAAACATACCTTTAGCATTTGAATTAACATTGATATCATTAATAACAAGCTAACGGAGTGATGAAAACCTCCTTGGTGGAGGTAATAAATAGTGCACATATTGTTAAAAGGTGAATCAATGTCCTTTTTCTGTGTCTTTTACTTATTAGTTGCTAAACAATATATTTGCACCATGTTGTAGTCAGATGGAGTACCTACCACAACCAACTGACCTTCTTTGGTATTACTATAATCTGTAGTCTGAGTTTGGGAAGACAGATATCTTAATATCTTACTAATTAGCGAGATTGTACCGCCACCCAAAAGCAAAAAGTTCAGGCTCAGGATTATTTTTCACTTCTAGCCCTGCAGATTAGTTAGTTAGTTAGGTAAGTATTATGTGTCACTTGTGTGCATACTGCATGCAACAGTGTGTACTTTGTAAGAGGAGCTGCGCTGAAAGTCAAAAGTATGTGATTTGGAATGCAGGGATGGTTTATGATCCTGAGAAAGCTTCCTGAGCCAAAAGGTTTTATAATATTTGGAAGTATCTAAAGAGCAATTTACAAACAGTGAAGTAAATCTCAGTGAGACACATGAAGAGCAGATTTTGGTGGTCGTTGGATCCAGTTTCAGATAAAGAGTAGCTGTCAGAGAAGACGACACGGATGTCAGACTGATGAGAGAAGTGCTGCACAACAGTGACCTTGGTAGCACTGGAAGTCGGGTTCAACAGGACGTGGCCCTCACTCTCGGACGGAAGTGTCCAACCAAGAAAAGACTTCACACCAGCTCGCTGCTGGCTCTCCTGCACTTTAAGAGGGACAGAAATATTTCACGTGTCTGTTCTGACCGCAGGCCTGCTTTACCTTTCAGGTCAACCCCCACTCAGCCCTCTCTGCCCGTCTGTTGACTATCATTCATCACGTAATTGCGGCTTTTACCAGAAGGTGGTTCAGGGGTGATCATTTTCCCTACAATTTCACAAGAAAAAAAAAGTTGTCTGCCCTCATATCATCTCATAGGTTTAAAGGCAGAGATTGGGGTGGCTTTTAAAGGTGCTAAAGGGCCCTGCTGTACGGCTGAATTTTTCACTTTAGAGAGTTATGACACCTGTCGCAACACTTGGCCATGGTGGCTCAAGGAAAACAACCATAATAACCAAAACAGAAGCATCCTTGGCTTTTTGAAGGCCTCCTCTGTGGCTTTATGAATTTGCTTCGAGTGTGAGTGCCAAAAAGCTCAGATAATCTCAAACTGTTTAAAAGCAAATACACTTTTCTGTGAATATACACTCCACATCTGGTACTCTGAATAGATTTAAACAAACACTCTGCTAAAATACTATCTGGCACACGTCTCAATAGAAGAGAGCTCTGAGAAAATAGAGACAGAACACACTCAGAAAAACGCCATATTTTTTTCACGGACAGAGTTTATGGCTTTTACGTGAGTGTCTTTGCGATTAACATCTCTCTTTCTGTAACTGTAGATGTGCCCTGTAAAGCCATCCAAGGGAAAAGTCAGCTCCTCTTCCTCTATCCTGGTGTCTTCCATTTTTGTCTTTACCTGTGCATGAAACTGCAGCCATCCAAATCAGTCCCGAGGCCCAAGTGCATCTACTCAAAGCTACAAACAAAAACAATGAAAAACAGACACGCTATTTTTTTTTTTTTTCGTGGGAGAGCAGGCAGACAAAAACAATGTGTTCTGCCAAAGATTAAAAACAACTGCTCAGAAAATTGTTCCCAGTTTCGGGAGGGGGTGGACATCATGCAGATACTGCTGCAGGAGAAGAAGACCCGCTGCGATCCCTGGTTTCCACAATAACATCCCCAAGGAGGAGGAGGAGGAGGCGGAGGAGGAGACATGAACAAGAAGCAGAGGGGAATCATTATCTGAGCCAAAGATGGGTAAAAGTAGATCAATTTCAAGCTGTTGAAGTGCTGGTTTGAATATAAAAAAAAGTGGGACGCTCCATCATGTCAGTCTTTCCAGATGAGGCACTGCAGACTACTATTATCTGGCATGATTCGCAAGGTGGTTAAAATGGTTTGGAGAATACAGGGTTGAAAATACTTATCTTCAAACCTGTCATAGCTGACAGCCAAGCTTACAGTCAACATTCATTTGTGGTTTCTCCCAGGAGTCAAACACTGAGAACTATACTGATACTGTACTGTAGCACAGTGTCTTTTTACTATTATAAGGGTTTTCGAAGTCGACTGTAAACGTATGATGAAACAAAACGAGCAGTGTTGGCGCCAGATAGCTAAACTATAATCCTAAAATAATATGATGAATTTTAGAATTTAATACAGGCTAAAAGCAACATAGCAGTTGCAGCCAATGTAAGGAAGAAAAGCCAGCCAGAAACAGTAGACTGTGTGAATGCTTCATTAATTTGCTTGTCAATATCGCTGTCACTTTGTGTTGACGCTGCTTAGAGAAAGATTCACTTTAATTGCTATCATGCATCACAGGATTGTACAATGAAGTTACAGATGTCATCCCTTTATGCTACTCACAATTATTTAAAGAATAAAGAAATACTTTAATAGTGATATGCAGGATGAATTCGGCGATCCTGTGTTTAATCTCAGTCTCATGGTGTGTAAGGGAGTTCCAGTCTTATTCTCTCAGCTGCAACCTTGGCAGTATTAAACTGTTTTGGAAACAGATAAAGAACAAGTATAAAAAGAAACATTAAAAGTGGTAAGTAGACTTGTAAATCCTGTAAGGTCAACAAGTCATCAAGTGCAAGCCTTTACTGTTTTAGTCAGTTTCTGTTTTAGAATTATGTCACTCTACAAAGGCTTCTAGAACAATGAAAATGATTTCAAATTGCTTGCAGCTTGAAAAATCATCTGCATCCAGGATATTCCAGAGAAGGTGATGCTTTTTTTTTCTTTCTTTTTTAAAAAAAAAAAACTGATAGGTCAGCAGGCAGTGTTTTAATACATGTTGATCTTTTAGGTGTGTAGCATAAGTTGCCATGGTGATGTAACCAAAGTTAAACCTAAAGTTATCTCTCTAACCTCACATTCTCCTTTGTAGCATAGGCCTCTGCTCTCCCAAGTGAAAGTCCTACATCTAACCTATTGCACCATCACACCATATTCCTGCAGACTTTGTTAATATTCATACGATCATGATGATAATAAACATGTTAGCAGAATTACCTGTTCACACTACTTGCACAGGCAGAGCAACATTAGCGTTCTAAAAACACACACAAACTGAAACAGTAAGTACACTGAATAAAACAATGCGCTAAAAGGTGCTAAAACACTCAGGAGAAAAGAAAGAAACTGTAAAATCAGGTGATAATTTCTGTGGTTTTGTTACAAGGCCTTTCGCATTCCACATGGTAATTTGATCTACTGTTCATATGACAATGTATATGCTGCTTTAAGGGTGAAATTAATATAAAACAGGTCATAGGAACACAGTGGGACTAGGTTTCACAGTAAATTTCCACTACCACCCAAAAGAACAGAGTGGGTGGCAGAGACCTTTTGCTCCTTCCATGTCAGGCCTGCTTTAAGCTCTGACACTTCTCTATCCATCAGCTGCCACGTGTCAACATCTAGTGTCACCAAGGCAAAAATAGCTCCGGCTTCCTGCCCTGCAGCCCCGCTGTCCGCTGAGGCAGAGCCACCTGTCAGCCACAACACAGGTTAAGAAGCCGGGCTCCAGATACAGATGGACGAGCAGCACTACCTCATGTGTTTGCTATCGTGGTTACAGCCAGGTTTGGTGCGACTGTCTCGCAGCAAAAGACTTCAGAATCATTACCTCATTGGTGCACGCTGCCCAGGGCTGCCAGGAGCAGCATTACAGAGACATAAAAGAGCAAAGTCTTAGGTCACTTCTTGGACTGAAAAGGACTTAAGATTAAACATTTCCTACAGAGTTAACTGGATGAAAGGACTTCATTCATATAGTTTCTCAATGGTCCAAAATCAGCGACAATGAGACATTTAAAATTAGATGAATGAGGTGATTGGTGGAGTCTGTTCCAATATAAAGGGCTTAAACTGTGGAAAAACTTAAAAATCTTTCATGATGAATAGTTCTGGGTTGACATAAAGATTTGTTTGCTCAGTCTATAGCAGTTAAAAGCTGTGGATGCAGTTGTTTCCTCATGTTGGGTCTTAGTGCAGTAGAGTCATACAAACCATTCTTACATGCAAGTCAAATTTGATTCCACAGTGTGGGAATTGCAAAGGTTTGTGTGGTAGCAAGAAAAGATTACAAATATAAATTAAAAGGCTATGTTTTAAGTAGCAAAGCATACAATAAAATTATCCTTAACACATATGACCTCTTATGTGTAGACAAAGTTGAAAACATCATCTGGTGTTGATTAAAAAGTAAATAAAAACTAGTGATGTACGATATTTAGATTTCTGGTCGATACCAATATGCAATATTAAGATTTCTGGTATTGCTAATAACCAATTTTTTCCAATGTCGATATTCAATTTTTGTTCACACCAAAAAATGAGTATAAGTAAGCTCTGTGAGAACGTGGAAACTATTCAAAAGAAGCCCATACCAAATGAGACCACATAGTCTTCTTTATTACGTAACAAAGGCAAAACATATTTAAACATATTTAACGTTCAAGTCCAGGACCATTTAAGTAAAAACATATGTGACATAGCAGCAATATCAAATGTAGAGACGAAGGCGCGAATGTTAGACAATCATCAGTTTTTAAGATTGGCTAAATTTGTTCATCGGACTTATACCGATATATGGGAAAAAACACTAATATCGGCCGATACCGATGTGGTCGCCGATATATCGTGCATCCCAAATAAAAACACAACATTAAGCCAAATTGTTACACTGAATCACATGATTCTTATAAACAGACACTATTGAGCATTTCAAGTCTAATTCACCTCCACCGTCCTGCTCACATAAATACTTAATGAAACACCAAATGTGCATTAATGTGCAGCTAAAAATAGTCAACAATTGATGCATTGGTAATCCCTGTTTCAAGAATGCATGATAAAAACATTAGTGACCAAATGTTTCAGCACATCACAGAGCCTGTAAGCACAAAGCTATGTACTCAGGACTCCTTTTTTAACATTTAAATCTCAGTAGGATCGTTGGCTTGGGACCGAGTACGACAGACAGGGTCAGGAAATCACAAAGTAATGGGAAATAAGTTACAACCATGATGATTGGAACAAAAACAGATTTTGTATTCCATAACATATATGAAAGGTTTCCATATTTCCTCTTGTCATGGATGGATTGTTTTTTTGGAAGGAAATTGAAGCCGTAAATAGAGCGCATAAGTAAACACAGATGACTTCATATCTTTTCTATTACTGTGAATTATTGACAAATGATTGACTAAATAAATGACTCAAAACATTCTACTTGGCAAACATGATCCCCATGTGACCCTGATATTTTAGCTAAGAAGGCACAGCTGGGATGTCCAATAGTTGATAAACGGATCAGTTCTTGTGTTCCAATAGGACACCACGCTACAATTCTTTATCTGTTTCATGCAAATACATGTTTCGTACATGTGCAGTGGTTCCTCTTCCTGCAGGAGCTGTGATTAAAACAGCATGGACATTTTCTGGGAGCATGTCCTGTTGCAAACCTGAAAATAAGTCATAGATTTATCCAGGCAGTCTAGACAGAGGTAGACCTGAGGTCATGACTTCCAGACTGTTTTGAGCTGACTGGCTCTGCTGGACACTGGACAGCACGGAAACCCAAACATTAACCAGCCAAGACAGTGGTTATGTCAGATGTGGATATATTATGTAATGAGATTTATAAAGAGACAGAATAATTGTCTTATAAAATAATTTAATCTAATGATTTTACAGAAACACTTTCATTTATCGTTACGCACAACTTGCACTTTGTGAAATTCAACTATTTTTATCTTAAAAAACACATCAGTGATGTTGTGTTGTGTGTAAAAAATCTTGCTATAATAAAGTTTGTTAATACTAAATATTAATACATTTTTAAAGATTTTCATGTCAGCTCTAATGCAATTTCACTTCTGTACATTAAATATGAAGCGCCAAGAAAATTTTTAAAATGGACACAGGGAAGAAAAGCAAGCTTGGCTCTGTGCAAAGGTAAAGTTCACAAGCCTACAATCAAATCATATTATGAGGCTTTCTAATAAAATATTGATAATTCATTGACACTAATGTTTAGCGGTGGGACACACAGATGACGGATGAAGCTCAGGTATCTTAATTCTGCATGTCCACACAGAAAGGAAAACAACATGTGACCAAGTCCAGACATGAATTTAAAGTAAAGAAACCTTTTTCTTCATCGAGACAGCGACTCGGGTAAGATCTGTGAACAATTTTGTCTAAATGAGCAGCCTGTGGCGTGAAGAAACACAGTGAAGAAATCCAGCTGGTATCTGTGTCCTGCATGTTCTGTGACGGCCCCGCTGGTGGATTTACACACTGAACATGCAGGTATCTTGTGGACGACACAAAGGGAAATGAAAGCTAATTGTAGGGGATGCACCTAAATGAAACGAGATGACCACCTTTAAAGCTGTTATACTATGCAAATAAGGTTGAATAAACAACTGTAATGCTATTGATGCCTTGTCTTATCACTATCTACTAATTTCCTTTGTGTTATGTGTCACTAGTGTTTTATAGCTGAGGACTTCGCTGTCATTCCAGAGACTCCGACTGCTTGTCTGCTCTAATTCCTCTGCATTTATTTACAGCACAGAGACAAGGACACTTGATCTCCCCCCTTTCACAAGGCTATATCTGTGTAAGCCTGTTGTTTTTTCTGCCAAGACAAATAAGGTGCACATTTGTGAACAACATTGGAGGCAAGAGCTCAGAAATGGGTTAAACAAAGCAGGAAACTAGTGCATATTCCCATAAGGTGGAAGATATTTAATCTTTTCAGTACCTTGGCCCAGTTCTCCAGAGAGTTCTTCTGTTTAAACTCTACCTGTATTCCGATCTGCTCTGAGTCCAGTTAGAGAAACCAGAGAAAACAACCGCTCAGCTGCCAAAGCTTTTGTTTGAATAACAAAATCTGAGCAGAGTCTAAAGCAGGGGCTCAAATAGCACCGTCCAGCAGCCCATCGCAGGCCTGCTGGACAGAAGCTTGACTGACAAACACGGGTGTTGGACCTTGTCCAGAAGGGAGACCTCTGAGTTCTTCCTGCAAACATCCAACAGAGGGACCCTGTAAATCTCTGACCATAGAGAAATGTGTGACTGACCTCTGTCCTCTTCAAAATGCATCATTCACGGAACATAAAAGTAGAAAATAAGAAAAAGACTTACCTGTCAGATTTAGCTTGAACTTTGTATGTGTCTTTTGAGTATAATCATGAATTCCTTATAGAGTTGGAAGGTATTTCTGAAAAATATATACTTGTGTGTTTGATGATAAGGTCAACAGGTTCAGTAGATTATACTTTTGCTGCAAAATGTGCACAAAATTCAAATATGTATGGTATATACCACTAATTTCATTTCATCTCCAGCAAATATGCTTTCATAAAAACTTAGATTATGTTTCTTACCATTACAGTGGGGAAGCACTGTTAAGTCCTCCAGAGTCAAAGTCCTGTGCTTTCTATTTCCATACATAGTCTGAGTCACTGGATGTAGACTGAGATTATAAGCCTTCCATTTCTGCAACACATTTCACGCATTCGCCTCCACTTCTGTGATCCAGTTTCAAAATCCTCTTCAACACAGGAAACAAGAACAGCAACCTTCACTCCTCGCAACATCCTACATGCTGAAAATGGCAATTTTTGATGAAGCTTTGGACTGTGCAGGCCTGCTTGGTCCTTTAAATTGAATTATCTATTTTACTGACAGTGCTGGTTCTTCTTATGTGCAAATATTCCATCAAAACAATTCTCTTGCCAAAATTTTGCTTGTGCGTCATTGCTGGATCCTGGACTTAGCACCACCTAAGTTGGCTGTGATTTGTTTCAAGAAATAGAAAGAAGCAAGGGTGTTTTTCCCCTCAATAGCAGAATGATAACAAAGTGCAGCCAGACCATTCTCCAGGTCTGACACAGCATTCTAAAGATGGGTCTGGCTATGCAAGACTACTCTATGATCCATAACCTCTTCCTGTTGACTTGTGTGCACAGAACTGGAGTTATCCGTTCATCCATCCATCCATTATCTATCCATCCATTATCTATACACCGCTTAATCCTCATTAGGGTCACGGGTGGGCTGGAGCCTATCCCAGCTGACTCAGGGTGAAGGCAGGGGACACCCTGGACAGGACACCAGTCTATCACAGGGCCACACTTAGAGACAGACAACCAAGCACACTCACATTCACACCTACGGACAATTTAGAATCACCAACTAACCTCAGCATGCTTTTGGACTTGTGGGAGGAAGCCGGAGAACCCAGAGAGAACCCACGCTGCACGAGGAGAACATGCAAACTCCACACAGAAAGATCGCGGGTATCCTAACTGGGACACAAACCGGGGATCTTCTTGCTGCGAGGCAACGGTGCAAACCACCAAGCCACCTTGCAGCCCCAATTTGATAATATATAAATCTAATTTCTCATCAACAAGGTTGTTTAGCTGCTCCTGCTGAGACTGGCCTCACCAGAAAAATGACAGTATTGTTTGTTTGCCTAAATGCCTAAACCAATATATGACTAGATCTCTCTGACAAAAAGTCTGTCTCGAATCTCATTCACACAAGTCATAGTAATCCTAAAAGCGTCAGTAGGAGGCAACTTGACTCTTCTTTTTGGTGCTTAGATCAGAGGTGAAACGATTCTTAAACCAAAAAGTCCTTTTCTAGATCCCTGACATGAACGTCTTTGTGATTCATGAGTTTAGTCTGTGAAAAGCAAAAGCTGAAGTAGGATGGTGTTGCTTTACAGCATCTCTTCAGCAAGCTGTCTGAAAGGATTGTTCTGCCGGACATCTCCTTTTGTGAATAAAATTTCTTCCTCTCCCCTGTCACCAAGTGCTATTCTGAAAGAATTGTGGCATTTGTCGGGTTTCTTGATATAGTGTTGTAGGGTCTTAACCTGAATATTTAAACTTGTCAGCTAATTTTGCATAGTGCGTCATATTGTAGGTTCTAAATCTTTCAGAAAGCACATTGGTTCAAGATCTGTTGTTTTAAATGTGCTATATAAACAATGATGACTTGACTTGTCATTTACTTGGAAGAACACGTTTTGCCAACTGTCCATCCATGACCCTGATTTTCCCATAAACGTAAATGAGTAGGTTTTGGTTGCCTAAACTTTACCTAAAATATGGCCCATCAGAAATGTCCATACAATTAGTTTTTATGCTCATATGGAGGTCACTGCTAAACCAACATTGCCCCGCCTAGTACATAAGTGATCACATGTTAACAATAGAATTAAATACTTCAAAATTCCATGTATCTGGTTTCAGAGTCGTGATGTTGTGCATTGGATTCACTGTCGTGTTATTACACTTGGCTCAGACACTGTTTTCTCTTTCCATCTAGCTTATATGTGTGATGCAAGACTGGGTTTCTTTGTGTCTCCTTTGTATCTTCTGTGAAACAGTACAAGGGTGTAAGCTACAATCCATTTAGTACCATGATAATTTGATACCAAAAATGGTGGTGTACGCCTTTAAAGCCCGAGCCTGAGACGAGATGTGCGCTAATGACGATAAAGCCTGACACGCTCCCATGTTTCTTCAGAACAATTAACCTTGAAATTCTTTTCAGCTTTGTTTTATTCAAGTACGTCCAAAAAACTAAATGTCAGAGAACATGTGATGAGAGAAACCATCATCCTTTAAAAGCTTCCAGTCAACAGAAAACGTTTTGAGAATGTTGGTGTGAAAAGGTGTTCTTTCCATGTTATTCATCGTATTCCTTTTAACAGTCCAGGTCAACAGGACACCGTCTGCACATTAGACCCAGGGTCAAACAGACACCTGCTGCCAAGAAGAGCAGCCGCGTAACTGACAGGCGTTAACACTCCCGTAACTACACTGCTAAGCTGAGTTAAATACGCTGCACTGCGTCAGGGTGCGCTGCTGCCCACATCCAACGGCATCAAAACGCATCTGCGGCCCTTGATTAGCACTCCCATCTTCTCCCCCACGAGCTCCTCCTTGTCCCCCTCCTCCTCGTCTCATTTCACACTAAACAAAGTCGCGGCGGGGTCCAATGGCTGGAGCCCCCTCTCTCTTATCACCTCACAGTCGGAGCTGCTGGCCGGGCTGATGAACTTGGCTGGAAGGAATCTGCAGGCTGCTCCACTTGACTGAGCAGAGCTAATGAGTCAGAAAATCCCACAGCCAGGGCTTCAGGGTTCACCATGGGCATCGGGGGAAACAGGTAGTTCAAGCATATAGGAGCGAGGATGAGGAGAGCATTTCGCAGACTGTCGAACTCTGAGCTGGAGAGATGAAACGCTAAAAGGACTTCAAGGAGGAGAAGGCGTAGGAGGAGGAGGAGGAGGAGGAGTGTGACTGGATGGAGCAGGGATTACCCTTTTGATCTGCAAACCATGTCAGTACCAGGGAGGCTGGGGGACCTCAGCTCTCAGCCAGGTGCACTCTGTTCATCAAACTGCTGCCAACCCCCCACCAAGCTGCCCCCAAGGTGTGAAATGTGCCCCCAATCCCTTTCTTACATGCCCCATCACACAGGAGACCTACAGCAGGAGAGGACTGGCACAGGAACAGACAGTGCAGAAAGCTGGGTCAGTGTCTGACCATCGCAGGGGCAGAGGAATTACTGGTTAATGTTTAAAGGAATGTCTTGACGCTCTGACAAGACTAATGCCGCTATTCAGTGAAAAGATACATGTGGCAGCTGGTTAGTTTAGCTTAGCGTAAAAGAAGAAATGGAGAAACTGTCTGCGGGACTCTGAACAGATATTAGAGACACATTCACACATTAAACTTTGGCCTTTTGTCTAGTTTCTTAGAAAGTTGGTGCCTCAATTTTGTTTTAGCCACCACAAGCTGGAGGTAGGTGTGGCATATTCATGAAGGATGTAGCATAGGTTTGTGTCCTTGTTTGTTGCATTAAATTCGGTAGAGTTACAGTTGAGAATTTTTTGAACAAGTTCAATAGAAGTGATAGTCAATAACTTATCGTTACAAGGCTGATAAATACGATTAGAAGTAACAAGCTAAATTTTAGTTGGAGTTTTTCAAATCTCATTGTGGCCTGGTGATCAGGATAAGAGCATTTATTGTGTTTTGAAACTTTGCCAAGAGTTTATATCCACAGAGCCCTGATGCTGGATAGCTGGAGTGAACTAATGCTGAACCACAACAGATCAGAATAATGAAAACCAGTACAGAGGCGTTGAATGTATGCTTTTTTTTTTTAAAACTAAAGACCATTTGAAATAGTTGACATAGATGTAAATCATAATTGCTATTTCATATTCATCTACATTTATCAGTCAAATTCTAGTTTGTTCCTGTGACTGATGGTTTGTTCATGAACACAAAAGGTAGCATTGAATTCCCACAGAGTTCTGCAATCATATTAATACTTCTCCCCTTATACATGTGTCCCTTTAGAAAAAAATGGAAACGCTGCATACATTTCTATTGCTATGCAAATGACACCCAGCTACATTTTTATGAAGCAAGACGAAGCAGATCCCTCAAACTTTAAATATGTCTTGAAGACATAAAGATGTGGATGACCTGTAAATTTCCACTGCTAAATTAGAAAAAAAAAAAAAAAAAAAGTATTGTATTTGGCCTTAAACATCTCAGAAACACGCTATCAAACCATCAGGTAACTCCAGATGACATGGCCTTGGCTCCAGTTTTTTGTGATCAGGGTATTTCATTTAACTCACACATGAAACAAGTCTTTAAGACGGCCTTCTTTCACCTGCACAGTATTGTCCAGAATCAGGAACATGTTGTCTCAGAATGATGCTGAAAAACTAGCTAATGCATTTGTTACTTCTTGGCTGCACTTTTATAATTCCTGATTATCAGGATCTCTCAATAATCAGAAAATCATTCAGTTCAACCCAAATGCTCCAGGTAGAGTTCTGACAGGAACCAGTGAGAGAGATCATATTTCTCCCATATCAGCTTCTCTTCATTAGCTCTCTGTAAAATACCAAATAGAATTTAAAATCCTTCTCCTCACATACAAAACCCTTAATAACCAAAGCTCCATCATATCTTAGAGACCTCATAGTACTTTATTATCCCACTAGAGCCCTTTGCTGTCAGAGGTGCAGGCTTACTTGAGATTCCTAGAGCTTCCAAAAACCAAAATAACGCCTTCAGCTATCATGCGTCTCTCCTGACACCTTCCTCACTTTTAGGATTAGTCTTCAAACTTTCCTTTTTTTTTTTTTTTTTTTTTAATAAAGCTTATAGTTATGACTGGCTCAGGTGACCCTGAACCATGTCTTAGTTATGCTGCTATAGTCCTGGGCTGCTGGATTACCTCCCATGATGCGCCAACACCTTTCATCTATTCTCCTCTATTTCACCTTCCATGTATTTATATGTCACTGCTGCATGTTGTTAACTTTGTCTCTTCTCTCTTTGTGACTCCTGCAGGTGTCTCTGCCTGTAGAGCTGCATGTTACTGATCAACCAGCCCAGTGTTTACTGTTTCTTTCATCTGTTGAGGCAGATGGTTTTCCACCCTGAGTCTGGTTCTGTATTTCTTTCTAATACTGAATTGTACTGATTGAAATTTAAATTTGAGAAATCCCAAATTTCCCTAGATTCCACCACACTTCTGCTCTCATGATGTCCACATGGCCTTCCACTGTATACACATTTTGTGCCAAGAATATATTTTTACTGTTTTTTGGAGCACCCAGGTATAATGATGAAACAGGTGAGCCACACAGCACAACTTTTTCTGTGTGACATACCTGCCTCTCCCTCTGTCCATGTCTGTTGTGTACATCACTGAACACTAACATCCAATAAAGGCAAAATGACAAAAACAATTCTTACTATGCATAACCTTTTGTCCCGTAAAGCATTTTTTTCTTGATAAGACTGATTCATGAAGCCATGATGAGTAACCTGCAGGAAGCTCAATGCTTCTGGCACCCAGCCTTCTCTTCCTGTTAAAGGGGAAAATCCCTTTCTCACAAAGAATTCATACATGTACAGTAATTCCATAGATTTGACAGCTCAGTTCTGACTTTAGGACATATTAGCTTGAAAAGAAAAGAAAAAAAAACGAACTGTACATCTGATGAGTTCATCAACAGAGAGCTTTTTGTTTGGAGAATGTTTTTTCTTTTTAAGGATTGTTATCTTCAAACATGAGGGGGGAAGAAAATGCTTCAGGCATTGTTTAATTAACTTTGACAATTCAAAAAAAATGTTCAGTATGCACAGTGATATTCCCTTGTCCTTCAGACCCTCTCATATAGAGATCACTGCTATGTTTATGTGCTATCTGGCTGTCTACTCTCGATACCCTGTCCTCTTCTCCTGTTTGCAGACATGATTGGCAGACTGAGCTGGATGGGGCCATTTGAATTATGTATTTGAATAGTAGATGTTGCTGGCCTCTGCTCAAAGCATTCTTCTGTGACATGTGCAGAACATACAGGCGGGGAGGCTTTTCCATGCAGTGACCAATATGTTTTGCAGACAGCCTTGAAACTCATCCACAGAATCATAGAAACTTTCTTTGCCTGTTTGTTTTTGTTCCCCTTTTATTTCCTGTGTAACTTGTCTCACTTGTCGGTTAAAAGCTAGTATCTGATGAAGTGTTAATTTACTCTTTCCAGTAAGAAAGCCAAATCTTCGTGTTTAAATGTAGTTCATCATTTGGTTTTAGCTTTCAGCAAAAGCAACTTTTAAAGAATACCTACATCTGGCGAAGAAAAGGACACACTCTGTTTTCAGGAGAACTGGAAACCACACAATTAAACAACCATTTCGAGCTTTACAAGGAAAACGGATAGCCGTGAGCCAAAAGATGCAAATGTGGAGCCAGACAGACAGTACGGATTTAAAACTGGAACTATAGCATAAAAGCACTGACAAGAGCCACAACAAAGAGAGATTCCTTGGAGATTATTTTCTAAATGTTAACATGCTGTGAACACAGCTGAAATGTTAAATATTTGGGACACTGGGTTTTAGTTTTTAACCAATGTAGCTTTTTTCCTGCACGTTTTAAAGTAGTCAAACATGGAGACAATGAAGATCTATCATCGAAAACTGAGAGTGCGGTTACCTCATAGAGTAACATTCATCATTCTGACATCCATCCTTACCAGCAAATCAGTGAAAAAAAAAAAGAGAAACTGTCACTCTAAAGACTTACGAACCCAGTGACTGTCCCTCTCAAACGTGTACTTTTGTATGAATGAACATCCCAGAGTGCAGCAGAGAAAACGTGTGTGTGTGTGTTTGTGTGTGTCTGCATGGGCATGTTCTGGAGGTTGCAGGGTTTTAGAGGAGGGAGAGCGGTGAAAATCAAAGCATCAGGAAGGGCAAGGGGTTGAGTGTGCTGTGTGTGTTTAGCCCACAGCCATCCACACTGCAGGACACCGTGGAACATGTGATGGGGATGATCACCCCTCAATACCCAGCCCCTGCCCACACCACATCCCACCCCACTCGCCCGCAAACTGTCCTTTTGACCCAGATCTCCCACACCTACTCTCAACAAACCCCTCTTCTCCTTTTCTCTTTTTTTCCCTCCTCCTCCTCCTCCTCCTCCTCCTCCTCCTCCTCCTCTCCCTCTCACTTTCTCTCCTCTTGCCACATCAGTTGGATCCTGTTCCGGCCTCCAGCCACGAGCCCCGACAGGCCGCGGTGCAAACAGAGAGCCTCGAGTTAATGTAATGAGCCAAAGAATGCCACCTCTCAGGTTTGAGAGTGTGGAGTGACCAGTGAGAACACCAGTGGCTGAGGGGATGTGTGCACGTGTGGTATAAATAGCTGTGGATACAAAAACAGGAGGCATGGGATTGGAATTAAAATCAAAGAAAAGTGAAGGGAAGGGGGAAGGGGGGAGAAAGAAGGGCAAACAGTAGAGAGAGAGGTAATCCATATGCAAAACCTGCTAATGCAAGCAAGCGCACTCAGCATGTATAAATATAAAAATGCGTGTTTTAACATGAGTGTCACGGCTTGACTTCCAACTAAAACAGATGCGTCTCTTTTTTCCCTCTCCGGAAAAAAAAAAAAAAAAAAAAGACCAGTCATGACCCCACATGTTATTTCCACCTCAGCTTTTTGTACACGTAATTGTATCACTGCTGAATTCAAATGGAATGAGAGATGGAAAAGAAAGATAAAGGAAGAGATGACAGATATACTGTACATTTAGCTATGTGGGAAGATAAGGTGAGCATAAATATTTGATTTCCACAGGTGCTGCTTTGACACTTTTGGATCATTTCCTTCGCATTTTTTGTCATGTTCCATACCAGACCAATGAATAATTACTGTATGTTGCATAAGACTATGAATGACTATAAAGGAAAATAAATCTAATGCTATGATTGCTTCCATTGCATTTCAAGTATTACATGACATTTACAATAACATTTAAGTTCATACTCATCCAGCACTGGTTGAGTTATGTTTATTTATCATAGTTTTCTGTATGAATCAGGTTTCAGTGCCATATTTCTGAGAAAAGATTGCATCAGACTTGCTAGTCAGATCATGATAAGACCCACTAGATATGAACAAATACACTTCCATGCAACAATGATGATTGCACTCACAGAACTCACAAGTAGCTGCTCCCACGACAACTATCAAGCAAGACTTTCACCTTATAGATACATAAAACTGACATGATGCTCTAAAAACGTCTTTGAAAATGCTGGTTTCAGGCATTCAGCACTTAAACACCAAATTCAAAACACATTTAAGGAGGAATTCAGCTGTTTAAGCGTTGCTTTTGCTATGTGTTTAAAACTCGAGGCTGAGCAGATCTTTCTAATCAACCCTGTTGCACAGAAATAACATAGCCAGTTTCCAGTAGACTGAGGTTCGCGTCTTGTGTGGGACCATTACTCTCAGACTTAACTTCTGCTTCCCACTTGCTGTTTGGTTAGATTTAGGCACCAGAACTAGCACGGGTTTACGGAAATGTCATGCTTTGGCTCGTAATAGACTGTTTCACAATGCTAACTACATGTTAGAAGCTTGATTAGGTTCAAAATGACACGGTCAGGTTCAGGAAAGTATCATGATTTGGGTTAAAAGTACGACCCAACATGTTTGAAGCCTCTCCTCCATTTTCTGGGTTACCGGGGTGATGGGTCCCGCCCCCATCTATGATTGGTTGTCAGAAAAGACCATCAAATGCATGACAAAGATGCACTGATTAGAACTGTACTAACAAATAAACAGAATCAGGGAAAAAAAACTTCCCTCAAAATCTACTTGAGATTTGAGTCTAGCTGTATAAGAACACCATTTTAGGAGACTTGTAAATGAGATAAAAGAAATCTTCTGATTAAATGAAAACAATATAATAGGATGGTGATAGAAAACTACATGCAACAATATCATCTACTCCATCATTTACATTTGCCTTGAAAAGATAGGCCATGTGACTTTCTACTTAGGATATTTTTTTCTGAATTTTCTGCCTCTATTACACAGGGACAGCTGAATCAAAACAAAAAGGGGAGTGACAAAAAGATGACGACATGTAATTGATCATAACTTAGCCTTTGTAGATAGTGAGCCACTGGGACACCCCGCCATGCAGCATGTTTATGCTCAACATGCGAAATTCATGTATAAACAGTTAATATTTGTCAGTTCTTTTGAAATAAAGAAGATAAATTGAATATATGTTGCAAATATAAAGTATTTTATTGCACAAACATTCATTTAGCTTCAAATAGGACTCATGAAAAATGTCAGTAGGGCAGCTCCAGGATGTTACAGACTTTAATCTTGTACATCATGAAAAAATGTGTGTCAAGAAGCACTGCTTGGGCTACATGAGACTTCTTAAAAAAGAAAAAAGAACAGCATAAGAGGTACCATGCGCAACTGAAAGTAGGAAATGATCTTGATGTGTCTGTTCTTTCCATTAACCTTTAGGTCACTATTCAAGCTCCTGTGTCATCCCACTACATCAGTGGAGCTTCAGGTCACAGGTCACCTCAGCAGTCTCTTTAAACTTTTCATACTGACCTAAGCGCAAAATACGGATAAACTCCTAAATAATTTCCTTCACCGAGGCCACAACTACAATTACTATTGAGGATACGCAGATAAACAGATGCATCTGTGTTTTATAGGCACATCACCAAAACACCTTTATCATCCTGCAGGTGTTGTTTGGCAACTCCGGGACAATGACCGTGGCTGTAATTATCTAAAATGTAAACAGGACTTCACAATTAAGATCCAAAATCTGCTCCGAATCACCCAGGGTGCGTTCAAGAGTGGGAAAACACTTGCAGGTGATGCAGCAAAACATCTGAGTAAATGCAAGCTAATGCTTGGTGTCAGCTAATAACGATTAATTTAGAGGAAAGGTTAGCTCTGATTAGCATGCATCTCTCTTGTTCAGGAGGTTAAAGGAAAGAAAGAAAACATCTGTTGAATGCTTTCCAGGCAAACGCTGAGTAAACCACTCCTTGCTGCACTGACATAGAAGTACCGTGAGCTGAGCTAAGCCTATGGATAAAATAAAGACATCCTAGATATTATGAATGGCTAGATTAAACACAGCCTTGGAGAGGTGTGGCTTTTCACCTCCATGTGGAATTTCTCACAACATGGCCAGGCACGGTGGAAACTGGAGGAAAAAGTGTGCAGAGGCAGGAGAAAGTTGCACCAGCTATGCAGCAGGACAACATCCATCCTGCTGGATTAATCATCATTTACTTCTCACAGTACCTGCATGCTGCAAGACAGAAAACCAACATGTATTCCTTAAAACGCTCATATGGGTGGAGGAGGAGTCCAGTCATCACAGGGCAGCACCGGAGCGTCTAAGGCTGTGCACAAACGGCTGCGGTCCAACAGAGGAAATAACAGAAGCAAAAATAATGATTTGTTTAAAAAAAGGCTCAAATTCTTAATGTGCCACATTCTGTTTTGTTTAGAATCAGGAAACAAGAGAGATTGTTCTGGGACCAACTTAATGATTCAATCCTTTCTTTGTTTAGAGGGAGAAAAATCTTGAATGTTAAGAATTGCTTCTATTTATTCATTCATTTATTTGTTCTCCTGCAGCACTGCAGAGCAGTGAGGATAGAAAGCCAAGGTGCAGTCCTTGGTGGTTTCATTCCATGAATTTGCATAAACAGTTCACGAAGATTTCAAAGGATTTATATGGAGGTCAATGAAACTTTCTTTTTAGAGTGAAATGAGAAAGTTTAGGTCTTAAAACTGAACTATAACACTGATAGAGGAGGTGGAAAAACTACTGTGTAAGCCAAAAGAAGTTCAGCAGGTAGTGCTTGTTTCCATAAAGCGTGAAACTATCTCTTTGGTACAGCTGACTACTAAAAGAAGAATATCTGCAAGGCTTGCTCAGAGGTAACAACTTGAGTGCCATCTGCTTAAAAATATCCTGATCAGTGTAAAAACCCAACATGAAATAAATGGAAGTGTAGCGTAGTAAAATATGTCCACTCTTGTTTTAGGCTCATTTACCTAAAGTCTTTATAAAGAGACTGAGCAAACACAGACAGAGCAATATCATTGTCTGCTGCAGAGGAGGCTGCACTTTCATGACTGTAGCTGCACTTTTAGGACCCTTGTTTGTCACCACCTGCCAAATTAGATGCTTGCTGAAGTTGATTTGTGGTTTAAGGTTTAATCCACCTAAAGATACTACTTGCAATTTTAAAAGTTATTTTACCCAAATAACATTGTCTTTATGGTTTTAAAGGCTCATTTTACCCAAAAATATCACGTTCTGTGCAAGTGTTTATAGATTTAAAGGTTCATTCCATCCAAATAGTTCATTGTAACTGACAATTTATGGATTTAAAGGGTGATTTCACCAAAAGCTGTACTTTTTATTTTGTTTTTTTTCCAGTGTCTGCAGGCAAGAAACGCTCTCACCCCTTTGAAGTCAACAAGAGGTCGCCATGTTTCTGGCATCCCCAAAAAACAGTTAATGGAAACACAGCTGAAGTCCTGAAAATGCAGCTTCCTCTGCTGCAGACACACACACTGCTATTTAAAAAAAATACACACAAAGAGGATTTCAGCTGGCAGAAAGGCATATATTACCTTCTTTTAGTTGTGTAAATAAATGGTGCAATGATTTTTTTTCTCCCCATTTATTGCAGTTACTACTGCTGCTGGTGGGCTGACACTACTACAGCTGCTCTCACCACACACACAAAAAAAGGAGCGGTAGAAGGAGGTGAAGACAAAATATGATGTAAGCAGCAATCAGTCACAGCCAGAAAGAACCTTTCATGACCTCACAACGGAAAAAAAAGGGCAAAAATGTTCCTATACATGAACTTTTACCTTTAGGGTACGACGGGTCTGACCTCCAGCTCACTTAGAAATGCAGAGCATCTAATTTGAAGCGTCTGCATTGTGATTATTGAGCAGTGAAGGTGGGAAAGACAGCGAAGGACGACTGGAGAGAGAAACCGTGGGCAGTATATCTGTCAGATTTATGTTTCCTCATCCATTATGTGCGCTGTAGTAGGTGTTTGACCTGTGCAGGAGGGCAGAGCATGGCCCCTCTCAGTCTAGCTGACGAAAGCTCACCAGAGACAGACATAAGGTTCCTTAAATGGCTCTTAAAATATCAGAAGAACGGCTGTGACTGAAAGAGCAGGAAGATTTTGACCTTTCAGTGAGAGCTGATGCTCACATGTGGTGAGCTTGTGGTACATTTAATGCAACAAATGAATGACTTCAGTTGTAAACATGTTCCTTGGGCCTATCAGAGACTTTTTAGTCACTAGGAAAGTTCATGATCCTAATAACCTGGACTTTGAGTAGTTTTCTAAAAGTATAACTGACAGTAACATTATTGATATGAAAAACTTAGTGGATAATGATCAGGGTTATGTAGAGTTTTCCCTGATGTCTCATTATTGTGGCTGTGCTGCACTCTAGTGGTCAGAAAATGTCAGTGACTTTGTTGGCTGGGCTTTCTCTCACAAAAAAGACCTTCTGCTGTTTCTCTACTGTGGACATGCAGAAAGTCATGCTGCCATGTCACATGTCCTGTGTTGTTGTACAGATACAGATAGTTCTCTCAGATACCCTGACGGTCACACAATGTGGAAAATTACCCTTTGACTAGGTTCATTAAAGTGTAGTCTATAAGAAAAACTTTCAGATTCATTACAGATTTGCTTTCCTGTTTGCTTTAGAGCCAAATTAAAAAAATATGATTTGGCTACTAATGATGAGTAATTCAATCAAGTTCGCTGTGTGAATGTACATTTTTTCTGAGCCTAGAAGCTCCTTTCTCTCTGATAAGTGTTAGACAAGATCGTCATCACTTCAAGTTCTTACATGATTACAATCAGCTTCTTATAGCGATTTTAAGGTGGAACAGAGCATTAGGCAAAACCTGTTTTTCATGCATTTGTCAGTTTTCAGATTTGAGAATGCTTTGCTTGTCTTCTTTTAGACTGCTGTCAAGGAAACATCCAAAATAAATGTAATACATGCATTTAAGGTGTTTATTTTGCTACACTGTGCCTAATTGTTTCTGTAGAATAAATTATAATACTTCTAAGGGTGGCTGTGGCTCAGGTGGTAGAGCAGGTTGTCCTCCAATCACAAGGTTGGTGGTTCGATCCCCCGGCCCCTCTACAGTTGAAGTGTCCTTGGGCAAGACACCGAACCCGAAGTTGCTCCCAATGGCAGGCAGCACCTTGCATGGCAGCTCTGTCGCCATTGGTGTGTGAATGGATGCATGAGAAAATATTGTAAAGCGCTTTGGATAAAAGCACTGTAGATCATTTACTATATATCTTTAAAGGCCATTTTCTCACAGGTCTGAGCCAGAAATCTCTACCTGACCAGTTTTTACCCGATTTATAGAACATTTCATTTTATTTGCTTGTTTTTATCTGTTGACAGTATTTTCACATTCTCTGACATAAAAAAAAATGTTATAGAAATTAATGTGAGTTGTGACATTTTTTTAAGTATGAAACACCTCATTTGCATATTTTACTATAACATTTCAGAAAACTTGCAATACCAAAAAAAACAATGTCTTATTGTAAGTCAACTACTGTGTAAGCTTAACCTTGATATTTGCTTTGAATATAAAGTATTCAATAATAGCACATAAGCAGCCCTTAAGATAAATACTGCAATACCATTTTTGTCTGTTGTCCTTTGTGTTTTTTTGATAAACTGCATTTTAATGGTTATTTTTATTGAACTGTCAGAGATAAGTCATTTGTCATTTTCTGATTATTGCTGCAGCCTAAAAACGGGGGGGAAAAATGTAATCTACAGAGCATCATTCAAAGTTTTATGGCAATTCAACTGAAAATATGAGTGTATTAACTTTTTAAAAACTAATTTGTGCTTATGTCTCACATATGCTCATAGTTAAGATCAGAAGTAGACCAGCAGATGTTTTATTAGTAAAGACACACCCAGAGATGGAAGAAGTACAGTATTCGCTATCAAGACTCCATGTCACACAGAGCTGCATTTAAAGGTTACCTTAAGTCAGGGGTGTCCAATCCTGGTCCTCGAGTGCCACAATCCTGCATGTTTTAGATGTTTCCCTCTTCCAACACACCTGATTCAAATGATCAGCTCATCATAAAGCTCTGCAGAAGCCTAATAACGATCCTGAGCATTTGAATCAGGTGTGTTGGAAGAGGGAAACATCTAAAACATGCAGGATTGTGGCACTCGAGGACCAGGATTGGACACCCCTGCTTTAAGTAAAAGTAGATACGCATTACCTATAAAATGCAGCAGAAGAAAAACAATGCTCATTAGATAAAAACATTCATTTTGCAGTGTTTTAAATTACATTGTCAAGTGGATTCAACTACCTAGCAGTACTCAGGTTGTCCCCACTTGCGTGATGCACCTCATCAGACTTTGGCTGGATTTCACTCAAACACACTTTTGGAATTCTTTTAGTTCCTTTATTTCCATGTGCTCAAATTGTATAGCAGATGAAAAACCTTTAAACAAAACCCTATTCAATGCACATAATCAACCTGCAACAATTAAATAAAGTGTACACATCACATGCCACAATATTTTACAAATTAAACATTTGATTATAACCAATACATGTATCTCTTTCCGGCTGCATCTGTGAGGTCAAAACAGTCCTGAGACTTCAAAAAGGTCGTGGAAGTTTTCTCCCAGAGCAGTGTCAAGCTGCTTTCTGCTGCACTGAAGGCGTGTCTGCATTTACAGGAATCCTTTCGTGAAGCAAGTTTTTATTAGTTATTGAGCCACTTATTTTTAAAGGAAATACCTGAAGCCAGTTCAGTTTTAATGCAAGTTGAAATAACCTCCCTGGAATAGCACATAGTCCAAACCTTTCACAAAAGCAACACTTAGTTCATTTTAGTTCATTTTCAACTAATAGCTGAATTTTAAATCAACTGAGTTATACAAATCATTTATTTTTATTTGTTCAGTTGTAGTAATAGCAGTATAGGCCAGCTTGTTTTTTAATCGGTCTGCTCCTTTAATGACACGGCTTTGCGACAGTCGTCACGACACTACTTGCCTGCTTTACGACTGTTTTGGAGGCTGATTCAAAATGGAGTAGGTCTCGGAGATACTCTTTAAACCGACTCAGGTTCACCTACTGTGTTCTCGTCTTCTGCTCGGTTTTTCACCTTAACAGGTTGTTCCTCGTTGTGAGATTATTACGTCCTGCAAGATGTCAGAAGAAAAGAAGTCCGGCTCTTTGGGTTTCTTTTCCAGCTACGACGATTTGAGCGACAGCAGCAACAGCAGCGACTCGGACGAGGAGGGAGAAAGTCGAAAGAAGAAAGCGGGGGCAGAAGCTTCGGGCGGCGGGGCTCAGTCCTCCTCACAGGGGACCAAGCGAGGGCCCGGCGGGGCTCCGTTACCCAGACCTGACGAGCTGTTCAACTCCGTGTCCAAGCCCGCCTTCCTCTACAACCCTCTGAACAAGCAGATCGACTGGGACAGTCTGTCGGTCAAAGCGCCCGAAGAGGTGAAAGCCAAAGATCCACATCACAGCTGCTCACTTAACAACAACACATACAAGTGTCACGGACTGTTGGGGATGTTTTAGAGAGAGTCGTGTGAACACAATGATAATTACACTGTAGATTATATACAGCCACCGTTATGACTTTATTAACACTGTAGGATATTGTTGTGCTCAGGAAAACAGGTGACATAAGAAATGCCTAAAATTAGAAAGCAATAAGATATAAGTCTAATACATTACCGAAATAAAAAATAAGTAGCTAAAAAAAAAAAGGGCTAGATTAGAGAAGTAATGCTGGCAATCATACAGAGGTTATCTGTAATATCACATGTGATAATGAAATAATAAAATAAATATTGCACCTGGAAAATGAAATGAAAGTTAAAATGAAATATTGCATGGAAGTGAAATAGTGCACATGTAATCAATATGTTGCACGTGAGCATGAATTATCATTATCATCAATGATAGTAGCCACATAATGTAATCACATCCAATAATGGAAGCTGTTTGAAATGCTTGTAAATCACCACTTAGTGAACTTTTATTATATTGATCAGTTTTAAACAGCTATATAGTTCCACCATGTGAATCCTGTCCAATAATAATAATAATAATAATCATCATCATCATCATCATAATAACAATAATAACTTTCAGAGCTTTAGTTCTTTTAAATCAGAACCACCAGTGATTGTACAACAATGTGATGCAATTATATTTCATGTTTGCTCAGAGACGCACACACCTACAAAAATACAATTGATTATGGTTATTTGATTATCTTGATTTCACTTATTTTGGGGACAATTCACAGTTTCTGGTTACCCGTGAGTTTGTGTTTTTGAGGTTGCGGGAGGAAAAGGGAGCTCTCGGGGAAAACCCACACAAACATGGGGAGAACACAAAACTCCACACAGAAGCAGCAGACAGACAGACAGACAGACAGACAGACAGACAGACAGGGTGAGGAGGTGGAGGTATCTCTGTGAGGCTGTGGTGCTGATCACTGATCCTCTGAGCTAAGGGATAGAAGAGTGAGAGAAAGAGGGGTGAAAGTGAAGTTGGTCTGCATTAAATCTAGATTTGCTAAGTGATTACTCATCGTATCATCACAACACTATTTGACATCTTGTATTATGGAGACTCGTTGTGAACAATGTATAGTACGAGTGTTATCATTTCTGTTTTACTATGTAGGGACAAAAGGAGTTGCCTATGCTTTTCTGTGGACAACTTCGAATGTACAATGGATCATCTCTTCCTCATTCCTTTTCTCTTAAACATTTTTCTTGTTACTTGAAGCCTGCCAGAGAATTTAAGCCATGGAAGACGAATGCTGTGCCGCCTCCTGAGAGCTATGCTGCAGAGCCAGAGAAGAAGAAGGGTCCTCCTCCAGGGATGGACATGGCAATAAAGTGGTCCAATGTATACGAGGACAACGGAGAAGACGCACCGCAGCCTTACACTGGCAATGCCCGGTTCTTACCCGCAGAGGAGCAGCCCTCTGACTCAGGTGGGTCCTACAGGACAAACACACTCCTTTCTATTTACTTAAATGTACAAAATAATGCTGATTACTGTTATAGCTTCATTGTCCACACTGTTACCACACCAGTTCACTGACAGATTACACAACAGGAGCTGGTGATTAAATGCTGCAGCATTTTTGTATGCATTTAAACATACAGAGATAAAAAAAAAAAATGCCAACTAAAGCCACAAAAAATGATCAGTTTACTTGCATTTGCGATAAACAAGAAGACTGAGTAAGCATTAAACCAGAGCAATTATATGGATGTGAAACTTCAGCTGTGCCACTTCATCATGTCAGTAGGAAATGGATGTGAGGAGCAATGCATTTACTAAACATGCAAAAACAACCAGAAAACATTTGCTCCGCTCCCCACTTTGCTCTTGAGTGAAACTAGAGCAATTTTGTTTCATTTGAATAGTGCACTGTTGGGTAATTTAAAAACCATTATTTTCCACTCCCCCTCCACCTCCACCTTCCCAACCCAACCAATCTCCTCTGTGGCGATCAGATGAGGAATCTGAGCAGTCTCTGTCTGCCAAGAAACGGCGAGTGGAGACCTTCCAGCAGAAGGAGAAGAGGAAGAGGGACATGGGACAAGCGACCTCTGACAAGAACTTTGTAGAAGAAGAGAAAAGGATCCTCAGGCAAAAGATCGAATGAGACCCAAACTGTCAGCAGCCACGATTCGGTTCATAATTTAAGCGTTGTACATCAGCAGAGAACATAGCTGGATGCCACAAACATACAGGGTTGTTTTATCAATATGTTGACATACTGTGATTTGCAATAGTATAGTATTTGTTCTGTTTTCAAATGGATGTATCCACACATGAAAGAAAATTTTACTTCAATGTTGTGTTTAACAAAGCTTTATGTCACTGAGGAAACGGGCAAAACATTATTCGACAGTCGAGCTAACAGTCCTGATTCTGGTGTATTGCTGTAAAATATTTTGGGGATCTTAGGACGAGAGTTGGTGTTTTCATAGTTTTACTTACGAGTTCAGTTCCAAAGATACATTGATGATAAATATTGCTAGACACAGCTTTACAGCATATTCAGAGCACTGGCCTTTTTCAGTCAAGCAATCTGATCTAAGACTCATTTAACCTGTATATCTGACTTATTCTAATCCTTACGACTTTGCACAGAAGATTGTGAATAAATTCATAATAAGTAGGAATGAAGACCAAAACTACAGAAGTATTTGACTTAAAATTAGGGTGTAATCTAGCACTCAAATAATGTATTTTTTCAGGGCTGATACTAATTATTAGCAATCACGGAGACCGATAGTTAATGTTTATAACCAATATACATCTGCTGTTAAATAAAAAATAGAAAAACAATCTTAAACAAAAGCTTTTATTTATGTTTTACACAAGTTTAGCTTAATCAGTGTATTGTTCAAGGTTGTTACCTATCTAACCAGTCAGACAGAGTTGTGGGCAGGACATCAAGACCAGAGATGCAGCTGCATCAGAACCAAAGTAACACATTTTAAAATTTATTTATTTTATTAGTAAATCAGTTAAAACACTAAAGAGACTGATTTTCATAAAAAAAACAGTGAATTTGATTCCAATCGTCTGCAAAGTCAAGATAATCAGTCGATCCCTAGTTTAATCTGCTGTGAACAGAAGGTCTGGTGAGTTCGCTTTGGCTCCTGTTTGTTTGAATATAAGTAACTAAAATAACAGTGTTGTCTGGCTGTGGTGGTGTATTTGGTCTGTGCTTGTGGTTTTTGTTGTATATTACTAAACACCTATCCAGCACTGAAATATCGACTGTGTGCGTACCTTGTGTTAACTCAGTGACTTTCCTTTTAAAACTAGATTAAGTATATTGTAAATGTTTAAATTTAAATTTAAAAAGCTGCCTGTGCTTCCATCTTATGGCCACTAGATGTCGCTCTTAAGCTACACTAGAACTCCCTCCCTCCATGTTTGTAGTGAAGAGTGCCCTCAGACTGTGTAAATGTTGGGAACCAACTTTCAACCAGGGTCTGTGTATGTATGTAGTGTTTCCTAAAAAAAACGAGGGCTGAACTTCAGTTTGGAAGTTTGTCTCATCTCAGTTCTCTTGAGATACTTGATGCATACAGACTGTTTATTCAGACTCATGTACCTTGTATTACACTTTACATCGGTGCTAAAATAAATAAAATCAGCTTCCGAGGTTTACTGTTCAAGATTATTGGAACATTTTATTGTTTTATGGACCTTTTCTTTCTTCCAGAAAACGTGTTCATCTGGTGTAAACAGTGATATAGAGACGTTTATAGTTTTGTTTCCAGTGATCTATTACTCATTATCTTCCACTTAGGCAATAAAAAGTGTTGTGCTGAAGAGAGATGTCTGTCATTCATTTATTTTCGTTCCACAAATGTACTGGTGAAAGGAAATTAGTTTTCAACCATGATATAAACAGAAAAGAGAATAATCTCTCAGAAAAGCCTAAAATGGCTTTAAATGATTGTCGTTATTATCCTGGTGGTAGATTTTACATTCACAGGTTCATTCTTTAGATTTCTGTGGTCACTGCAGTAAATAGAACGGTTTTCCGAGCATTAAAAAACTTTCCACTTTGCAACAGTTTAGTGATCAGAGGAATTCCTGGCCTATCTGTCATCACAAGTTGACATGAAATAGTGGTAAATATGCTTCTGATAAAATTCCTGCCTCCAGGTATGTGCCCGGCCTTGTCTGAAATGTGTACCTAGCGCGCTGATTTTATCAGCCATATTTACGAACAAATAACTCTTCTCTCCCTTCTGACTGTATGAGCAACGACCAGCGAGGTCATATCCATCAGTGTTTAAGAATTACTCATCTCGTTGTCAGTCTAGTAGCTGGAGATTTCCCAGAAGAGTGTTGCTTTTTCAATGCGCTGTTCTGAGCACAGTGTGGAAAACAACAGCTCCAGCTTAGTTTTTGTGTTTTGTGTGGTGCTACTGTCTTTGATATCCACAACATTCTTTTAGCGTAGCCTCTTTGTGTTATTTAGATCGTGTTACCAGAGTAAAGCATTTTTTGGGTCCCACTGGATGTCACACATGGCTGACCTTGTCTTCATTTAATAAAGGAGAACATCTTGGTTTTATGTTACACACGATACAATCCTGAAATCTGATGAGAAGCACTGACGAATTTCTCCTCAATAAAATTCTCAGTGTCTAAATAAAACTGGAATGTTTGTGGACACCTATTAACTAAATTGCAAGAGATTTCCAATACCTCAGAGCTGTTTCCTGGTCTCCTCAGGGCTACGAGAAGTGTCAGTCACACAAACCTTTTATCATTCTGACACACTGACTGGAGGGTCAAGACCTCATGATGGCCATTGAGCGTTCAGGGACCTTTACTGAGCCGGCTGCCAACAGCTGCTCCTACCTGACTTATGACAGTTTCACACAGTCAGCACAATGTTGCAGCTTGTATGTAAATTTAGTTGTGGCTGCAGTTTGGTGCTGCAGGGCTCCCAGAGTTGATATGAGTACTTTGTCTCCCATTTTTTGTATTATAAAAAACATGCAGGCTTTACATGCCAGCTACTCTGTGAGTAATGTTTACCTAGTTTATCATCTTAGTCTGTTAGTATGCTATAGTTGGTTAAAAAAACAAAGTTCAACTGCGACAGAAATAGGAATAGCAGTTATTTAATCCAAAGTGTTGGAGAAAATGGATTTTTTGACAGGATGTTGGTGCTAAATCAAAAGTTAGGGCATTTCCAACGTCAGTGTAATGTATCCATACAGACCTAGAAAATCTATTTAGCATTTTAAAACAGTTCAACTAATACTTGTCAAGATATTTAATTCAGAAATGAAAACGTCAACAAACGTCAGTGGGTGTCATCATCCAGGAAACATGAATGTCTACCAAACTTCATGGTAGTCCATGCAATAGTTGTTGGGATATTTGAACCAAAGTGACAGACATACTGACATTTCCATCCAGAGCCACTACGAATTTTCATTAAATGAGAGAGCTTTACAATGGAATCATGGTGACAGCTCTCCTTGTGCAGCAACTATAAAAACAACAACAACAGAAGAATAGTAGTACACTGATAAAAATAGATGAGCGAAGTACACTGCTAAAATAGACAGTAAGACAGGTGATAGAAGGAAGCTTAGGATATGTCGACTTCGTGAGGGACCAGTGGCTACAGTTATATTTTATAAATTCTTTTATATCTCTCCACTAGTTTAGGATGCTGGTTTTGTGCAACTGGCAACCTCAAAAGCTAAAAAATTAAGCCAGCGTGAAGTGCTGGAAACTGCAGTTCCTTGAAAGGCCTCTTGAGGCTTTCTCCAAAAGTGAGTCAATCCCCATAGACCCTATTATGAAAATCCTCAGCTTTACAGCAGAAATAAACATGTTTACAGTCTGATACAACAAACTTTTTTGCTCTCTAAAGCTTATTTCCACATCAATGACAACGGCGCAGGAGTGATTTTTTTTTTTTTGTAACTCACGTCTTTACACTGTCCTTGGCTCAGAGACGTTTGGATGGTCTGTCCCAGCTTCACTTGCACTCCACCTATTTGCTCTTTTTTAGATTACCCCGGGGCTAAGAGAAGCCAGACAGTACCTACATGGTGACAGCCACCACACTGAGCTTCAGAACTGTTCTTCAGGAAACCAGTGCATGATGTCATTGAGGGTTCATCCATCCGTATATCCAGTCTGTGGTTTCATGTCAACACACTCACTGACTCCTCTAAAACCTCCACTCATGCTTGGATGTTTTCTCAAGGCAAACAGTTGCTTTTCACACCAGCAATCTGACTGATCGTGTGAAACAGATGTTGAGCAGAAAAGGAAAAAACAGAACCTCTCTGAAGCAGGAAACAAACTGATTCCTTCTGTCATTTGTGCTTTCATTTTAGATCAGACGCATATTTGCAGAATACTATTGGTCCATGTTATATTGTTGAAATCTTTTTTGAAAGCACAAAAGATCAAAGTTAGTGTGTGGCTCAGAGCAGGCCTGGGCTTTTATAAACCACAGGTTCTTCTCTCCTCTTGGTCTCACATTGAGCATGGGGTGGAATTTTCCAAACGATGGTCAGACGGTAACACAATATTGTAATTTACAGTAACATTGTGGTACCGGACCACTGATTGCAGCTGAATATTTCCAAAAGTTCCCCCTTGTTTGAAGCTGACATAATGGTTCCATTCCTCTATACCACCCAAGACCATCTGTAAAATCTCATCGGTTCTTCAGGAAAAAAAAAACAAAAAACGCATCACATGGAATGACAAAATAATGCTTATAGCTGCACACTGTAGTATAGGAACAGGAATGATAAATGGCAGGACGTTCATTGGTCTGCTTGCAGCAATGGAAACTGTTATATAATCTGAATGCATTTAATGGATAATAACCACAAAAACGTCAGCAGGACAGAATATCAAATATTGATGCTGTCCATTTTAAACCATTTTAGACTCATTGGATTAACTAAAAAATCTTTACCACAAAACTCAAAACACAAAGCTGCTCTCATAGGTCAGGAATAGCTGAATTTGTGTTACAGAGTACTGTGAAAATGTTATCGTAAAATGATGTGGATTAACACAGCGAAGTCATGCAGTAAAACAAATGTTTATAGGTATTTTTCAGTAGTTTTATATCTTTCAACAACTGATTTAGATAAACAAAGAGAATACTTCATCCCTTAGCGAAGAACACTTTGGAAAATTCAAGTTCCAGGTTCCCAGTTCAGCACCATAGATTAAAAAGTTAAAAACTGAGTTTAAAGTTCCTCTCTGGATATTGGTGTAATCACTAGAAACGGATTTCCATGTTGCATATGTAGAGGCTTTCAGTTTTAAAATGCCATAGATGTACCCCTCATGCTATAATCAGCTTCTGCCACATAAAGCAGCTTGAGCACACCAGCTCTCCTATGACTCTACTCAAACACTGTAAAATGACTCTACACTACACAATGGCAAAATTGTATAATTGGAGTAATTCAGCCATACATGTTTGACCCAGGGCTGCACGGTCCAGGGTGTCCCCTGCCTTCACCCTGAGTCAGCTGGGATAGGCTCCAGCCCCCCACGACCCTAGTGAGGATTAAGCGGTGTATAGATAATGGATAGATGGATGGATGGATGGATGTTTGACCCATACATGTTTTAAAGAAAAATGATGATACAGAAAGTCCCACTCTGCAAGTCAGCAGGATTGGTTACTTAGGTTTGTTATGTGTGAAACCTCAGATGCCTGAATCTTTGTTTTTGAGACTGTCATCAATACACGGCAGTTGCAAGGCAGAAATGCTTAGTCATTGCTGCCTTTTTCACTCATGATGATATAAGTCACGATACAAACATGTTAAAAAGATTAAAAAAAACAAAAAAAACAACCAAAAACTTAATTTTCACTAGAGGGGTTCTTTAAGATACCCAATACTGTGTTAAAACTGAATTTCAACCTTCAAGTGAGATTGTACCAACACAGTAAATCAGTTTTCGAACATGGCAAGACAGACTTCATGCTGTCAGAGAAAGGGACGTGCTGTCCCAGCTGTCAGACGGTAGAGAACAGTAGCAAGAGACAAGAAGTCTGACCTCTTGTCACAATAAACATGTCAGAGGTTGTCTCTTGATAACAATTTGAAGCAGACACAAAGACAGCTCAGGCTCTCGGTGTGTGTGTGTGTGTGTGTGTGTGTGTGTGTGTCTCAACCCGTGGTGGTCAGCTGACCTGAACGCTGGTCAGAAATGAAGGATCTGTGTGAATTCTGTTATCTTGTCTGTTGTTCTGTGGTTTACCCAGTTAGACTAAAGTGAGGAATCTGAAGCCCACAGAAAAGATCCTGTGAGAGCTTTGATATTTTTTATCTTGTCAGTGGAGATGTGTGGGTGTAGCACAACTAATGATGTATCATGCAAGTATTTATATTGTTTATCTCTTCACTTCTGTTTATTTATTCATTATTATGCTTGCTTTCCTTCTGAAAATTTGGAACACACTATCTATGATGCTCTGGTGTGCTCTTTTGTTTTTTCTCTACTAAAAGCATTTATCCTAACAAATGACAGAGCCATAAATAATGAAAACAGTCATTAGATGCAGCTCAGCTCCGATGTATTTATCTCCTCCTAGTTACAATGGTTAGTGTGATCACTGACCATAAAATATTTAATTAGTGAGTGGTTTGTTTCTGCTGTTTACGGCTATCTGCTAAAATGAATTCAACTCGGATTCTTGGTGGCAACAAGAATGAAAGCAGTAAAGTGAGCACAGAAGGGAGTTTCAACATCATACAAAAGCCAACGCTGGATGAAATATTATTTTTCCTGATTTAGAGTGCTGAATTTAGCTTCGATGAATCACTGCGTGCGCCTCTTAGTCTAGATGCTGCAACCAATATGGCCTTTTTTGGAATTTATTTTAGCTTTGCATCTTTTTGCAACACTTTCAGACATTTAGGCCGACAAGAAACCCAATATTTTATGTTTGTTCAAGCTGAACATTTAGGTTAAAATCTCAGGCAGGTTAATGTGAGGTGAGATAAGAGCTTATCTTGGAGTGTATGAGGAGATACTGAAAGCTTATGTTTGCACCAATCAGTTCACTGATACTGGCTTTTATTATAGCTGCTTATTATATGGTTGTATAGTTTATAATGTTTGTTCTTACCTTCATTACAGCAAAACACTGCTCTGAATTTTCGTTTCATGTTTCCAGTTTTAAGCTTGACATCTCTCTTATGTCAAGTTATAGCCAGCATCCTGTTACCTTAGCCTACATAAAGACTGGTACACTCTGGCTCTGTGCAAAGATAATAAAAATCAGTTAAATGGTGCATTTAATGCTCACAAATCATCACATTATATCTTGTCTGTTTAATATAAAGTGTAGAAGCACATGCACAGTTTGTGTAAAAACAACATTTCAGTGTTTTATGAGTGTTTGTGTGCCAGACTATTTCTTGGCCGGCGTCGCCACGAAGTTATTGGTCTTGAAAGCGCTGAATTATTCCTTTAATTAAACCATTTTTTTTTGTGTACAGACTAATGCATTTATCCTGAGCGCTCTCATGGAAGCGGTTTTAGCAGCTGATTATTGCCTAAATGGCTTTTCTTCCCAGACAAACAATTAATTCAGGGTGTAAGTCTGACCATAAACTGTATGGAAGTGGGCAAAATTTAAAGATTTCTTGACAGTAAAAATATATCAAAGCTCCCATATTTTGTTCGAAACCTAATTTACGTGTCCACAACTTTAACAAGCCACTCATATAAATGAGGCACAACAGGAATTCCTTTAAGATTTTTTTTATTTTTTTTTTTCAGTAATAAAATATAAGTGAATGGCTATGACAATAATGTGACTCTGGAACGTAAAGCTGCAGGCTCTTGGCAATGCTCCTCTGACAGGGATCATCCAGCCTAATTTATACCCTGAGAAAGGCTTGTGTCCAAGGGTATAAATTTAGTTGCGGTGTGCAGTGAAAAAGAGGGGAAGGCCCATAAACTGGCCGGGACAGAGGGAGAGAGCCAGGGACACAGAGAGAGGGAACAATGGGCAGCCATCAGGAGGAGAGCCCCAACAGCTGCAAAGCCCCAAATCCCAACACACGCCCACATGCACATGCAAACGTGCACGGACATACACATATATACACTCATTCCTTTTATTTTCCTCTCTCTCTCTCTCTCTCTCTCTCGTCCTTGTGCGCTCTCCGGCCAGCCCGTCTGAAAAGGGGCCAGCTAAGCAGATGTTCTGCTGCTGCCTTCACAAAGGGCACAAGTGACTGAAGGAGGAAAAAAGAAAACAGAAAAGGGAGACAAACTTCCACCATTTCTCCTGCGCTGTTGAGTCAGCACACTGAGGAAGCCATGACATGTGCTTATTTTGTGTTCATTTGAGTCTTTGTTAAGTCATTTTATGAAATGTGATGTCGTTCGTGCCAATTCACAGGAAGCTGCGGACGGAAGATGTCTGATGAGGAGTGTTCATGGAAACGGCTTCTATACTTTTGATTGTTGTTGATTCCAGTCAAAGAACAAATCTGTGTCTATCGTCCACCTCCCGTCTCTGTGGTGCCTAGTATACGTTAGGAAGGTTAAATCATTTCCGAAACAAGCCGTACATCATACACAGTGAAGCATCATAGAGTAAATCAGTCAAATCAACTTATCTTTTCAAGTTTGCTTAATATGAGTTTCCCTAATTTCTAGTTAATGAAAATCTTTTTTTTTTGTTTTGAAAGTCGACTGAAGGAGCAGCAGAGAATTCTGTTAATTTATTAGTTTTGTAAGAGACTAAACCAGCCTGTGAGCAGACTTCCCAGGATGCATTGTTGGAGAGTTAAAAGTCCACAGAGACTCTAGTCTGTGTGTAGTTTGAGAAACCAGACGTGGTAGAAACCTGCTATGTACTTTCATAATTTAAATTCATTTAATTAATGACATTACAGTTGATTCTTTTCAGAATAATCAGAACAATTCTCACAAAGGTTAGTGACTTAAGAAATATATAAAATCTTAAGACTGTAAGTTCTCAGTAAATGAGGAAGAGAGCCCTTAAATTTAGAAAATATAAAGAAAGTAGGTCTGTTTTCAGCCATTGACTATGTGTTTATATAACTTAATTTTCTCAAGTTCATTTAATCGTAGCTCAGCCAGTGTTACACTTTCACAACTTCCAACTAATTAATCATCTGAAGTGCAGTTAAATCACATTTTATAAGGGCAACTTAAGTTTCCAAGCTGAATGGATTTAAAGGAATTTACAGTAGAGTTTCTGCTGAATGCCACTCAAACAGGAGGAGATCCTATATTTGTTGGGGACTATTTTCAGCTGCACATGTTCGCCACACTTTTGCTTCACGAGTGAGTGTTTACAGCAGCAGAAAGATGTATATGGAAGTGGTTTAAAGTAAACTACAGTTCATGTTCATGAAAATGGAGCAGCATGCCACGCAATGCAACTGTGTGGCTCACTGATGAGGTTTTAATAGTTTGTGGACAACGGCTGAGTTCTGTGGCAGCATAGCATCCCCAGCGCCAGGTCCTGAATCAGCCCCTGTGAGTGCTGTATGTAGTATATGACTGGATTATTATCACTGGTGCGTTACAGTGTAAGAAAGGTTTTGATGTTGCAACTGAACCAGTGACAGAGATTAGATGAATAATCAGCAACTGTTGTTCGCTGATTAGTTATCTAATTATAATAATAAACTTTATTAGTACCGTTCAAAAGCAAAGTTACAAACTGCTTTACAATGAAAACATAATATAAAGTAATACGGACCAGAACTTAATATGTAACAAAATAGATCATTTAAATAAATACAGCAATTGTTAAGAGAAAGATTAAATAAAATAAAGCTTATGAAGATGATACTGAGTCTGACTACCTGATTCTCCAACAGAGAGTTCCGCGGCCGAACAGACCAGACAGCGAGAACCCAGTCACCTTTAGTAAGATCCTGCCAGAGGATGTGGAGCATGCATGATCAGACTCACAGGGAGTGAGCCGATTGCAGATAAAAGCAGGAGCCAGACCATTCAAGACTTTAAAAACAAATGATAAAATCTTGAAATCAACTAAATCAAGTGAGCTGCACCAGAGGTGGGCGTAGCGTGGTCGCTTCGGTTGGTACGTGTCTAAAGCCTGGCAGCAGTGTTTCATATCAGCTCGGATGTTTCGTCTGCTTCTACCAGAGTTAGAATACAAAACATTTATTAGCTTCTCATATGGTAATATTTACTGTTTTGTGAATTTAAGACGTGTAGGGTTTGGACTATTGAGCAAAGCAAGCAAATGATTTAAAGAGAAAAATTACCATAGATACTTTTGGAAACTATTTTCTGGCACTTTATAGACCAAACAATGACACATGGACACATTATTAGGAGGCTCTCGGGGTCCTCCCACAGGAAATCTTAAACAAACACTTGATTTCCTGCATTCTTGGGTATTTTTAAGTACCAGTTTGTGCTTTTTGGGCATCAGTTTATGGTGGAAACACATTTTCTTATGTAAAGAAAAACACAAAATGTAGGACTTGTGTACATGTTCTAATAACAACGGGGGTGTATCCCTTGTGTCGTCTATCTAAATCTATACAATCTGTTTGCCTGTGGCGGTAGACACCAACACATATCACAAGACAAAATCACATTTCAAAGAACGCAAGCTATTTCCATTATGAAACCTGCACTAACAGACGTTATTTGTCAGAAAGCGACTGTCCGTGCCCTGCAGTGAGCGTGCCGAACAACTGCAGCACTTCTGTAAAGTCCAAAGGTTTGCATCCTTCCCTGTGCATACAGCCTCTTAACCCCAACACCCCCCTCCCCTCCCTCCCGCTTTCCCTTTTCCTCTCTTTCACACACAAACACACACTATGCAGCCTGCAGGTTTTGACCTGTGAATAACTGCCCAGACACAGTCTAGTCAGTCAGCCAGTCGGGGAGGCAGGCCGAGGCGTCAGGGCCTACGCAGCTCCTGCAGGGCAATAACAGATGCTTATCATGTTTTACTGAGGGTAGTGGCGGCGGCGGAGGTGGTGGGGGGTGAATGTGGGACATTGGGGCCCTGTCGATGAATGGCCCTGACAATAAATGCCCTCAATCATGGGTAGGCATTGTACCTTAGAAAACAGAGGCATAGTTATGCCAGGAGGCTTATAATGGATTCAGATTCAGTCAGCAGTGTGTGTGTGTGTGTGTGTGTGTGTGTGTGTGTGTGTGTGAGCATATGTGTGTGTCTTAAAGGCAGAGGTATACAGAGCGCATGTGCACTCATACACCCACTGCAGCTTTTCAGCAGCTCATCCTCTTGCACATTCCAAGTAGAGGCAACAGCAAACAAATGGCTTAAGGTTCAAGTGAAGTATGTTTCATTCCGGCTTGGACGCTCTTAAGCCTTGGGTTGCGCTGCGAGCAGGGACAGGGGTTAGATGCAAGGTCAAAGAGGAGAGGATTACTCAAGATACACTTCAGATAAAAGTGTCAGTCCAATAATCAGCGGCGATCCATCACGAGGCAGGCCGTGCGTTTGGGTTGGTGCTGTCGACGGGGGCGGATAAAAAATAGCCTTCATGTGTGCCTAATAATGAAGATGAACCTTTGAAAAAGACAAATTCCTCTCGACGACTGCTCATTTGTAAAGAGCAAACGATGATTTAGAGTGCAGAGCTTATCACCGTTCTCCTCATTGTTACTTTGCTGAGAGTAACATTTTTCTCTTTGTCTCTCTCCAGCACATTTTTTCCCCTGAGATGAGGCTTGTTTTCCCTGCTGTTTGCTGAAATGCCTTCACAGCTACCAGTGAAGGTGGTAATTTGAAGTCCTGGCTCACTGCTCTCCAACCGAATTTAATTCACATTTTGGGGACAAATATGTGATGAATTTCAATGGAGCTACGTTTCACATACCATCACCCAGACCTCAACTTACAGCTTCGCTCTGCATGGGAGGCTTTAAAGATTACAATTATACACATATATTGCCAAAAAAGAGGCATTCTGATTGTTAAGAAGTTCAGTGTTGCTGTGAACTAAGTACATTGAGCACAATTTTCAAAGGGAAATATTGCAATTGTTGCTGCAATACATTTGTTTGATTGCTACTATAAGACTGCATTTAAGATGTAAAGGTTTAAAATACCTTTTGTACAGATAAAAATACCCAAAAGTTTAATTTTGCAATGTAACCTTATAGACTCTTATTGCTTCTTTTTGCATCAGTCGTGTAAATTATGAATTATTAGTACTTTTATTTGTATACTTCAGTGCATTTTGCCGATACAGCCACAGCTTGTTTGTGTAAACGTCTAAATTACGAGACTTTTTGTAATATTTATTGTTGTATTAATACTTTAAGTACTTTTTCCACCAGTTGAGATAAATTTACAAATGTGGTTGCCCTTTCATTTAACTCCCTCTTTAGCATTTATGAGCAACATTTAAATATTTATCAGCCTACACATGTCATAACACTACTTTTATGCAGTTACAATGTTACACATTTAAGTGTTTATTAATGTGCAGTATTTGTAACTTTTTCTATGAAGATTATTTGACATTAATGCAGTTTTGTGTTACTAGATTTCATTCATCATCCTGTGGACTTAAAGGTGTTGACAGTACACATGTGCCAACAACTAGAGCTTCTGCTTTTCTTTTTAATAAGTCACTCTTTACAACTTTTTAAAAGTTCTAACAAACAGTTTCATTAATCGTCAATAAATAATTAACCAAAGTTTCAAAAGAGGCCATTCATAAGAACAAGGTTTAGGTTGCCACATTGTGACTGATGCTTGCATCCTCAGTCCTCCCAAGTTTTTAACTCGTAGTTCCACCAAAGTGTCTCAGAGAATGTAAGAAATCGATAATGTGTGTAACTGCAGAACTTAAATAATAAAAGTATTTACTGTGAGGGGATAAATAAGCAGAAGAAACAATTGCAAGTGAGATAATCACAACAGGGTTTTAAACTGATCTTTAAAGTAGAGCAAGGACAAACAGTAGATGTTTGCACTTATTGATCAACAGGAAATAATCTGCAACTGTTTTCTATTGTGAGTCATCTTTTAAGGAAAAGTACCAAACATTTCCAGCTACTTCAAAATTCTAATGGAAATTTCTTGATTTTCAGTTGGATGGAATCACATGGTTCTTTTTTTTTTTGAAGTTTTCCTGGCATCCAGAGCCACATAGCTCCTCTACAAAGGAGGACAATTAATAGATAAATGGAAAAAAAACTGATTAAATCCAAGAGTTAAAGCTTTACAAAGGGGTGTCTTGTACAGTTACCCTCAGGGGAGGCACTTAATAGTATCATTACGTTATTACATAATGAAGTTAATTATTTTTACATTAAAAGTTCACTGTTGTTTATCCCTGTAGGTTACAAAACAAGCACTGCTGGACATAGACAAGCTTTCATGCAATTTTCTCTGCATAATTTACGTTCAAAGTCCCTGAACTTTGAGCCAAGAAACTATTCCAAATATCTGAGCTGCAGACATGAGGACAGGGTGAGGTGAGGCGCTAGAGAGAAGCGGAGAGAGGAAGGAGGCAGGGTGAATGTGTGTGTGTGGAGCAGAGAGGGAGGGAGAGGTGGTGCAGTCGAGCACAGTGCAGCGGCAGTGAGAGGCGCGACAGAGCGGAGGTGACAGCGGAGAATGGAGAGGAGAGCGTCCGCCCGGCGAGCTTTGACCGCGGCGAGCCAGGAGAAGCCACTCGGTCCTTCCCTTCTGGAGCCTGCGTGCTGAAAGAAACCGGGAGGAATTTTAACTAGGGGGGAAAAGGAAAGGAATGGCTGATCCTCTGCGGAGGACTTTACTAGCGAAACTCCGGGGGAAGAAATCCAAGAAAGGAGCGACGGTCGGCGGTGGATACGGCTTTGCTGCTGCTGCGGCGAATGGGGGACGAGAAGGTAAAGAAAAAGTTTTGCAGCGAGACTCCGGTGAGGCTCAGCCGGTAGTCCTGCTCACTGGGCTGGACTGCACGACAGAGAGAATGAGTACGTACGAGAATTGTGTTGACGGGGCGATGGTGCAGACAGGGGGGGCCGTGAGAGTCCCGGAGAGCCGCGCGTCGGAGCTGTCCGGCCGCCGTCCCCAGGAGCGGAGCCACGGGGGCAGGGTTTGGGTTAACGAGCAGCTCCCTGGGGTTCAAAGAGCCGAGCAGTTTGGGGGAAACGCGTTCGGGGAGGGAGACGGGAGCCACCGGGGGCCCGGGTCCGCCGAGCAAACCACGGCGGGACCGCATGTGCAGAGAAAGCGCTTCGTGTCGGTGCCCAGGCAGCGCAGCGTCGGAGATTCGATCGGGTTTGGGGACAATTCCAATCACGTTTTGTTCCGGGCGCAGGTACACGCGGGGGGCGGTCAGGCAGCAGAGGGCCGGGTCCCTGCTGCTCACAGCGAGGCTACAGAGCCCAGATACACCCGGCGCATGGCTGGGACTGTAGTGGCTGTACAGGAACGCAACGCCAACTGGACTTTTGACAGCAGCGCAACTTTGGAGACGATCTCCCCAAATTGCGCGGCACTCGTGTATCCAAATTGCATGTCCAAAATCGCGGAAGAGAACCTTTTAATCAGTAATCTTGAGAGCTACGGGCCCGACGACTATGCAGGGGACATTAGAGGGACTGCAGGCGGACTGCAGAGCCCGACTTTTTTCCCCACCGAGTTAGAAATATGCGACATTAACATGGCATCCCTGTGCGCCACGGAGGGCTCACTTAGATACCCTTTAGACAGCGAAGATGACGATTACTATGACAATGAAATTCTGCCCTTTTATGAAACGATTAGGACAAAAAGTGATGGTGACAGAGCAGAGGTTGCAGAGCTCACCCAGCCTGGTCAGGATAAAGGACAGGGCGATGACAGCAGCAGTGCGCAGGAAACAGACAGGCTTAGGAACCAGCTGAAAGAGGCTTATTACCTCCTTATCAATGCTATGAATGATATCAACCTGGATGTGCAGCAGATTAGTGGTGGTTTAACTGAGCAGCAGGCCACCTCCTCCTGTAGTAGCCACTCCAGGGACAGCCTGTGCTCCAGGTTGTCAGTCAAAAACATGGACAGCGACTCCTGGTCCTCAGGAGGAGACCACAGCCCCCAGCAGGTGTCCGACACCGACTCCCTCCTGCTCTGCCTCACTGGGAATCTGGAGCCAAAGGCCAGGCTGAACAGTAAGAGCATGGCGAACCTGTGTTTGACCAAAACAAGACCCACATTATTGCGCTCTGCTAGTGATGGAGCTATCAGGTATCCGGGCAGACCCTCAGCTTGTATTCAAGGTGCTGGAACGCAGAGTGCAGAAAATGATAAAGAAGCTGCAGAGACAAAAGGAGGAGCGGGAGACCGTGAGCTGTCTGAACCACGGGTGCTTTGCAGTGCCATCAGCAGTGAGGAGCTGCTGCAAGATGCTGGAGGTGAGGAGGACCCCGGCGGGCAGCTCAACGAGAGCAGTGGCTCGGTCAACAGCCTCACAGGTTCTTCAGACAGCAACGCAGAGGCAGCACAACATCAGGGTCACGACTGCAAGCAGGAGCTGACCGAGGTCCGAGCTCAGGCGGCCAACTCGGTCAACAAAGGTCACGGTGTCACTGTCAACAAGATGCAAGAGTGGATGCACAAGGGCCGCTTGTTGTCCACTGAGATGAAGCAGCGCATTGAGGGCTCATCTTTGCCCCGTGGTGGAGGCCAAACCCAGGAGCGGCCCTGTCCTCAGGCTCACCTGCACTCATCCGGACGAGGGGGTAAATCTGTCAAGGCCAAGTCACCTACAATCAAGTCACCTCGACAGCCAGGTAGGAAGGCTACACGGCGTGGGCCTCAGCTCCCGTGGATCCTCTAAATCAGAGGCCTCTCACCCTCCTTCCTCCCGTCTGATTGTTATCATCCTCCTCCACTCATAGTACACTCCGTCTGGTGGCGGCCCAAACCCTGCACTCCTCCTCTTCTGGATGCAAAGCAAAGGGACGAGACACCTCAGACCTCTTGCTTTCCTTTTTATTTTATTTTTTTTTTACGATTCTCTAACCGGTGGCGGGTTCTGTCCTTCACACTAATTTAGGTGCATTTTAACACTGAATTGATAACACATCGGGTCGTAGGTCGGATTACTCACAGTGTAGTTCAGTAACAACTAACTCACTCTCTTGCTAGAGCGTGCTGGTGGTGGGGTTTGTGTGTGTGTGTGTGTGTGTGTGAAGGAGATTTGATTATTTGATTATGACCAAGATGCCAAATGATTTTCTAAATGTGCTTTGATGTTCTGTTTGTAATGAGGTGTGAAGACATGAAAACATCTGTATCATGAAACCACTGACCATAGCAGTTATCTGTCATGCACTAATGAGTCTATTGAGGTGCTTAGAATACAAGTTTTCTGAATATATAATGTCGGAGATAATATGCAAATGGTCAGTGGGCACAGTGGACAAAACTGTCTCACTACAAAGTCTGTTTAGTACCTGTTCTGAAGCTTCCACTCATGTCATTCTATCTTTTCCAGCAGATGTCCTTTGCCCTGTTTGCAACTGAAATGTGTATGTTCTAATTTAAGGACCTCTCATGCATGTTTGCTCAAAAGATAAGCTCAAAGCTTATTCTTAATTTCAGGAAGAGTTGAAGCAATCTCACCACAAGGTCCCTTTATCCGTTTTTATACCCACTTTCCCCCACATTTACTGGAATTAATACTTTGCACCAACCTTAGTGTCATGCTAACATGTATTTAACTGGTTGTACACCTTGGGCATTTATTTAGGCAGCATTTCAAAGGTTTTGGATACAGTTTCATGAAATTAAAAGTCCTTTTTTCCCCACACTGACTTGATTTAACTGCAAATTAGACAGTTTTTATCCAAGGATTCGGAAACTTTCTGTGCAGAAAACTTTCTGACGTTTGTTGCGCAGGATGTGGAAGCGTGCGGATGAAAAACATGCATGTGCCACCGCGCATCGTCATGAGCGTGTGTGTTGTTCTCACAGTGTTTACCAGGGTAAATAGACGACCGGCCATGTGCGCAGCTTGTTGTTGACTGTCAGTGTGCTGTACAGCTAGAAATAGATGTGATGTGCGAGGCTGCTGAGCAGAAGGCCTCTGTGTTTGACTTCTAGCCGCTGCTGGCTCAGTATAGCTCCAACTCTACAGCTCTTTCCTCTCCTGTCTTTTGGTTAAAATAAAGTCTTGTAGATATTAGTTTCCATACACCCCCCTACTCCATTCTCATTTTTTCCCCATTTTGCTCAGCTTTCCCTTCTCTCTGTCCCCACTGAACTTTTCCACAGCTGTGGCCAGAGGAATCCAAAGCAGGAGAGAAGCCACTGCAGTTATTTTCTGTGGTAGTGGAGTGTGCTGGTGTATGTGTGTGTCCGTGAATGTGTGTGTTTGTTTGAGAGCGGGGGG
>NW_007577762.1:338799-396301 GCF_000690725.1 Stegastes partitus
TGGGCTGTCATGTCGCCTTCCTCCCCGGTCGTTTGCTCTGGACAGCTCCATGGTAACTTGCATTTTAAAGAGACTTTGGATTGAATATTTAGGATGCCATTCCTGTTGTTTAACTTGTTTGCGTTGTGTCACTTAATTCCTCACCATGAATGAACAAAATGAAGGGTGATTAAGTATTTATTAAGGTCAGCCCTGAGCTTATCTTGCCCCTGTGGGCCTCTCAGCACCTTACAAAGAGCCGTTTAAAAAAAAAGAGAGAAATGCCAAAGCTTTCAAAAGCTCCAGTGAATTGCTTGTCTTGGCTTAAAACTCTTCATTGAGTTTATGGGTCACTCTTTATATATGCAAATATTTATATATTACGACTTTCTAAAAATAGACCCGTTCCTTTCTCTGAGTGTTGTTTGGAAGTAAAATTTCACTATGAAGTCATAGAACAAAATATTGACTTAATCAGACTGGAGTTAATTCATATCTGTCCTGGCTTGTCCTTTAATTACAGTGTATAAAATCATGTCCATTGTTGTGCATGTCAGTCCTTATTTGCATATGTGTGGGTGAAGGATCCTGTGTACATGAGCATACATGTGCATATCTCCGCTACGTACATGCATGTTTGTATTTGCAGCAAGAGGATTTATAGGTTTGTTGTGTTTTGTTGCAGCGGAGCAGCGGGCGTGCCGGCAGGCATGCAGTATCCACACGTAATGTTTTGGCCAGACCTGAACTCAGGAGTGGTGTGTCAGTCAAACCTGGTGTTGAGCCTGAGCCATAGACACCACAAAGAGAGGAGATCCTCTCCTGGGAGGCACATATTATTTTCACTTTTTTTCCCCTAAGTGCTGGGCTTTTTTTTCAGTCACTCATGCTCAGTCTGCATGTCAGCTTATAGATTCATACTTTGGGGAATATGCACACTTTGTGTAAGGGTGAAAGATGAGATGATCTATAACACTCTTATATCTGGCTGTTAAATATGAAACTACAACCAGCAGTTGGTGAGCTTAGCTTAGGGGGGCCTGGGTTGTTTGGCTCTGTCCAATGTTCAGAAAGTATGTTTGAAGTAGAAAGTAAGATGAGAGGATTTAGAAACCTATCTGAACAGTTATTATGAAGCTACAGCTAGCAGTTTGTTAGCTTAGCTTAGCATAAAATGAAACGAAGGGGTTTATTTCATCCGACTCTGCCCAGTGTTTACAAAGTATGTTTAACATGGAAAGTTGACAATAAAAGATTCAGAATCAATGTTAATATCTGAACAGTTGACTAAATATGAAGCTACAGCCGCTATCAGTTGGCAAGTTTAGCTTTGCACAAAAACTAGAAAACAGAAGAAACAGCTTGCCTGGATCTCCCTTTTTACCCAATTAAACTATCTGTACCTGCAAAGCTCAGTAATGATGAATACAAATGCGATGGACAGAGCCACATTAGCTGTTTTATCTATCTATATTTCCATATATATACATGTTTTGAAGCATCACATAAGAAGTTAATAGAGCTGTCAACATTTTTTTTAAAAACCAAAAAAACTTTCCCAGTTTCTCAAGCGAGTTTTTTCAATTGCTTTAAGTGATGTTTGACTTTAGTGAAAGCATTAATGCACATCATGAGAGATGGAAACACCTTTTTCGACTAACTGTTGATGGTGCTTTTTCTTAGGAGAGCATGGAAAATGTCTAATACTAGCTGACATGAAAGAATAATTACGACTTTCCCAATTAAAAACAATTCCTGAAGACTTCATTTGCTCAAAAGCAGGCAATGCAAATAAGCCTAAATCGTATTTTGTTTTTTTAAGTTTTTTTTGTGACATTTCAAAAGTTAGCTCCAAACGTTTTTGTCTCTGTGCTAAGCTAAGCTAAGCTAAGCTAACTGGCTTCAGGCTCTAGCTTGAACATGTAAACATGAGAATATCTGCATCAGCATTTAAATCTCTGCAAGACAGCAGCGACATTTCCCAAACTGTGAAACTTTTGACAGCATCAGAAATTTGTAACCCATCTTACATGGAGTTTATTTTGCTCGGGGTTAGTGTTGCTGTGCAGTATTGCTCAATATTTTGGATACATTCATTCCTGCTTGCTCAGTGGATTCAGAGTTGAGATGCGAGTGCAGGTGTAACATAATCCTCCCCGACTGCTGTCAAGTCATGTCAGAACGATGTGGCGTTTGGTTTCTGCCTTGTGCCAAAAACCTTGTTACTGAGCTGCTTAGCGTTTTTTTCTTTTGCACATAAACACATGACTGATGGTGGAGGTACAATGATTTGTCTTGTCTGGTGCGTCTGTACTTGGACAGATTTATGGAAGATGGTCGCCCTAAAGACAGATCAGGTGATGGAGGAGAAACTTGAGGCATCAGGGTTCATACCAGGATGGTTTTACGAGATGTATGAGTCACATGAGGGTATCTGCTAACAGTGGGGCAAACACTAGAATGCTGATAATCATTGCTGACTCGCAGTTTGGAGGCTGCAGAGCTTTCAGTGACTCGTCTTGCTTTCGCCTGTGTTTTGCACCTAATTGGGTGACAGTGTGTGTACGTGTGCCTCTTTTAAGATTGTTTGGCCTTTCCCCTTAAGTATTTATATATATATGTGTGTTTTTTGGTTTAAAAAAAAAAAAAAAACAGATAGTGAAACAGGACAAGAGAGACACTGAAAGAACTGCAACATAGAAAAGAATTTGGGTTTCGAAGCCAACGTATTGAGGAGGAAGTGGTATTAGCATTACAGACTGCTCTGCCAGGACGCCCCAGCGGGATGCAAGTGTTGACATGTGATGCAACCCTGGACGATCTCGGCTTTGCCCTGGTGTAAAAAGAAAAATCTACATTGAGAATCCTCATTAGCATATGAATGAGCGTCAACAGGAATGTATGGCACACAGCAAAAGATTCCCTCTGAAGGGGGCTCCGAAACTCTGTATACACAACAAAGTTTTGTCTGTATGGAGGCGAAAACTAGCTGGTGTGTGTTTTGCACTTATCAAAAGAGGAGCCTCTATGAAGAAAAAGGAATTTGGGAAATAAAAGAAAAGCCTCTGGGAAAGTGGATCAAGTGCTTTGTCTTGGAGGAGAAAAAGATTCACAGAAGATTTAGACATGAATATAATTGGGTTTACTGTCAGGCTCACATGGCACAGGTCCACACCAGCACATCCAGGATATAACCTTTTTTTTATTTTTATTTTCAAAGGCTTGCATTCCTTGTAGCACCTCAGACAAACCAGGAACGCTCCTCCCCATCCATGCACCACCTCTCCCTCTCTAGGTTTTCTCACACAGACGTGCACCCCTGTATTATGTGCTCTGGCCATCTGTTACCTCCAGGTCAGGGGTGTGAGTTTGCCCTGCATTGTCACAGTATTTTCACACCACCAAAGCACAGACAGACAGGTTGTGTTAGCCCCTGTATGGAAATTTTAATTGACTGGGTCTTGTCTTGCTCTGTATTATGTTTATATGTACTTAACAGAAGCTGGTGAAGGTTATCAGTCTCTGATAGCAAAAACAAGAGGAAATGAGATGTTTTCTTGCTTCTTTGGAAGCTGTCTTACCTTATTAGGCAACAAATTAGTTGGAATCAGTGAAAATAGCTTTTAACAATCCTTCTTTCTTTTCCAAAAAAGGTTTTCTACAATAAATTTTCTTTTTTTTTCTGATTTTCACAAGAAATCAGAATTATTTGAAAAATAGGAGTTGTAGGACTGCTTTGATTTAATGATGACTTTCATGATGAGTACATCGGCACACTGTGAGGAAACATATGTGTATGTTGATTAAAAGTAAAGAGGAAAACCTCAGAATAATCCCTGATTTATTGACTGATGATCCATTTAGCACTTCAGCTCTACAAACTCTTTCTCTCTATTCACAAGTATCCTATTTTTTTTGATAAGGATGCAAAGCAAGTGTAGATTTTATCTTGCTTCAGGCTGTTGCATTTGTTAGACCTGGAGGATTTCAGTTAGTGCCTTTGAACTAAATATATATATATATATAGTATAAAGATTATTTTTTAAGAAAAGCAGACCCAGAAATTGCATTGTCTGGCCTTCATCAGGCTGAATGTTCAGCAGTGCAAAGACTGTCAGCTAAAGTGACAAGTAAAAATCCTGATGTAAAAAGGCTGAGAGGAGCAGGCCAGTGTTTGATATTTGACAGCAGTGAAAATTGGTAAAATCTCACTTATTAAGTCGAAGCAGCAGCCCGCTGTTTGTTTGGGAAAGCGTTTACTCCTGTGAAGGAGTGTGACATTGGAAGGAGACAGCAGCGAAGCTGTAAATCTGGAGCTGTGGTCTGGAATGCTGCTCGTGTCAGAACACGCTTCCTCTTCCAGTTATGAAAGACCCCTTAAAGAAGATGGCAAGCTGACAACAGCTCCATGCACAACCATCTCACCTCTCTGCAGTCTTGCTTTACCAGGCTGAGAGTCTGGAGTTTTGGATCAGTCTCGATCTTTATATTTGTTCCCTGCTCTACCTAAATCTTCCCCGTTTGCACCTTTGAATAATCATGCCCTGCCTGTTCAGTCCACTTTTTTGTCCCTTACTTTACTTCAGTAAATCTTTGATTAAGCAAAACTACATTTTATCATCTTAAATGTTACTTTTTAAAAAAAAATTTTTTTAGCTTTTCTGTGTTTTTTGTGTTTGTGCCTCTAAACATTTGAGCAACTTTAAATCCAGTGTCTTTTTAATTTCGGTTAACCCTCATTTGTAGTTTTTCTGGTTATGTTAGAGTTTTTCTGGCAAATTCTCAATTATAGGCTAAAGAGCCTTATGTTTTGAGCATTTTGTAAACTAACCTCATATTGCAGTGTACCGTCTGTAGGCTTCCGCTCATAAATGTTCAAATATAAGTAAAAAGACCACTTTTGAGTTGAAAGGGTTACAAGGAGCTGCCAGGCAAGAACAGCTGATTAGTAGATTAGTACAGGCTGCCATCTCGGGCCTACACATTAACTCATGGCACCGTACACCACCAGAAACATAATGTACGTTTCCCCTTATCCCATCTGTCGGCACTAAAACTGCTGAGCCCCGAGCCTTCAAGCAGCCCCAACCCAGGCCAATGGAAACACGCTGCTGCTCACGTCATACAGATGTGATTCTGTATATAAATTAAACAGATCGGAAAAGAAGAAATACCTCAAAATGTGCTTTACATCCTGTCAGCGTTGTGGTTTTGTTTGAGAGGCTGTGATTGGTTGCGTTTCTCAGGCTGTTGTTTTTTCCACTGTTGAGATTACAGTAGGAGTGCGTTTTTTTTTTTTTTCCTGCCACTGAAAGCTGCTTTATATACTCACAAGCATCTTATACAATCAGCTGGAATGCAGAGGAGTGGCATCCCTGACAAAATCAATTTCATCCCACTTTGTATCCTAATTGTAGCGGACAAAAAGCTCAAGACTTGTTTTGTTGTGGCGAGAGGAGCTATAGCGTTGGAGTTTATGGGACAACAGTTGCTTTATAAAGTTGTAGATCACAGGAAAGCCAGGAGACGCTGTTCAGAGAGGCTGGTTGACTTCCAGGGAAAAGCAAATCCCAGTGGAGCCCTCCACTCTCTTTGTGCCACTTTCAGGCTTTTGTCAATAAAAGCAACCAAGCAAAAAATACCTTAGTCTCAGTCTGCTGAGTGGAAGTTATATAATCTGAAACCATGTGATTTCTTTAATGTACTTCACTTCTCCTCTGTTGGACCTCTCTGGATTAATAAAACACGGGGGGAAAAGAAGTTTATTCTGACTCATTCACACTTTTTAATGGCACAGTATGTATGTGCTGCGAGTCCTGTGTTAAATGTTTGATTTTGTTAAGTGAAAATAATCCCAGGTCTGTAATTTGCCAGAGAACCTGGCATGCATAAAAATGTATTTCCTTGAGAAAAGAAGTTGTCATTATAGCATGTGGAGGGGCTCGTCTGGGAGCTGCTGAGGATCAAAACAGTCTTTTGCACGAGCCTCCTGTACAAGTTAGAGCAAGACCCTGGCCTCAGCACCGCACTCTCCCTGAGACACACACACATGCTCACAGGTTGTTTTTCTCTGGCAGCATTCGCTATCAACCCTTGTAAAAATAAAGGCATGCCATTTGATTTACAGGCAAGGGAGCGTTTTGATTTTCTTAAGAGAATTTCTTACTATCTGATTGAAAAGCTCAGACACACTTAAAGCCACGCAGGAACTCTTTTGTTTCCTTTCTCCGAGACTTAAGGGACCACGTCACCATGTCTATTATTTGGTCTTTTTCAATGTGCGCATATCGCCACTGGCTGCACTTATCATCGGCCTCTTCGCCTCCCCTCTCTGCTCGTATTTTCACAGCTGTAACGCCAGCGGTTCCTTGCTCTTTTTTCTCTTTCCCTTTAACTTACTGTGATGGAAGATATGCGTGCTAGATCCCTCCGTCTTCCAGCGAGCTCTTTTGAATTCAGAAACCACATATTCCTGAATCTGACACAAAATGGGATGTCACCGAGGAGAAAAGGGAAGCGTTGCTGCAGGGGATTGTGGTGATGTGATTGAAAGTTTGACTTCGGTCATAAAAACTACGAGACAATGGTCCAATCAAAAAGTTGTAAAGCGTCTCGTTCGGATGAGACAAAGCGGAGACGTGGCTTTATTTTGTTGACTTTAAAAGACCCACCAGAGGGGGAAAAGATGAGAGAAGAAAATGTATAAAACCTAACGACCTTATTCTTCACCTGTGGTTTCATGATACAGATGTTTTCTTCAACTGAACACATGGATAGACTGAAATTAAAAATCAGTTTCTATGATTCAATAATTACTTAAATGATGATCGTCACAATTGTGTCCTTTTTTTATGCCAAACAAATGATTTTCTAGTGTCTCCTTGCCTGAAGTTGTATCTCTCACGGCCTTTCTTTCTCCAATGCTCCTTCAGCTTTCATTGAGAATGTCCCAACCCCCTGTGCTAATGGCCGAGAGGTGGCCAGGCCCAACGAGCCTTCGTCGTGGAGGCCTCAGCTCACCACCATCACTGTCTCCAAGAAGCGCAACTGGCTGCAGCAGAGCTCCCTTGCGAAGAATCACTGCGCCAAGGATGAGCTGCAGGGAGCTGAGGAGGACTCCCATCAGCCACCTCCTCCCAGTCCCTCCCCAGACCACCTGAGACCCTCAGGGGGAGCTACGCCACGTCCGGTCCGCCTGCAGCTGCCTCAGGTCAGCCTCACAGTCCCTGTTTTTCCAAAGATGAGATTTAAAGGTCTCCTGTTATGTACCTTTTCAACAAATAAATGTAAGTCTCATATTTCCCCAAAATGTGCTTGTCAGGTTTTAGCTTGAAATACAGCACAGATTGTTCATTTTGTAAAGTTTTAGCCCTGTTTCAAATGGGCTGTTTCAGACTGTTGTGATATTGTGACATCACAACAGGCTGTAAACCCAACTGGATGGACATACATACACAGTATAGCCCATTTGAATGAAAGGTTTAAGATTTGTTTATAGACTTTCTTGTTGAGAATTAGATGGTAGGATTGATGCATAAGTGTTAAATATGAAGCTACAGCCAGAAGCCAGTTAGCTTAGCTTAGCATAAGGCTGAGAAAGAGGGGAAGCAGCTAGCTTAGCTGTGTGAAAAGGTAACGAAAAGAAGACTAAAGAAGAAGAATCAGTCCTGCAAATAACCCATCATAAAACCACAAATGGGTTATAACGTGTTTATTACAGAGCTTTAGCGACGGTATGCTAGTTGCTACTTTGGCTAATTGTTTCAAGTCTTGCTAAGTACATGAAATATTCCCGCATAATGTGGAACAGCAACAGAGAAATTCTTCACAGTGGTTGTTGCAAGTGTTTTATCTCACATGGATCCTGCTTCATCTCAAATTTTTTCATCATAATTTAACAGGAAGCTGTGTCCTTCTTGTTTCAGGCCGGCGTTGGTCAGGTGAAAGTGTCCCCCCACCCTCGGAGCGTGGACCCAGCTGAGGAGAACGATGCAGACGATGAAGGAGAGATCTGGTACAACCCGATCCCCGAGGATGACGAACCAGAGGTTTCTCACCGACCCTCCGTTCGGCTGCTGGTCCCCTCTCGAGCAGACCCTCAGAGGAGGCCCAGCGGGGGAGGGGATGCGGGTCATGGTGGGAGAACCACGGAGGGATCGAGCGGTGCTGGCTCAGAGGCGCTCGTGGAAAGCCTCGGTGGCGGCTCAGGAGATGTGAGTCAAGGGAATGCTGTACATTCCACAGAGGCACCACATCTGCACAGACAGATGCTCGCGTGCAAACCTCAGGAGGAGGGGGGGCCTTCTACCAGCAGACCAACAGGTACGGCGAGAAAAAAAACATATGAAAGACACTCACAACTTCTCCTACTTTGATTCCCTTCCTGCTTTTTGTCATCTTCTTCATTCACTCTTTCTCTTCCACTTTATTGCGCTGATGCTTGAGGGCCAACTGCTGTTTGTCGTCTTGTCTCTCAGCTAGTCTCTCACGGCAGATTTTTGCGGTTGTGCGCACCTTAAACACTAATTACAGCTAGTGTTGATGATGTTTCCAATCAACGGATCAACAGACTTATTTAGCTTCAAATTCTTCTTCCTGACGACGTATTTGAGTGTGTAGTTTAAGATGCAAGAGCAGCAAAAACAGAGAATCCGTAATTCCTCTTGGAATCCAGTCAAGTCGAGTCAAGTTAATTCTATTTATATAGACCAATATCATGTGTGCCTCAGGGGCTTTCACATTCTGTACGTATTCTGTCCTTAAAACTCCCCCAAAATACCTGTAGAGGGAAAAAAAAATGCAAGAAACCTCAGGTAGAGCAACAGGAGGCTTCAACCTTCCAGGATGGACAGTTAAGCAATAGCAGATTTACAGAGTGGACAGAATTACAGATAAATTGTAAACATTTGTGAAGACTGTGAACCATTGATCAACTTCCAGGCGCCATACAACAAAAGTCTATAACACAATACCTAAACTAGCTCTGTTTTTTCTTTTTCTGTTCGTCTTGATGTGAGCAGACAGGAGCCATGGCTGTCTAATCATATCACTCCATATCAGTGTCCCTCATTAGTTAAACTCAGACAGACATTAGCCAGGAGGAATTCCGAACTGGCATTCCTGAGAGGAAAGAATATCCATTTACTTGTGACTGCAGCTCACACACATACAGAGGGCTGTGAACTCTGTAAATTGGACTTTCATAAAGCTTTTTTTTGTCTTAAAATGAGCAAACATTATTTTGCTTTTCGCTCATTAAAACTGCACTTAAGGTGTGTTCAAAAGACAAATTCATGACCTGCGGAGCTTAAACAGAATTAATATAAATGAACCGTGGTGCTCTCTCTTTGCTTTGTGCGCACGAAAAAAATCGTTGACAACTCTGGTCTACAGCGACGACTTAATGATGACAGCCAGCACACGGCTCCCTGTCTCTTAATAAGCTCGGCCTGTTTTTTCTAACTTCCGACTTTTTGTTCCCTGTGATGTGGCAACATGCTAGTTTGAACCAATTGGCACGTCTTGAGCTGAGCCTATAATTACAACTTTTGACAACACTTTTCTGTGGCACGCAACAGCCTTTTCTAGTTGTATGAGCACAAAGCCTGCCTGAATAGTTTGGGTACACTGAAATATAATACTGGAGCTTTAGTGTCCACACAATAACTGTTTTACAGCAGGAATGAACTCAGTTATAACTTTTACCCACAAATACTCCAGCTTTTAGGAGTTCAAACCACAATCCATTGAGACACTGAGTTCCTTTAGATTAAACATGCTTGTGACTGCACTTTTTCCATGTTTTAAACCAATAATCAGGACCAGTGAAGGAACAGTTTATCCTGCATAGGGTTTTAGCGAGAAACTTTCACCTCTTGAGTTGGTGCATTATCTCCTAAAACAAATCTGCCCTTGACGAGGACATGGAGTTTGATTGGCGGTTGATAACCTCCTTGATCCTCATTGACTGGCGTCAAACTCCTGGCTTTTCTCTGACATCACGTGTGGCTCAGCAAAACTCTGCGTCCTGAGAGACTTTCCTTGTAGGATTAGGATTAAAACCAGTCCCGTATGAGTCTCAGTGTACCGGCCCAGGAAAGGCACTAATCATGCAGCAGAGAGCTAATTAAATTGAGGCTATTTCTAGGTGCACCTTTTGAGAGGTTTCAGACCTGTTTTGCAGTATAGATGAAATGTTCTGGTATCATTAGGTTCTTTCATGCTGGGTAAGCAGATGAGCGGACATAATTGGAAGCTGGAGTGGCTTGTTCAGCAATTTTACCCGAGAAGAAATCTAGTCCTCAGCTTCTGTGAACAGAAAGGCTTTCTTAATGCTCACTGAGGTGTCCACCTTTTTCAGAAGTGATTAATTTTCACTCAGCTTGCTGCCATTCAAAGACTTGTACCTCATTTCCATCCTGTAATAAAATTCTGTTGAACAGGAGCAGCGAGCAGCAGGCCTGTGATAGTGAGGGTTCACTCGTTGCTGTGAAAATGAGACAAGGGAGCAGGCAGTGTTGTTTTTTTTTTCTTTTCCCTCCTGCTCCGGAACTGCCTGCCCTCCCTGCTGCCTGTTGACTTTGCAATTGATTCCTGTGGGTTTGGCGACGCCATCCCACACTTCACTGCAACAAAAAAAGGAGCGACGTGCCCGGCTACGTGTCATCAACAAGGACTCTCACTCATTTCTGGTTGCTTGTGTATGCTAGACATTGTGGGCACTATGGTTCACAGTCTTTTTTCAACTTTAGTTAGAAACCTCCTCTACTTCAGAAATGACTGTGTGCATTGGGGTTGGTGTTAACACAGTTTGTACTGGCTGCAGAATGACACTGCACTCCTCCTCCACTTTGCACTGGTGGAGTGTTGGGGGATGGTGGGCAGCAGTGAAAAGGATAACAGCCTGCTGTGGCCCAAAGCACCAGACCTGTTGGAGACCTCAGATAATCACCAAAACATGTCTGAGGGACTTTTTGCATATTTTTGCCAGCTCTGTCAGATAACATGTCAAACTTGTGTTGCCTTATTTCAGCTATATAGACTGGAATATTCTTTTGTGGGTTGGGGAGGAGTTCACTCAGCTATACTCTCTTGTGGACAGCTGCAGACACCACGGACGCATAGTTGTTGTCATTGCACTACTTTCTAGTTCCGCATGTACAGCGGATCGGTGCACTGCTGCTGAACATGTTCACTATAACCCTTGTAATGTAGAAGGGGTCTGCATGGACTTGGGCAGGTGACAGAATTTAAATCCTAGCAGATACTCATAGCCTCGGGGGAGACAATCTTATGTCTTCATTTGACATATGAGCTGTTTTTCAGAGGAACTGTACCGATGCTGAGTACATGTCCAAACTTCCCCTCCTGCACACGTACTCAGCAAAAGCATGATTGGCTGTGACACAATTAGGATGATGCCCACTATGTATCATGGAGCTTCTAAGAAAGAATAGCGTTAAGTGAAGCAACATTCTGAAAGAAACATCAAAGTGACAGAGATAGAAATCACCACTCGGAGTCAGAACTTTTAGGGATAAAATCAGAGCGAAAACCAGAGGCAGAGATTTTAATTAGAGAATGTTGAAAGGACAAAAAAAAAAAAAGAAGATGAATCAATTATTCAAATAGCTGGTGAAAACTGTTGTAGTTAAGGGCTGATTTATCGATCAATTAATTGCTGCATGTTGGTGCTTTAGACTTTAGATTTACATTTTTTCTATTTACCAGCACTAGTTGGTTTCCTTTCATTTCGGTAAAATATGACAACCATTTAGCAGACTCCTCAAAATGTTACATCATTCTATCATAATACAAGTTATTGCAGTGATGTAATGCAGCACAGAAAGTAGAGAATGAAATGTTACATAATGTTAATGGAACTGACAAACGCTAATGCAGACACGATGCTCAATCAGGTGAACCTGAAAGACTAAAGAGTATGCTTCCAAACATTTAAAAATGCTCAGATTACATATTAAAATAACTTGGCCTTGGTTAGTAGTTTATGAACTTGCTCAAATCTAAGTACGCTATTATATTTAATTCCTCTCCGTAAGTGTACAAAAATAGCAAATTCCTAAACTTAACTAAACCTCACTAAAGACATGCATTTGTTGATGGCAACACGACTGTTACCACCACAGCGTTTCATATCTTTACCGCATCTGCTGTATGTGTGCTTCTTTTACCACATAATGGGTTTTCTAAATGCACCCACGCCACTTAATGCCCTTTGATCTACACTCCAACAAAGTCTTTCCCAAAAAACAAAGAGTGCAGCCACAGTGTTAAACGTCGCTATTTTCATCCCATCTTTTCTGTCTTCTGTTTCCGATTCTTAATGAAAATGACCCCATTCAAACTCCACTTTATCTGAAGGGCTAAAAATTTGACAGGCCTTTCGTTGATTGAGCATGAATAAGAGCGTCTGCTGAATTAATGAAGCAGTGCAGATGTAGATGACTCTCAGCGACTATAGTTTTCCTCTGTTCGGCTGGCTGGTTCTTTTTCCTTCACCGGATACACTCCAGACTCCTCGTGTGCTGCCTATTGACTGACTTTTTGTCCATCTGAATGCTCTATTTGTATGGACAATAATGATTGATGGACTTTGGGGGGTGGTGAGCTTGGTGTGTTCCCAATCTCTTGTTCCCTTTCGCGCTGGTTTGGGGAATCTGACTTGGCCGGCGCTCAGAAATGGGATCAGCGCTATTTCTGGGGGTTGTTTTGGCCACACTGACTGTGGCGTTTGAGAGTTGGCCTCGGCTGCTAAAGTTACAGAGAGTTCAAGCCTCGGAGTTCAAACCTGGAACCTAATCTGGGCTGACGATTGCACGGTTGGGTCTGGAGGAAGTCAACAACTTGGAGAAGCAACACTGTGAGAGCTGCACTTCAAATCCAGAACAGATTCCTTAGCTGGACGTTAGATGTGAAGTTCAGGTCACATAGTTTTCTCATGGCTCTGACTTTCTGGTCTGTTCTTCATTTCGCCAGCAGAGCAGCTGCAGAAATCTGTTCTGCTCCCTGTTTTGATAGATAAAGAAGTTTTTGTGTGAAAGCATCATCTTTCTATACAGTTACTGGCCATACAGGAATTAGAGGTCACAGTCACATTAGTGTAGTTCAGTTGGTAGAGTGTTAGGTCTTGAACATGTTAGCGCTGCATTCATGACAGTAACAATTATTTTGAATACTCATTAATCTGTTCATTATTTTTTCAATTAAATGGATTATAAAAGCTCACTATAACTCTCCAGAGCCAAAGCGATGTCTACATATCGCTTGTTTTGTCTGACCAACATTCCACAACCAATTTACACACAAAGAGCAGCAAATCCTCACATTTCAGGCCAGCAATAAATAATTTTGTCTCTGCAGCGCTGGTCACTGCAAACCTCAACTCCATGCAGACAGCGCTGCGTAAAACGTATGTCCAACTGGTGATTATGAAACTAATTTCAGTCTGGTGCTTGACCTGCAGTGCTTCTCTCTCACACGTCAGCACCTGGTTGTGACTGAATGGGCTGTTTGTCTCTGCTTTACACAACCTGGAAAAGAAGTCGGAAGGCTTTTTTTTTTCGCCGACAGTTGGAAGGCAAAACGAATGATTGATCAGTCACTTGTAGAGCTGAGTCACGTAGATGATGCATCTCTTGATATCAGTGTAGGTGTTAGATGACAAATTGAGTAATTCTCAAAGTCTTTCAGCATTTGCTGTGTGTCGTAGCACCACTACTTGTTTCTCCTGAAGTTTAGTGGGTGCTATGGTTACAACATAAAAACCACCTGCCTAATATCATGCTGATATTATATACCGTGCCGCCAAATAGCTCTGACCTATCAGGGCATGGACATGCGACATCTGGAGGTGTCCTGAAGGTGGCATTGGAATGTGTGGATCCTGTTGCGTCCTGTGGGTTGAGGGGTGGATCAAACTTGTTCCAGCGCATCCCATGGAATCCCAATCAAACTGGGATTTGGGGAGGTGGGTTAAAGCCTTGGGCTCTTTGTTGTGTTCCTCAAGACATTCCTGAGCAGTTTTTGCAGTGGAGCATGTGGGTGGTAATTATTCAAGTAACATCAAATTGAATGCGAGGATTTCCTAGCAGAACATTGCACTGGACCGAGATGATCAGTTTTATTCACGTCATCTGTCTGTTTTCATCTTGTGGCTTTTCGGTGTATTTTAGAGAACGTTGTCATTTCTTCTCTTTGCAGAGGCACTTTTGTTTCAAGCAAAAGCAGTACTGTCATAGTTACATAGTTTAACTAATAGACATATCTTTGATAAATTCTTGCTTCAGCCTTATTTTTTTCTCCCGTCACATCCTGTGGTCTTCTGTGGAATCCTTTCCTCATCCTGTGTGATGAAGTTAGCCATTTCTTTTTATTGATATAATTGCATTACATTATGGCAGTGAGGAAGTAATTTCATTTCGGCACAGCTCCAGTGTATGTACACACTAAAAATGTCTCTGGCCTGTTTTGTCAACAGGTATCACATAGCTGTTAGTATCTTGTTCACTTGTGTCTGTACAGTGAGGTCGATGTTGCTGCAGGCTGACTAGAATTAGCAGCCACTCTGTCGGTTGAGTTACAGCGGGGCAGAAATGCCGGCAGCGGTAGGCTACATGCGGAGTGTTTTGGCAGGGGGCCATGTTGTGCTAGCGAGAAGGACTGCATGCTTGGATATATTAGCAGGGGTTTTGTAACCATTGTAATGAAACGGCCGGGCTCCTGCGGCCCCTGAAAGGCCTTCCAACACCAAACAGAGCCAAGGAGAGAGGAAGCAGCTCGAAGCTGAGCCTCGGTCACAGAGGGAAGAAACTATAGGACAAGCATGCCATTCACCCCTTTATTTACATTCCCCTTGTTTGTCAGCACACCCTGCTCCTTTCTGTTTTTACATTTAACACACGCATTTGGCAGACATGCTTGTACAGACACACACATGCGCTTAAGTGAATGCAAATGGTTTTATAGGGGCAATTGGGAACAGCAGATTATTGTCTCCCTCTGAGGCTTATCAGAGTAAGCTCAGTGACTGGCTCTCTCATTTTCTCTCTCTCTCACACACACACAGACTCACAGTCTTGTAAACCAGGCGCCTAATATTTGTTTAATCAGAGGACAGTTCATTTTTTCCAACTATCTATGTCTTCTTATTGGCTAGAGTGACAATTTGTCACTCGCTCAAGGATTGTCGAAACAAATATCAGGCATATTTGATAATGATCAGTCAGTTGCTCACATGCACACACACACATACACACACATACACACACACACACACACACACACACACACACACACACAAACTGCAGTCCCTCCTCCTGCACCTGTCTGGTGCCAGCGCTGGGAAAAGCCGTCGTCATAAATTCCTGGGCTTTGTTAAGAGGTGTCAGTGGCCGGGTGTCTGAGGAGGGCAGCAGGGTCAGGGAGGGCATGTGTGTGTTTCTCTTTATGCGTGCATATTTACGTGCACTCTCTCTTTGTGTTACAGTAATATGGTGAGTGCATGTGCGTGTTAAAGTGTTGGGGGGTGGACACAGTTAACCGGCTCAGGTGTCACCCAGAGGAATGCAGACCTTTTGGCCTCTGACCCCAGAACATGGCCCTGGAGGGTTGAGTGTCAAACCATCGCCCCTGAACCTCAGCTAGTGAGGTGTCACGTTACTCTGCTGGCTGCTGCCACAAGGCCAAAGGCTACAGAGGACACAGCTTTCATGTGTGCGTGTGTGTGTGAAGCCACAGTCATTAACAATGCAACAGTCATTAACTTTGTCTGAGGCAGATCTGCCTTACAGGCCTCATGCACGTTGCCCCGGTTCATGTTGATTATCAAATAAGTGGAACGACAGCAGGACACAGATAGAAATGATTTTGATTTTCACTGTTGGTCTGTTTGATTACAGTCATCATCACAATATTATACGTATTCACGTTTACTTTACATTGTTCAGCTATTCATGATATAATCTAGAAATGCTGACCTTAAATCTTTAGACTGCATTTTATTTAAGCCAAGTTTTTATCTGACACTGATGTGCGTAGCAGCATTTATTGTTAAATGAGCCAAAAAAGCTGAAACATATACTGTATATGTTTCTCCAACTAAGATATGAGTAGAAATTAGGCATCAAAGTTGTACAATGAGAAAAAAAAAAGCTATTTAAGTCGTACAAATTTCAAATTTATGTTTTGATTATAATTTGCGGTGAGCTATACATTCGGACAAATAGTTAATAATTGAGCAGCAAATAGTCTAGTAATCTATTAGCTGCCGACTATTGAACTAATTGCAACCTGTTTTGATAATCAATCTGTTAAAGTAATTTTTAAAGAAAAAATATAATATAAAAATATTCTCTGATTCCAGCTTCTTAAATCTGAACATTTTCTGTTTTCTTTAATTGTCTTTGTCAGCAAAACTGAATATCCCAAACAACTAATCGAGCAATTGAGATAATAGTCAACAAATCAATCAAGAGTGAAAATAAACTTTAGTTGCAGCTGTGAACATGATGCAAGTCGACTAACCTGATAAAGAATGGCGTATTATTACCAGGCTCTAACATGTAGTTTTTCACATGGATGAATTATTGCCAGTTTTGTAGTCTGTAGATAAATATGGTCTCTACTGACAACATCCTCTATGGTTACTTACAGTTTCTCTAAATGTGACATATGTGTCCCAAATTAATTCCCCAGGATCCTTATTTTCATTCTGATTAGTATTCTAATGTAGTGCTCAGTGTAACATGTAGATAAATTCAGATTATAGAAGAACTCACGCTGATTAGCTGTGTTTCATGTAAAAGGAATTTCACTCCTGAAAACCTTGTTTCAGCTCTGACCAGAGGACTCTGTGTACCCGACCCCTCCCCAGATGTTGTTTGGTGAAGTTGCACCTCCAGTGCCCTCCACCCATTTTCTCCCTCCTTAGAGCGCCTCTGTGTCTATTATTGGCAGGAAGCCGTGACAGGGAAGGCTACTCAGCCAAACTAAAAGGAGGCTAAACATGGTTTGATGAGGAATGTGAGAGAACAGCCGTGTTCATTTGTACATTCACCAGTCGACCATCCAGACCTCTGAGTGCCTGGACAAGGGGCGCCTTTGTCCCTCATCTGCCGGCTACACCCTGCCCTGCTCCTGCCCCCCATCTTACCCTTCTCTCCATCCTGTTGCACCTCCTCTGCCTCCCTCTTTTCAGTGGCGGGCCCTCAACCCAGAATAGCACAGCAGGTCCCCTCTGAAAATAGAGCTGGTGATGTTGGCAGGGTCAGGCTCTCTCTCTCTCTTCTGTCCACTTTGTATCACTCTCTCTCTCTGTTTTTCTCCCTCATACAGAATCACTTTTTGTTTCGGAGGCTTATTCAGGGAAAGAACTGGCCAATAAAAACAATAAATACATTTGCAGTTGAAGCAAGAAATCCAAAATCAATAAAAGTTTATGCCATGAATGTATTAAACATGTGAATAGCTCAGCAGTCTCAAGTGTCTTGTTTAATATCTAGGCCAGATCTAAAAACACTCATCAAAAGGCCCTCAAATAGTAAATTCTTCCTACTGAGTCATGTGTTCCAGTTTTAATCTTCCATGAAACATGCAGCGGGGTATCCCCTCTACAGTATATATATAAAAAAATCAGGGTAGGCATGCAGGAACTCTTGTTAAAAGAGTGCTGAATGCAGAAAATAGCTGTTTTAGTGAGGCTCAGGCTTCCCAGTGGGCAAGTAGCAGGCCCATAATTTGACAAATTCCACTTTAATCGCTCAAATCGTAGTTGGCTCTGTGTCAGGTCCTTTTCTTTCCTTGCCAGATGGATTTTTTTAAAATATAGTAGATGACAGAGAGGGCAGTATCCAGGTCAGTGATTGGGCTCTGAAAACATTTAGTCATCAATCTAGACCTACATTAGTTTTCAAGCCAGAGGTATACGTACTAAAATCCAAAAGTACAAAACACCTTGCTGTTGGTACGAGACACTGTGTCCAAGTGATACTGTGCAAGATGCATTTCTAAATTATCTGTTGTGATTATGACAGTAACAGTCAGGATATTCTGAGGGAAACAAAAGAAACTGTTCAGGCACATTAGCAAAGTGATATGCAATCTTTACACATTGGAAACATTTTAAGCACTTGTTGACTGGCCCTTACCCTATTCAGGACTTTTATGTTGCCATATGTAGAAGGTCTTTCGGGGTCCATTGGACCCCAAGAATGAACGTGTAAAATGTTGGTTGGTATTTATTATAGACTTTTGTATTTTGTATGTTAAATACATTTTCTGATAAGTTGATGTATTTTAGTTCCAAATGCATGACTTATGTCCCTGTTTTTATATTTTAAAAAATAAATCTTCAAAAATAAAATAACAAAACCTGTCAACTAAACCAAATGGCCTGGGGTCCAAAAGACCCCAAGAGTCCTGAAAAGGGTTAAAGTTGCTATAATAAATAAAGTTTATAAAAAATATTTTTTTAAGAATAATGGATCAAATTACGAGCTGCAGGGTGATGCAGTTGGTAGCACTGTTGTCTCGCAGCAATAAGGTTGCCGGTTCGCGTCCCGGTGGGGGCACCGGAATCTTTCTGCGTGGAGTTTGCATGTTCTCCCCGTGCAGCGTGGGTTCTCTCCGGGTTCTCCAGCTTCCTCCCACACAGTCCAAAAACATGTTGAGGTTAATTGGTGATTCTAAATTGTCCGTAGGTGTGAATGTGAGTGTGCTGGGTTGTCTGTCTCTAAGTGTAGCCCTGTGATAGACTGGGTCCCCTGCCTTCACCCTAAGTCAGCTGGGACAGGCTCCAGCCCCCCGCGACCCTAGTGAGGATGAAGCGGTTTATAGATAATGGATGGATTAAATTACTATGCGTATTTGGAATCAGCAGTGAAAATGTAAAACTCCTTTTTAAGTGTTTGTTTTTTTGAATTTTTATTTTTTTTTTTTAAATAATGGAGAATAAAGTTAAAAAAAAAAAAAAAGATAATTGGAATAAAAGTTGAATATCTGATCTGGATATCTCTCTCAGACTGAGTGCACAGAGCAGCTTATGCTCTGTTAACAACTAGCTAGTGATCATAATGGAGCATTCAGCAACTGAAGACCAATTAATTCCTTGGAGGAGACCAAAGCAGAGCTAGAAGGAGAGCAAATATTTGTCTAGATTTCCCAGATGGCCATAACAAATAGACATACTTCTAATTTGGCAGCTGCACATTAGCTTTAACATTTGTATCGAGAGATAATGTGTCACTATTGGGTTGCCCTTCTGCCAAAGTGGCCAAAAACTATTCTCCTGTTGGGATCATCTGTTGAAAATGACATGGATACAACCCGTTATGGTGAAAACCACAGTTTCAGTTCTCTAGACTAAACAATGGCTGTCACTCCTGCATTGAACCATAGACGCTGAAATTTCACGTTCATGTAGACGTCTAGTTAGAGAGAGCTGCCTACAAGGTCCACTCCAAATGGATATTTCTCAGCTTGAATAATGACTGAGTAACTTTAGCTCAGCCCTGAGGCAGCTGCTGTCTCTAGACAGACATTTTTCTGCGTATAGATCCCTGTTTTTGCAGGAGCTGCTGCTAATGAGGTTCCACTATAATTTCCTTGGACTTTGATTGAATTAACTTCACTTTAAAGAGCAAAGAGGACTTATTAAAACTTTGCAGTTTTTCATATAAAACCCATTTCTTTAACCTTTTTCTCATAAAGTGTTAATTAACTTAAAGACTGTCTAGGTTTACATATATAGACTGTAACAGTATTATATAGTGCTGAAGTGTTTATACGAAGCGTTGCCTGCTGAATGTATCTCAGTCACTGGATTACGGGGTTTCTTGTAAACCTAATCACTTGATGATGTGCCATGGAGGTGTAGCACTTTACTGAGACTGTAAATTATGGCTCATGCACACTTAGCGTTTGGTTTTAATCTTCTTTTTCCCGTCTGTCCTCTCTGGACATCTGAGCAGTTACTTGTAATCACAGGAGTAAGGCGGATTGTTGAGTGAAACCAATGATTACAGTGACTTTAAGAACTTGTGACTGGTGGTACCCATTTGTTCCTACAAAAAATTGCTTTCTAAACATTTTTCCTGCCAAAGATTTTGGAAAGAAAAATATTTAAACATTTCTACCAAGTGTCAGCTACAGAAAAATCAAAATCCAAAATGCATCAGATACCCCTTTTAATCAGGTTTTCTCTGTCCTTGTTATTTTCTCTGCAGATGTTCTTGACCTGCCCAATGCCGTTGGCTTCTCACCTCCCTCCAGCCCAAACCCGGCCAAGAAGAGCAGCTCTATCAACTGGTCCTTCCCAGACAAGATAAAGTCCCCGCGTACCGTCAGGAAGATCTCCATGAAGATGAAGAAGCTCCCAGAGCTCAGCCGGAAACTCAGCGTCAAGGGGACCCAGAGCAGCAGTAACAGCAGCAATGGAGGCGGTCAGTTAGAGCCCAGGGCCCATTCCCCCCGAAACAACAGCAGTGGATCCGAAGCTGTCCCCCAGACTTCAGGCCCTCCTCGATTAGCTGCGTCTGGAGGCGGGCAGGCGAGCCGTAATGTGATCTCACGCTACCACCTGGACAGCAGCGTGTCCACACAGCACAGCTTTAGTAAGAAGAAAAGTAACGGCAGCTCAAAGTCTGCCAGTAAAGGTGGCTACCTCAGTGACGGTGACTCACCAGAGCTGGTGGCCAAATCTGGCAAACATGGCTCGGCAGAGGGGAAGGCAGGGAAAGGCAAAGAGACAGAGGGAGGAAGTGGAAGCTCCAGACTCAATGGCACAGAGCTGGACATAGACGCTTTCCGCCATTACAGCTTCACAGAGCAGCCCAAGTGCAGCCAGTACATCTCTGGACTGATGAGCTTGCATTTTTATGGTGCTGAGGACCTCAAACCTCCACGCATTGACTCTCGAGACGTCTATTGTGCCATCCAGGTGGACTCGGTTAACAAAGCGCGAACCGCTCTGCTCACCTGTCGAACGACCTTCCTAGACATGGACCACACCTTCAACATCGAGCTGGAGAACGCCCAGCACCTGAAGCTGGTGGTGTTCAGCTGGGAGCCCACGCCGAGACGCAACCGCGTCTGCTGCCATGGCACGGTGGTGCTGCCCGCGCTCTTCAGGGTGACCCGCTCCCACCAGCTGGCGGTAAAGCTGGAGCCACGAGGGCTGATCTACGTGAAGCTGAGCCTGATGGAGCAGTGGCAGAACTCGCTGGACGGCGGGCCAGAGGGGGACAGGGAGCCGCAGGTGTTCGGCGTGGAGGCGTGGCGGGTGGTGGAGAGGGAGAACTCAGGACTGATGGTGCCGCTGCTTATAAGCAAGTGCATCAATGAGATTGAGAAGAGAGGCTGCCAGGTGAGTGTGCATGACATTCAATAAGTCTGGCTTTGACGATGGTGGCTGTGGCAGTGTAATGTTTGTGTTTTGGTTGGTTGTGATTAGTGCTGCAGCTTTTATTCCCCTTTAGTCTGTGTGATGCACATTTGTTTTGTGATAATTATTTGAAGGATTCACAATTTCCACCCTTCCATCTGTTAGCTATAGCTTTTTTTTTTTATCCTGTAGAGAGCCAAATATACACAGAAAGGTCATAGCCGACAAAATAATCTGTTTTTTTAATTAAAAAATGATTCAGTTTATAATGATGGAAAATGGAAAAGCAGCAAACCCTCATGCTAAATCGTTTCCCAATTAATTAATCTTTTTTTTAATGAATAACACAGCCCAGACCACAACATAATCCAAAGACTGAATTTGAAAGGAAAGAAGCAAATTTTCACATTTGCATCCTTAAAATAAAATAAAAATGTTTAAAAATATATATGAAGAATACATGACAGTTATAGATTGAGCTACTGATAATTTCAGATGTGTAAAGTATATTGCATGAAAGTAAACATGGATAAAAGCCAGGCTAATCCTGTTCTGTAAATTGACAGCAGATAGGAATGTAATTGAAAGGAAGGCTGGTAGGATACATTTATATAATGCATTTTTGTGTGAGAGCGTAAGAATAGCAGAAGAAATCATCCAGCATCCTTTTAGCTCCGTATGCTGTGACATGAGTGCTTCCCCTGCAGCCAGTAATAATGCTGACTGACTGGCATGAGCTGAATAGAGAGAAGAGATGTAGCACACTTCATGATGTCACAGAGTTTCTGCCTTCCTGGGGCGATTGGCTCTTTTATTCAGAGAGGAGAAAGACTCCGAGTTAAGAGGCCTGCTGTGGTGGCGGTGATGACGACGGGGGAATGGAGTGTTCTCCTGGATCATGTGGTCTCACACACATTTCATGTGCTCTTTGAAGCACATCAGCCCCGAACAGAGAGACGAGAGAAAGGCAGCAGCGCTTCTCCTAATTAGAACTGAGAAAGCGGCAGTAAAAGTGTCCGACCACTGACTGATCACTGTAGGGGGGCATGCCAGGGGCAGCGGGTGCCCGGGGCCAACAGGCAAACATTAGGTGTCTCCTTAGAGCCTGTCCTTGAAATGAAACCCAACCCGCTTCCACCTGTGCAGGACAAGTAGTAACAGTAATGTAATGTTTGATTTCAAATGTAACAAATGATTTTATTTGTTAATGTTAAGTTAAAAGTTCATAGTTGGTAAAGCAACCAATGAGTGTTTTTAACATCCATTAAAGCTGAAGTAGGCAGTATTTGTTTGATGTCATTTTAGATGCTTTTTGTGGCCTAATGAACACTAGAGTTCTGCACCTCTTATTGGCCCTGTTTTTAGGCTTTAGCAGTCCAATGCAATAATGTTTTTACATGTTTGAAGCACATGCATGTGCCCATATAGTAGGAGGGGCTTAGTATACAACAGCTATAGGGAGACGACTGTATTTTCAAGTTCTGCCTTCTGTTTTATTTTACCACATTTATGCCTTCTGCATTATTTATTAGTTATATTTTCCAAGTTTTGAAAATTTTATTAATGTGTTAATTACCTTTTAATTACTTTAAATCTTTCAGTCCATAAAGTATCAAAAATAGCAACAATTGTCAACATCATGTTCCCAGAGCTCAGTGTGAGCACAAAACTCAAAGGTGTCGCATTTACAAAAACAGAAAATGGAGAACTTAAGCTGGTTCTCAAATTTGAGAGGCTCATCTAGTAAATATCTGGGATTTTTGTTTCGTAAAAGATCAAAATTGTCCCTTTGAGCGTTTTTTCCTCACTACATGATTCTAAATGGTCAGGTTTACCCTGCAATAAGCAAACAGGGTTTTAAATGTCCCGCAAACATTGAATTGTTAAGGTCTGCTCATATTTCCCCTTGAGGATTATTTCAGTTTCATCTGCATTCTTTACCAAATCCAGTTCAAAAGAAGAAAACATATTAGTTGTGGAGTCTTGAGGGAAACACAGTTCACGCTCTTAAAGGAAAACTTGCACATCAAAGTCTGCTTCCTAGTGTTGAGTGCTGATGCATATGTGGAAAAAGCTGAATAGAGTTTTTTGAGGCTCCAGAGGGAACTGCGTGAAATTCAAGAATACAAGTTTGTGAGTGTGAAGCTGGAAAGAAGTGATCTTAGCAGACCTCCTACATTACCTTACCTATCCCACTCCTCATCCCTGCCTGAGGCCAACAGCTCAAGACTGAATTTGCTTCACATGCTAGGAGTGTTAGAGGAGCGCAGCGCTACTTTGGTGGAATATTCTGTTATGCTGTGTTTGTGCAATACATACACGCACAAATATAAGATGTCACATTGCTGCTAAGCTCAGCCCTCTAAGGACCATTCATCTCTGGACAGATTGTCTGGCTGCACTGTGGCCGATCTCACCTGACTGGCCTCTTAACTGTGCAGCTGTAACTCTACTTAGCCACTACTTTTTAATCTGTTAGCTCAGTTTCCCTGTTTTTATGTAGCTCTTTGTCTTGCTGTGCTGTGATTCCTATCTGTTTCTGTCTCTCCCTCCGTCTGTGTTCCACTCAGTCTAACAATGTTTGTCTTCTGTCCCTCACAGCGTTTCGTCTAATCTCTCTACCCCCCCCTCTTCGGTTTTGCTGCTTTTTCATTACAGAGATGCAGAGTAGACTTTGTACATGCTATCAGTCTGAGATCAAGTGTAAGGGCTCCTCCAGGTTGCAGGCAGACAGGGGTTAGGATGGGGTTGACACCAGATCCCAGAGGAATTTGCAGGTTGTGTCACAAAAGCATGCATGGCCAGCAGTGTGCCTTTACAAATGATTGTGTGGATGTTTGATGGAGACTCTCTCTCAGGGTTTTCTTAGAGTTGCGCTTCCTTAGGGCGTCTACAAGCTTTTAAGTCCGTGGGTGATTGTGGGTATTTCAAAAGACAGCAGCTAATTTCTGTGTCAGAGACTGGAGTTATGTATATGAGCTCTCAGGGCCCATTAAAGGAGACATGTTTTAAAAGGAGCTATCCCAGTAACCTACATACATGACATACATGACCGTAAAAGGGGCACATGGGTGTTGGGAACAGTTACACAGATGCACCTTTTAAGACTCTTTTTACACAGAAATAGCATTGTTGGCTTCATCTTTCTTTTAAAGAAGACTTTATGGCTTTCATGCATAGATCTAAATTACATAAATGCTCTGTGATGCCTTTTTAAAAAAAATTTACTGAAGGAAAGTCCTCTTAAATGTGGAGTTCTGGTTCTGTATTGGTGTCTGTTTGTGCGTAGGTTTATGTTCTAGTTGCTTGGAGTCCATGACGAGGACTCCTCTCAGCCTATGTGTTCTGCAGATTACTGGTTTAGCATCGTCACTGCGCTGACTGTCCAAACAGACATACATGGAGGGGTCCATGTGGGCTCTCACTGACGTAGGCAGGTGACAAAATTTACATCACGCAGACTGTAAAGTACAATACTCTCGTACTCGAAGACAATGAAAGTGTTGCTCCGGCCAAACTCTGTCCTTGTAGAATTTTAACCAATTCAAACCAGCCAACAGCATGTCACCCCTTGCTGAATACTGGTTGGTTGACAGGTTGGGTTGCGTTCCTCGAAGGGTCTGCTGGGTACAATGCACATTACATGCATTTATAAGCACTGCTTGTGACTGCTGATGTACCAGGCCTCCCAGCAGTGGTTTTCAGAAAGCCTGCCCGCCGTTTGTATCACTTGGTTCAGGGGCAAAAGCATAAGAACCATCAGCACGATACATAATAGCCTTTATTTCAGGTTGTTCCACATGTTTTTGACACTGACCCCAAGAGACAGCAGACACTACAACAGGTTGACAAGTTTTGCATAGAACAAGCACAGCAGCATGCTTTGACATTGATGGATTTTAAAAACGTATTAACTTATTACACGTAATACGGCATTTCGACTCACTGATCTTAAGTAATTTTTTTATTTTTTATTTTTTTTACAATTTTTTGCTCAACTACTCTGTTCATGTGGACAAATATGGAAAACATTTTGTTAGAATTCATACTAGATGCAGGCAAGTGACACTTCAGTGGAATTGATGGTCTGATATGATTTTCACTCGCTCTCTACCACTCTCCCCACATTCTGCCAGTATGTGGACTGCCCAACTGGAGACGGTGGGCCTTGGACCTGCTGTGTGCGGACACCGGGGATGCATATTGCTTAATTATTGTTATTTTGTTGTGCTTTCTTTCGATGTTTTTTGGATGCTGCTGTTTACAATAATGTCCCAGGTCTGGGATGAATAAAGTCTATTCTATTCTATTCTATTCTATTCTATTCTATTCTATTCTATTCTATTCTATTCTATTTTTCAGCCACATTTATGTACTGAAAGAAATTTATTGTGATTTATTTTTGAGTATAAAAGCCAACAAATCACCTACGTCCATTATTTACGGATGCCTCTTTTGCCTGTATGAAATTGAGCATTTTCATTTCATTTTCTGGCATTTTATAGGTGATAAATGTATTGATTATTTGAGAAAGTATTTAGCAGAGTAATTGATTATAAAAATCGTCATTATGTGCAGAGCTACTTTTGTTTGTGTCATCATGCGCTTGAGTTTAAGCGCATCTTCCCCTAAAGTATGTGTGCATTTGTGAGGAATCCAAGTAAGTCTAATAGTCTCATGAAAGTTAAAAGATAATTACTTCCCAACTTGTTTGACCACTCAAGAGCATTAGTGCAGTCAACTTTTCGTTATTTCTAGTGTTCTTCTTTTGTGTTTCTATAAGTTCTTATAGCTAATCCCAGACCAACATCACATCAACGAGCATCCACTCTCCCGTCGGGGGAACACTTATTGTTCGGGGGGTTATTGCGCCTGCTTTATTCCACATATAGGTCTTGGCTGCTGCTGCCTGTTGTGTTGCCCGGCAGCCACAGTGCATAAGTGCAAGCCCTCTTTTTTTTTGCTAACAGCTGTTCCCCGCCTGCACTCGGCTCTCTCTCAAAGAGGGAGACTCTTTTTTTTTTTCTGAATGGACTTGTTGTTCATTGTGCCCAGTGACTTCTGTTTACTCGCACACAAAGCCAAATCCCTGCCTAATCTGTCCTCCTCTCTCCCTCTCGTGTGAGGTTTAGAAAACGCTGCTCCACTCGAAGACGAGAGCTCACAAATAGTTAGTGCGGTGGGACGGGGAGACATTATAGCGCTCCTACGCTGGAGCCCGGAAAGGCCGGCAGTGTGTGTGCAAGTGTGTGTGTGTTTGTGTGGAACCGGACCCGACCCGCCATTCACAGCCCACTGACTTAACACGTTACCGGGGCAACCACACCAGTTGGTCTGCTATGCCACATACCAGACAGACACATGTAGGAGGAATTATGGTATGTCTGTAGCCGGGCCTAATCCCAACATAACAAGGAGAGCAGTGGTGCCGAGTTTCAACTATCAAATGTCTGGAGTTCCTTTAGGTCACACTCTGGAGGCTTAGGTAAAGAAACATAAATGCTTTATAGCCGAGCGCTTTCATTTTTAATGCTGAGCTGTCACCTGGCTTTTTAGAGGAGCTCAGTGTTTATCCATTCACTCAAAGGGATGTGACACTTTTATCAGACCTCTGACAGCATATCACTTTGTTCACTTTTAAAGGAGCCGGCCAAGTTTTTAATGCGCAGCAGCATTTAAGTAAGTGTGCAGCTTTTAATCATATACTCAAGTCGGTGTTCGTCTTGCAACTTAAACAGCTTGTCTTTGGTTATGGTGCCTAATGGTAGTAAATACTAAAACACTGCAGATAGATATTGCTGTTTAACATTCAGAGTCAGTTTGCCGACTTTGTGACTCTTTTTTACAAGTCTTACCGTTATCTTTACTGTTTAGCGTTTACATTTATTACCACTGGTAGCCGGAGTGGCTCCACAGTGCTCATCATACAGATAATGTGTTGGCTTCATAAGCAGTAAAATCATCCTTTTATCTCTAACCCCGACACTAAGAGGCTAGGTGCAAACTTTATGACACCGCTTTTTGGTGCATACCTTCATTTTGTAAGTGTCAGAAGTTACAGTCCTGCCTTCGTGTAAAAATGATGCAAAAGTCTTCTTACAAATGAAAAGTTAACAGGCAGTAAAACACATCTTTACGCACGTGTGACCAAACAACCTGCTTCCTTTGGTGTGATCAGTAACTTATAGTGGCCAAGGTTAGGTAGATGTTGCTGTTGATATTACAGAATCTGTCTTCTGACTTTTAAAAGTTGAATACAGCGTTAAAATGCAAGTTCAGGTTTTTGCCGATTGAACTTTATTAGTTTAAGTTGGTTATAATTTTATCAAACTTTAGGTAATCTTTGTTTTTTCAAAACATGTTCCTCCTCTATTGACAAAAAATACTTCACGTTTTCAGTGGCTGTTGTTTGCTCTTAATGGTCCTAATACTTTAGCGTTTTACATTTATTTTATTGTAAAAATGTATTCTACAAGCTGTTGTCCTGTTTTATTTTTTAGTTTTTTTCTAATTTTATTTTGTTTTACGTGCAATTTTTTGTGTACGTTTTCATCCTTTTTTTCTGTCTTGCTTTTTTAATACATATTTTTAATGTTGCCTTTCTTATAACATGTACAGCACTTTGGTCAGATTGTTTTAAAACATGCTATATAAATAAATTTTATTTAATTTGATAGATGATTATAGATACTGAATCATTTGGCAGCCTGTGTGACTCAGATCTTAGACATACCTGCCACAGTGGTCTGTTCGGCAAGAAAATGTTTCTCTTTAAACGTTGTTGTAGCCTTTCGTCAGTCAGTCTCAGCTGAGAAGAAGCAGCTGGTGGTCAGTCGAGTCAGTTTTATTTGTCTAGCCCAGGTTTCTCTCAGGGCTTTACAAGGTACACATGGCACCCTCTGTTCTCAAACCCTTAGTTTGGATAAGGAAAATTCCACCAAAAAACCCCCAAAGACTCAAATAGGTGAAGTAAATCCTCATGATTGGCAACATACGAAGGATCCATCTTTAGTATGGACATTCAATAGATGCTTAATATGTAGAAATAACAGTAGCTTGGTTAAAATACGGTTCATCTAGAAAAGTTGAAGTGTGATATAAAAACAAGCACGAAAAGAATGTCAAACATCAGTCATCTCACAGGTGTTTGTTTAAGCTTTTGTGACACTTTAGAGGTAAAAATTCAAATAAAGTTGGTAAATGTCCTTATTCTGTTGTATCAGGCTGAGTATTTTAAATCCCTACTGATTCTGCTGTAAGAATCCAAGCAGCTTCCTGTCTTCCTGTGTCCCATGAAAAAGTGAGTCTTGATGGAGTTATTAGAAATATAGACAATTTTGTCAGCTGTCATTTTGCAGAGATAAAACAGACAAGCGTTTGGAGACATGCGAGTTTTCTGTGAAAGTGCTGTTGGCTGCCGTCCAGCTCACTGTTTGAGTGCAGATGTAAAACTTGATCGATAGGGCTGTAAAAGTGTCTACCTCGCTGTCATCTGATTGACGCTGAAGCCGCGCGTGTTTATTTGACCTACTTGTGTGTCTGTGTGTGTGTTTCCAGGTGGTGGGTTTGTACCGTCTGTGTGGTTCTGCGGCAGTGAAGAAGGAGCTGCGTGAGGCTTTTGAGAGAGACAGCCACGCCGTGGAGCTGTGTGAAAACACCTATCCTGACATCAACGTCATCACAGGTAAAATGATCGCCAGCAACAGAGAACACAAGACACCAACAAAGCTCAGGATCAACACACACACTCATTTTAATCAGGAGGCGCTTGTTTAACCAGATGGCTTTCTCAGACGGGTTGGTGTCCTTTTGGTGTCTGTTTGCCTGCAAAATACCCTCTTACCTGCACTTGACTTGTATATGACATAATACACAGCTAAGTGTACAAAACGTTGAGTACATGCAGGTTTCCTGTGAAGCAGACAGACTGTCCCAGATAAAATCAATGAACCATACACAAGGCTTCTTTCCATTATCATCGTTACCCTCTTGGTTATTCTTCTGGTCCATAATGTAAGAAGCTGGTGAAAAATGCCTGTCACAGTTTTTTTCAGAGCATGAGCTCAGATTTAAAAGTTTTGGGATGTTAGAAAAACATTGCAGCAAGTCCTCACATTTGAAAAGCTGGAACTAAGTGAATTTTGGGCTTTTTTGCTCAAAGAATCCCTTGAATTTCGGAACCGTAAACTCACAAAAAACTTCGAAAAGCATGCTGTCATTTAAGAAATTGCTAAAAACACACTATTTGTCAGAGCCAGAATCTTTACAAACAGCAAGAATAGTTGGACTTTTAGCTGTTGACGGTCATTAAACTAATCAGGTGTGATTCATAGTTCTGTTTGGAGAAGGAACCAAATCTAAGTTCAAAATCAAGATATTTAAGCCTATTCAGGACTTTCATGTTGCCATATGTAGAAGGTCTTTCAGGGTCCATTGGACCCCAAGAAAGAATATGTGCAACATATTTGTTGGTATTCATTACAGACTTTTAGACTACGTTAAATACATTTTCTGTTAAACTGACATATTTTTGGTTCCAAATGCAAGACAAATACCCCTCTTTTTATTTAAAAAAAAAAAATCTTAAAAAACAAAAAAAAAATACCTGTCACCTAAACCAAATGGCCTGGGGTCCAAAAAAACCCCCAAAGTCCTGAATAGGGTTAATCAAAATTGCTTCATCCTGTAGTTCTCATTTAAATTTAGCTAAAGATTTGCATCAGTCACATTCTGATAAAAAAATACAAAACATTCTGCACTCTTCACTGCAACCGAGAAGCTAAGACGGAGTTCAACAGTCACGTGACCAAAATTCAGGGACCATTCATTCATTCATTCATTTGACCATTTGAACTGCAGGCTGTGTATAAAAGAGCAGAGGAGGAGACACAAATGGAAACAAATTAAAAATATAATGAGTAAAACATCTCTTGTATGTACAGCCATATTTTTTTTCCAGTGCTAAAAAACATCTGTAGGCACTTAGAAAAACATGTACGTGTGATTCCAGTTTTTTTCAATTTATGACATTATAAATGTGTCATACTGCAGAATACATCTCTGAAGTCTCCCTACTTCTATCCATGGTCCTTCTGTTTTCATAGAGGTACAAGATTTTGTATTGCTTGAAAAATTAGGTCATAGTGAGTAAAAATGTGACAGGAGCGGAAAATGTCCCGGAACTTGAGGATCAGACTGTTAAACAGATGGTAAAACTGATTTGTGATCATCACTTCATCGATGAATTAACTGGCGGTTTTAGTTTCTTTTTTGCTCGCACATCTACAGAAATAACTAAACCAACAAGGCATCGCTCTGTCTGAGGTTAGTATTGATCCAATCCAGCAAACGTGTCTGAACTGGTGTGACCGCTGCAGATAGGTCAGCACATGTGTGTGTGTGAGTCTGCTGTTTGTAGTAAAAGCATTCCAGCAGTCAACATATAGACCAGAGCCTGAGGGAAAGGCCCACACACACACACAGACACACAAATCAGACCATCCTGTACATTCAGGTCATTCCTCCTCCTTCAGGTTTGTGGTTGAGACATGCTTTGTACTGTCCCAAAGAGGTCACGTCAAGTCAGAGGATTTGTCTTGTCAAATGTAAACAACTCATCCTGAAGTTGTGCGACTGTCCGAAAAACCGCCGCGGCACATCTTGTGTGTCATCATTCAAAGCCGCTAATTTAAATGCCACTCAGATTCCCGTGAGTCGCAGTTTCTTTCCACTCTGTTACCGCTTTGAAATTGAAAATGGAATCAGTGAGTCTCACAAAAACAGCTGTGTCATTGAATTGAGTAATGTTTCCAAGAGTGTGACATGAGGGGGGAGGCAAAGTGGTAGAAAATGACTTGGTCATGATTTTTTTTACTCCCACAAAAGGAGGAAGACCATGGAAACCCCTGGGCATTGTAGGAGCTGCTGTTGGTTTTGGAAAGAGGCCCCGTATAGGCGTCGTCCTATCATGCCTGCTTTGATCCACATGCATTTGCATGGCAGGGCAAAGAACACAGTTAACAGTTGAGCGGGTTAGAAAAAAAAGGGCCAGCACCAGCGAGGATTGTTGGTTTTTGCTCCCTGCCTAAATCTGCTCTGCCAAGCGAGTTGCTGGTGCAGATGGGCCTGAGTGAGTGGAAGAGGACAGAGAGGGAGAGGCAGGGGGAGGGGAGGCAGATGAGTGCTGCAGAAATGTTAGAGTCATGGGTTCAGTCTTAAAACACACTTTGCTGAAAAATGTAGTAAAACCTCACCTGTTGATTGACCTGATTATACCTCTAATAGACAGTATTTTAAAATATAAGCTGAATTTTTACATTAAATTCAGACAGTAAGATAATAAATGATCAAATGAAGCATAAAAAGTCACACATTACTCCAAAATGCCAGCAGACAAAAGGATGTAGGCTGAAGCTGCAGTTTACTGTGCGTACCGTTTTTACAATATACACCCTGTTTGGCATCAAACGCAAACATAAAGCAAAAAAAAAAACCCTCACAGTCTATGAATGCATAATTGAAGTATAATACTAAGTTTGAAGTCTTCACAGTGTGGACTAGTAATAGGTGAACAGCTAACAGATGAGCTGAGAGAACTGGCGTGTCACACGGCTAATTTAAAAGCAGAGGCAGTGAAAGGGATTATCCAGGGGTCAGAGTTCAATCCAAAGCTTGCAAAACATGCTCAGTGCGTGGCCCTTCATTGTTTCAGATCACAAGCCTTTGTTTCAAACGCACTATTCTCTCAAAAGATCCACAAAGGTGTCATGAACATGAGCAGCACGCTGTGAAAAATCCAGACAAGCAGCGATACCTTCAGCAGGTTGTGATCAGCAGTTACTCTTTTTAGTCTTTACAGACTGTGTGGAGACGAATAACAGCCGAGGTGTCGTATGAGCAACACCTCAGTGTGCAGACATGAAGGTGATATCAGTGTTCGCCACCAATTATCTCTCAGTGAGAAAGCTTATTAGCATATTTCACAAAAAAGTTCAGCAGTTTAATTAATAAGGTGTTGAAGTGTTTCTCTGATTTATTCTGTAGATGTGAGCAGAGTCTTGGAGCTTTTACACAGTTTGATGTCAGCTGAGCAAAAGAAACTAATCAATATCTTAAACATTCCTGAAATATTTGGAAAATGCAGTGTTACAGATAAATCACAAGAATCTGAAAAGGGCAATGCTTGCTTTAAATGTTAAAATATCACGCATCCACTTGCTTATTCATGGCATTGTTGATGTCTCTCAGGAGCCCTTTGTGTTGGGATTTTGCTTTAATAGATAAAAAATAAAGTCAACGTATTGGATGGTGTTTTTCTAAATGCTTAGGAATGTTTCTCTCAATAGTTTGATATGATAATGAAGGTCAGTCAGGCTGTTTGGTTGCTTTGTTTGTGACACTGGCAGCACCTGCAGCCTGTGTTGCTGAGCAGACCTCAGGATGTTTGCAACACAAGCTTTAAATCGCAGTTCATTGTAAAATTACAAATGACACAGAAGAGTCTAGTGTCGTAGAATATTGATAAAAACATGTTTGGCATTTGTGTCAATCAAAACTTCCACGTGATCACATGATGGGAAAGCAGCTCAGATGTTCGCCTCCTTATGAAGAAACCAGCGCCTCCTGAGCTCTGCTGGTTGAGAGCTCAGCTCGGTTATTGATCTTAGTTTGTGGTCTTTAATTTGCCTGACTCGTCTTTTCCATAGCCTACTTCCCCACTTTGCCCCCCACCCTTGGCAGTACTCCAGTGAAGACATGGAAAGTCATTAACAAGTGCCCCCTTTGTTGCCGAACAAACACAGATGGTATTTGGCTCACGCATGGGGGATTAGCTGAACTCTGGGCTGACCAGGGAAGCAGGCAACCACTTTACAAAGAGCTCCAGGCCTGCGTGGGTGTCAGGGAATGTCTTAAACTGCAGGTCAGGAATCGAAGACTGGTTGCAGACATATCTGTGATGACTCCACATTTAGCACGAGAGCCCGACTGTCTCCAGAGTTAGTGCCAAGGTTTGTTCATTTTGGGCTGTGGAAAACTTGAAGCAACCGCGGTGTGAAGTTGTACCATTCCACTGGACAAGGCAGCGACACACACATCTCCTCCGGCCCCCCTGGTGCCGTGGGGGCGTGCAGGACAGCAGGGAGGGGGCAGGACGGAGAACAAACCCCCGTTTGTTCTCCAGGCGGGGCGCTGACTGCAGCACTGACAAGAGGAGTGACCTTCCGCTTTGTTTGAACAAGAGGTCAAAGGTAGAGCCATGCCCCAGTGCATTGTGTGCCTTGTAGTGTTTGGTGGCACATTTGGAACATTGAAGTGAATTGAGTAGAAAACAAAAAAAAACAAAAACATCAAAATACTTTGAGCTGCATGTTTCAAAGCAGAATTTCAAGGACTTGTTTAGCCACTTGTGGTTTCAGGACTTATTCTACAGTGTTTGTGGGGATAAAGATTGTATGTATAGTGCAGAGATGGGCTGGTGCAGAGCCAAACCTCAACAGTTTAAATGTGAGAGAAAAGACAGCATGCGCTTGTTGTCAGCTTGGCTGTGAAAGAAAGCGAAGCACCTGCAGAGGAAGCACACCTGTTCACCCCTGAGCCCCTGACCTTGTGTGTGTGTATATGTGTGCGTGTGTCACTGAACGTGTGTGTGTTTATGTGTGTGTGAGTGAATCAGGCACCAACAGGGGCTAAAACACAAAAGTAAACACGAGCACTGACTCATAGCAGGCTAATGATTTACCTGAATGGCTGTATTCTCCTCACTTCAGCCAAACACAAGCACATGTGCACAAGCACGTACACAGATTTTTACTGAGCTGTTTATTTTTTAAATGACTGAAATAGAAAGAGCATAAACGTGTGTGTGATGTTTCCATATATTGCACGCGAGGGAAAAAGGTAGTTTGTTTTGTTGCATTAAGCGGTGCTAACGTGAAACAGTGCTTCTGTTGTCGTGTCTTTCTCACAGCACCGGGAAGGTCAGCGGGTCTACTATGCACAAGTTTCCACATTACGGGGAGAGAAACAAGTCAAGTGATACTTTTCATTGCGTTTTATTTGCACAGTGTCCTAACAAAAAAAAAAAAGTCTCAGTGAGATAAAGAGGAAAACACATTTTTTCCTTCCAGGGAGTTTGTTTTGCGACGATGAAACATGCAGATTAATATTATCTCTGTAAAGTCTCCGTAAAGATTGACAGTGGGAAGCCAGAGGATGTTCACAAAGCATTTCTGTGTAATCTGTTTTGGAAATCAGCATGTTTAAGGAAGCGTTAAGGAGAGATGTGTTTATGGGCCCTTATCAAATTCTTCTCATACCAGATTTCATACTAAACCTGCTGAAGATAAATGATAACAGAAGGATGTGAATCAGAGTCGAAAACGAAACATGCTGCCACAGATCACGGGGCATGTTTAATTGCGGGGACATTTTTATGAAGTTTGAAGTTTACCTCCGGCCCTGTTAAAGTGCGACCCCGCTGTCTTGGAGATGTCGTTGTGTTGGTCTACGTCAGATGGGAGGGCCGACAAAGTACGCCAGTGTGCTTGTTTGGGTATGAGTTGTTTTTCTGAAGAGCCTCCACCGACTGCCTCAGGAATGCACAATATTTCTGTGTGTGTGTGTGTGTGTGTGTGTGTGTGTGTGTCGGGACGTGTTGAATCTCAAGTTCAGAGGAAATAGTTGTCAAGGGGCTTCAAGGGCAAGAAAACAAAGTTGCAGTTCTTTGGAATAAGATGGTGGCAGTCATAAGCATTACTTATTATTTATCTTTTAGATCTTTTCGTAGATTCACAGCACAGCATAATAATCAATGTACATATTAGTGCGTTCTCTGTCTTAGGTAATGCACAGATAAGGTTTTATGTAAAATTCGTACTGTGCAATGCAAACATACAACGGGAGCTTCAGAAAACATAATTAATTAACATGTGATAATTACAGGACGCTCTAACGTTGAGTTTCCATGACATGTCTTTATGCACAGGTTGAAATATCACATTAGAACACGTTAATGAAAATTGGCAAAATTCAAAAGACGTTTTAAACCTTGCCTAAAGTTGTTTTTAACTTTTTTGAAAAGAAGAAATGGAGACACCTTTTTTCTAATAAGTTCTAACATGGCAAATATTTAACTGTTTAAATGAAGCATTTTAGTTTGTATTATTCTACATTTTGACAGCAACATTTTCATTGTTTCTGCTTTATAAATATCGGTTTGCCGTGTCCTTGATTTTCTAATAATCAATAATGATCAGTAAAAACTACAACATTTGATTTTGCAGGTATTTTGTTTTAAAATAAAAAAATGTGACAAATTTAATTTTGGACTATGAATGAATGTCTTTATCGAACTCTTTTGCAATCTGTTCAGTAGTTATGGAGAAATTAATCCTGATTGACTGCTGCTGAATAATTGCTTACTTAAAAACAGTTTGAACTTGAATTAAATGATCTTAGGTTTAATCTGTTTTAAATTCTGTGAGAGCATACAAAGCTAAAGAGGAGGGCACACTGTTTTAAAAAAAAACCCTTTTGACCCTTGTTGCGAAAGAACTGTTTTGTTTTTCTGGTCTGATCTATAAATGTAAGCACTTTACATTTGATGAATCTCTGTTCTGTTTGTGCTGAATGCCACTGTGCAGATACTGATCACTATGCTAATCTGAGACTTTGTAGTGTAACACTGAGCTGCATTTAGATCCTTTTTCACTCTCTAATCCAATATATTAAGGCTCTCATTCCAGTCCAGCTGTTGGAACGTAAGACAGGAAATCTAAGTGTGTCATCACCTAAAAACGCTGTTATTACCTAATATTTAAACATTAGTTTGTCTTTTTTTTTATTCTCGAGATAGTGATGAATGATGAACACACAATGCCAGTTAGAGTAGAGTGAAAAGCGTTAATCCTCCGGCCCCTTAAAGAGCAGAGCGAGGACTTACTGGGATTAAAAAGTGAGCATGTTAAGTTGTGCCCTCAGTTCTCCTTATTGGCCTGAGGAGACGTCAGTGGATTTACGCTGAATCTTACAGTAGATTGCTGTAAATAGAAGGCAAGAGGCAAAGAGGAAAAACACCTCGGGTAGACAAGAGGTGATGAAGTGGGAGTTCTATTTATAGCAGCGTAATCAGAATCAGTCAAAGGATTGTGTCACTGCTTTGGGAATTTCTGCAAACAGGATCACGGTTGACATAGATACATGTCTTATTTTCTGTTTTTATACCAAACATGCTGTTATGGTGCTCCCTATAGGCATTGTGTGTGTGTGTGCCAACATAGGTTCAGTAGTGATTTCCTCTTTACAGACATCTCTAAACGCTGTATTTTAAAGTTTTAGAATAATTTGGATTTTGCTAAAACAGCTGGCCACACAAACAAAATATCTAGTTTTTAGGTTCTTTGGATTTTCAGGACACCAGCTGAATGTTTGCCAGCACATTCGCCTTGGAAATACAGTGTGGGAGGTCATGATAGGTTTATTTTCAAGCATCTAGGGAACAGTTTCAATGGGAGGGATTTATATGCACATATACATGTAGCCAGACCGGCTACCGAACATTGAACAATGAAGCTCAGATTAGAACACTTACAGAGGAGGTGTTCCTTCATTCTTCATTAAGGACATTATCAATCCACTGTATATCTCTACATTGCAGATAGTCATTTGCTGCTATATTATTACATAGTTATGTTTAAGATATTGCTATTACAGTCATCCTCAAATTTATTCATACCTTCCCATTAAAGAAGGAAAAAAACAGCAATCACTGAAATAAATTGAAATTGACAAAAATAATAATAAATACAATGTAGTGAAAATCATGACATTACTTTTGAATTGTGGTTCAATAGAAATATAAAAAAAGAAACAAACAAAAAAAAGAAACAAGCATGATATGACCCATAAACCAATACAGTAATCTCATCAGATGTCATGTTGTTTTATTAGGCAGGTTATCATCATGAACACACCCAGTACAACAAACACAGCTGTTTAGAAGTAACTTATATGCAGAGAAGTAAGCTTAAACCGATCTCTTTGAAGTAAATATTTCTCTAGTGCTAAGCTGAGTAAGTCTGTGGAGAAAATGTTTACCATGAAGACAAGATTACAGGATATGAATGGATCATGTTTACATTCCTCATACAGTCATATATAATCATATGCTTTACCAGGCATCCAAGTTTGTAGTGAACCAGTTTAAAAAAAAAATAAAAAAAAAACAGCCACAAAGCATCAACCTTACAACACAAACCCCTCTTGACACGCTTCACACTAAAATCTGAATATTCAAATTGTGTAAATCGACAGCATAAAAGCATCGTAGCATTTGTGCCAAACAACAACCAAAGAGGAACTTAAGCCTTGACAGCTATGCAAATGTGGCACATAAATGGAAGGCAGCGGCAAAAGAGCAGAGACCAGCAGCCAGCAGATACGAAGACATCGCCCAGAAGCAGACGTCCTCAGCCTCCACAGTGTTATAGATTACTGACATCACGAGCACCGAGAACAGAGTCGAGACATTTCCTGATAAGCATGCAAGTACAGGCACCTTGTTTGGAAGAGCGGTGAGCTCTAGCATCCAACGTCATGGCCAAGAAATCTCTTCCTCTCGCTTCTAGCGCACGTTTGAACCCAACAGCTGATAAGATAAGTGAGTGAAAAACAAAGTTGCGGAACACCGGGAGCCAGAGCAGCATGAATGTTCCTCAGCGAATCAACATGAGTGGATCGTTACAAGATGCTGCTAAAGCAAACTTGCAGTGCAGCAGGAGCATCACAGAACTTGATACACAGCATGGTGCAGTGTGAATATATGAAGTCATTGAGGGTACATTTTAAACATGATGTAAAGAGTGTATCACAGTTGAGTGCAGCAGCACCGCATGATATCTGCAGTGCTGCCCCACCTGTGTCATTTCACAGACAAATACTTCCCTGTGAACAAACTGACATTAAAGTTTCACTCTTGGAAAATCATTCATCAAGTGCATCATTTGCATCTCTAAATGGTTCCTCAGTAAGTTTTGCATGAGGAAAATCTGATCAATGTACATCTTTTAAAAAAAAACAGAAATTTATTTATCTTGCTACCCGTCTTAGACATTCAGTGTGTACTTTGGAGCATAACCAATATTGCTAATTACACAGCCTCCAGCCTTCCCTGAAAACTGATCCAGCTTCATGTGGAGGGAAGAGAGAGCAGACACTCACCACAAAGAGCTGTCACACTGCCAGGAGCCTTTTTTTTTTTTTTATTCCCGTATTCCCTCCCACCCATTTTTTTTTTTTTTGCCTTTGATGAAAAGACATGCCAGTGATATTTCAGGGGCTTAGTGGAGACAGACAGCGCTGGTTTTATGTTCCCGTTGCTTTTGTCTGAACTACGGGAGGCCGAAGTCACAGGTGCGAACGCGCCGTCACAGACACCAGGCCCCCCGACACTTTTGGCTGCCGAGTCACGCCCGACTCAATCAGGCATCTCTGCAGACACCGCAGGATCACCCGAGGAAACAATGGTACCTCAATTTGCAGCCAAGAAAGTGCGCCAGGTTCAGCGGTTTAAAAGGAGAAGGAAAAGAAAAGCTTTTTATTTCACACTGACAGCACTTGAAAAAGATATATTGTTGGTGATTTGTCGGGTATTAAAGTTGCCTGTTTATTTCTCACTTCAAGTGTGAGAAAATTAGACGACCCCTGAGATGTGCCGCAAAGACTTTGTTAACATTATTATCTGTTTTGGTGCAGCTGTGCTTCTCATGCCCCGCTTTCCTTCTTTCTCACTTGTCAGGAGTACTGAAGGACTATCTGCGTGAGCTGCCCTACCCGCTGATCAACAAGCAGCTGTACGAGGCGGTGTTGGAGTCCATGGCCATGAGGCCTCTGCGGATGGGAGCAGCAGGTTGCGAGAACGATCAGAGCGACTCGGAGCACACAGTCGGCCTGCTGGAAAACCTGCCGGAGGTGGAGAGGGTGAGGAAACACACCGCACGTCCTCTGCTGGCTCTCACAGTCATTATGGAGATAGGATATGGTCACAGACGGGGCAGTGAAAGGGCTGATTGTGGTATGGATAATGATGGTCATGATGATAATGCCACAGATTGCAACTGTTTAACTGCTGTTACGCAAGTTTTGACACTGAGTAATAATTGAGGTGTATCACAGCGGTGTCCTTTTCTAAACATTTTGTGGCCTTCAGTGGAGTATTTTCAGATTAATCATAATTGGAAAAAAATGAAAATGCAAATCCTACAAAATAATAGTAAGAATATATTTTAAGGGTAACAGTTATATTATAGGAATATTACAAAATTAACTGGTGATCAATAAGTTCTGAGACTGTGCTTATAAAAATAGAAAACTTTACTTGATTTAAAGTTGTTAGCCATTCCTGTTGAAGTAGTGTGCAGTGACACTCGGCTCCCACTGCTCCTGCAACACCTGTAGCACTCACTGGAAACATTGTTTGCAATTAGCACTGAATCTCCTAAACTGTGTTAACATGGCCTCACTTGAATTTCATTTTGCGGAAGAGGAAAAACTTACTGTGAGCAAAATCTAGTGATTAGGGCGGCTAGGGAGCGACAATTGTGTTGCTGTGGCCAAGAAAAACAAACGTGTATAATCAGTGACCGAGCTCATAGTGCATTGGAGCACCCACTTGTCATCGTGCCACAATTCAGGTCACCGAAGGTTCTCCTTGGAACTCTGCCTTGACAGTCCGACTCTGGGGTGTAATTCCTGGTGCACAACCATATTAAAGTTGAAGGAAACAGCCATCATGCTCCTGGTGCTCTCTGGACTTGGCATACCATGTCCATTTTTGGAAACTGCTGTTGCTTCTCTTGCTGGTAGCTGCAGCCCCACCTTTGGTTACCAGTGATGACTCTCAATATGAAGTTAGAATCATCAGCTGCTGACTAACACAGAATGCTGTTTGCACCAGTTTGTGGTCAATGTACACCTACCATTTGTCACAAAAACTCATGTAATACAGAAGCTCAGCTATTGATAGCGTGGTGTCACACAATCTCCTGACTCGTGACAGATATGAGTAGCAAGGGTTGTATGTGCATGACCGTGACTCAATCCATTATTCAAGAATTATGACCAAGACTTACATTGAGACAGTACTCAGTATTACATAAAAATAGCATAATGTTGTTTTGTGCTGCAATTTCTCTGTATGTATTGCCCGACATACAGCATCCGCTACATAATACTGTCCAATACACTACATATGCAATACCACTTTCAGGGCTTTTATTTAGTTCTAGAAAAAAGCCACGTAACATAGACTGGAGAGTCCACATGACGCCAAATAAGTCATTCACTTAATATTATTCATGTAAAAGGTTACATTCAGCATGATACTGCGGCGAATATTTCTGTCACAGCTGTTGAAATAGTGGCCACTGCGGCGAGATATTAATATAGCAGTAAATGAAAAGCTTCTCTTGTGTCATTTTTCTTCATTTCCTTTATGAATACGGCTTTTCAGCACTACAGATGCTTGTCAAAGTAGATTTTGCTGTGTAGCTGCTGCCAGTGGTACTACTGCAACTACTAATCATAATAATAACATGTCTTATTTGTCTGTGTCTGTGCTTTCGTGTGTGTGTGTGTGTGTGTGCGTACATCAGATGACACTGCGGATCCTTCTTGACCACCTGAAGCTGGTGGCGTCCTACCAGGAAGTGAACAAGATGACGTGTCAGAACCTGGCGGTGTGTTTCGGCCCGGTGCTGCTCAGCCAGCGTCAGGAGGCGTCCTGCCACACCAACCGAGTCTTCATCGACTCCGAGGAGCTGGCGAGCGCGCTGCACTTCAAAAAACACATTGAAGTCCTGCACTACCTGCTGCAGCTCTGGCCAGGTGATTACACTTCATTTTACTCTCCTAAAATAGGCTCTAGGATGTTTCACAGCCTTTGAAGGACAGTCGGGTTATATACCTCCTCTGTATATTCCAGTGTTTTGGCAGAGGGTCTTGTACAAATTAGTGCCAGTTCTGTGGTTCGGTTCTACAAAGGACTGTTTAAGGGCTGGACTGCTTTGATCCTTGAGGTTATCCGCTACTGGCACAAGTACAGCTGATAGCCGCTGGATACCATCTGCTGGCTCCTCAAAGATGAAACTCTCCACAAGTGCTTCATCATGGTGGGCTGAGCCAATCAGAGCCAAGCCACTAAGCTCCAATGTAAACCCAACATTCAAGGCGTGGCCCCTCTGTCTTAAGATAAATCACTAACCACAGACAGATACCCAGTACCAGCTTCACTCAGTGCAGGTCATCTGTCTGCCTGCACAGCTGTCCTCCGCCGGCTGCAGCTGTCTGCTCGGTGTGAGATATGAAGAAGCCCAAAGATTATGCAGGAGGGAGTCAAGAGTGATGAAAAGAACCTCAGGCCGTGTAAAATTTGTGTTGGTCACAGCAGCTAATTTGATATGTTTTTAACTTGCGGGCTCAATTTTATGAATTCGCGTTGTGATCAGTGTGTGAGCCATTCAGAGGCTTCACAGCAGTTAAAGTCTCCAAAACTATAGAACATTTAGCACAAAAGTTCGTCCACACACTGTTAGAAAAGATAGAACCTTTTACAAGTCGATCACTGTCTGTTTTTGCGTTGGTTGCTACCAGTTTTATAAACACAAATTGTTATGACACAGTGTGAAATTAAATATGCACTTCCATCAGTCTGATTGCAGTAACATTGTTCAGTTTGTCTTTTGGTTTCAGTGTGTCTCCAGGCACACATTTTTCAAAACGCACACGCATGCTGCGTTTTTGAAAAATTTTCTTCCTAACATCACGTTGGACAGACTTGATCCTTCTGATCCTCGGAGCTCTTCCCTGTAACCTGCAGGTTTAACCAGATCTGCTGATTGATGTCTGAACAGGAACTGACTGTGTGTCTGGTCCAGACTCTAAATTTAACTGCATCCTCTGACTCCCACACTGAACCAATTCTGTGTAAACCACTGGAGCTGAGCACCCTCCACCCTCCTTTACATCAGCTGTAGACGGAAAGTTAAACCAAGTGCAGCTACAAGTCAGCATCTGTGAATCCTATAATTGCAGGTAGCTGAGGACGAAGACATTTCTGAAATGAAAGAAGAGAGTGTTTCTTTCTTTTAAAGGAAAGCACTTATGAGTAACTGAAGAAGAATTAAGCAAGATCTTTGTAGTTTTTTGTTTTTTTTTTACTGTAGAAGTGATTCTGCTCTCCTGTCTGCAGCTGATGTCACCTGGCTGCTCGCTCTAATGACCTGTAATGACAGCGACGGAGCATTTTTCAGTCCAGGTTCGAGCCTTTGTTTACACCCTCGGTAGCATCTCCATTCTGTCCTCTGCCCCTGCACAGTGTAGGATTCCTGGACTATAATTAAAGACATTCCAGGCTTAACCTTACCCCTCGGCCCCTGAAGCTTCACCCTAACATTTCGCAATCATTATGGGATATTTTCAGCCGCCTCTTCACGCCTCTCACACACACATACCAAACCCAGCGAGGCATTGTTGCTCGGGCCCCGACTGCGCATGTCTTTGGGCGAGCGCAAGGACATCTGATGACTGCTGGCAGAAAAACACTGACACTATTTACAGGAAGTGCGAGAGAGCACGAGCGTATGTGTTGAAGGGGCTGGAGGGGCTGCTGTGTGCTGAGTGCGTGTTAAGACGTTTGCCAGTGTGACAAGATGTGAGCAGATGGTTGGAAAGACGGGAAGAGACAGTGTGTGTGTGTGTGTGTGTGCATTTGTTTGTATTCAGCTCTTGTTGCTGTGCTGGTGTGGAGCGATTTTAAACCAGCAGCATTGTGCTCAAAACCCTCTGCAGTCAAGGTTCATGTTTTTCTGTGCATTCATTTTTGACTTTGTTCAGCATCTTTAAAACTCACATGCACAGTTTCATTTAGAATAGAATCTCTGCTGTTGGTGTCAAGTCTCATTTTGCCAATTTAACAAAGAGCGTACCTAGTATAGACGTCAAAATACAAGACAAATAGTTGACAGTCGTTTTGTAAATGAAGAGTTCATTTGTTAAAACAGATAACTGCAATTCAGTAGATTTTCAGAAAACTTATTTTGTTATTGTTTGCTTGAGATAATGTCAATCAAACTGAAGTTGAGTGGATTTGACTCAGTAGAAATGACATGACGAAAATAGAGATAACTTAAGTTTGAGTGATATTGTCTCCGGTAGACGATGGAAAAGTGGGTTTTCTGGAGGTTTGTGAAGATGGAGTTATCTGTTTTTGTAAATGAACTCTTCAAATATTAAAAAAAAAAAGAAACTTATTGCAGAACATTCCAGAGTTGAAGAAAAAGTATTATTTCAATTTTTATGAACAAAAACACTATAGAACAATAAAAGAAATAAAACTATAATCGTTTAGCTAAAATTACACTGTGAACAAATCAAAGTTTTAAACGTTTCCCAAAACAACATGATCTACAGAAAGTAATTGAGTATTATGGTTAGTCTGTACATTGTATATAAATCATAATGATAAAAAATAATAACCCAGCAGGCAAAATCATAAACATAAACATAAACAACATTCCCTTGTGTCGCACAAGTTGCAGCATTCTCTGTCTGCTTCCTGTCTTCATTTTCTCTGCAGACAGCTAATAACGTTCATCATGTCATCAGTGAATCATGTCTGAAATTAAATAACACGGTGTCTCTAAAAGGAGGATCACTTCTGTTTGTTTTAAGTGATAATTGCTCGAGTGTTTAGCCTCCGGAGGGCTGCAAAGTGTGCAACCGCTGAATACTGCATCAGCAAAGGCCTCTTTGATGAATGAACTGGAGTCGACAGCGATCATGAGGAAGAATGCACGTTGGGGAAAAAAAACATCTCATGATCATCCTTTAGGATATAAGAGTGTTCTTTTATGTTGTACCTCCTCAACATGACATGTAGACCTAACTGTGTCTTTGTTCCTTTCTAATCCAGTAAGGGAGAGCTAGCGGTGTCAACAAGCGTAGGTACACAGAGAAACAGGCAGACAGGTAACCGGACTGCGCTGGTTGTGGTGGAGTGCTCACTGTTCCTCTTCATAGTGCAGTCAGACGATTGTTTTATTAAGTCCAAACACAGCTTCACTTTGGTTAATTTTTAAGTTTGGTTTAGTCAGCAGTACAGAAGGATGGCAACAAAATCACAGTGTGTTTTGGTGTGACCTCAGCATGTGACTGGCATGTGTGTTTGCTTCACGCTGACTTCTTTAGGTTTCTATGTTGTCCCGATAGAAGGTCATTCAGACAAACTGAGGCCCTTTTGAATCGGTTGTGAATAGGCTTCTTTTAAAGGCATGTTAAAGCATGTTTGTTCATGAAGTTACAAAAAAAAAAAAACATATTTTCTCACTCACCCCAAGAGGTATGTAGCGCTGCACATAGTTTTCAGTGCCAAGAGTTTGAGGTATTTGCCCTTAGAACGTATACAATAGAGGTGGATAGAGTTTTGTTTATGGCACTCACAGCAATGTGGCTTTCCATAAACAATGTTCTGGTTACTCATGATAATTCATAAACCTGCTTTAACTACTTTCTACTGAAGTAATAATCCCTAGGAAAACAATGGACTGAGTGTTCCGCGCGGTGTTCAAAGTAACCAGGAGCGTGTTGCTGGAAAGAGATGCTGTCAGCTCCACAAAATGAATTCCTTTTTTATTTCTCTTTTATTGTATCAGGCTGAAGGCAAGCAACACAAACAATGTCGGTATGTAAAGCAGCTGACAGGCCCATGGCCCCTGTAGGCTTTTGCTTTGCGTCAGTTTTTCTAGTCTGACTATGATTGTCCATCCATCCATCCATTATCTATACACCACTTAATCCTGTCCTCACCGGGACGTGAACCGGCGACCTTCTTGCTGCGAGGCAACAGTGCTAACCACAACCCAATAACAACAATTATATCATTTTGTAGGCCTTTGTCAAAATGTAGCTCTCAACCTGACTTTATTTTATATTGTGCTGACATAATACTGAATAAAGTTGTGTTTAATTAAATGACCACAGGCTAACTGTTGCACAAGCAAGTATGGCTACGTCTGCACTGCACTCCATGGAAACGTGGACAGAACAGCGGCCCAACCTTAATCCAGCTATAGATGTCAGCAAAGTTAAATGAGAAAATATGAGTTTTTTGTAATTTTGGTGAACAGATTCCTTTGAGATTTTAGACTTTGCATCATGTTAACTCTGTTTTTCTCTTGTCTCTCCTCCTCTAGTCGTGGACCCACATGGCCAGTCCTCTTCCCAGCCCTCTGCAGCCTCTCTGGTTCCGACCTCATCCGACCTCCTGTCAGCTCCCCCTCTACGGCGGAGAAAAGAGCGCCCTCAGGTGCTGAACCTCACTGATGCAGAGATGGCGGGTGTTCTGCGGCCCAAACCGGGCCGTCTGGACAGCCCCAGCAACCGCTACGCCGGCGACTGGAGCGACTGTGGCGAGAGCTACTTCCCCTCGGAGATGCTGCTGCCTCCTAGCAAAGAAGAGGCGGACTACGATGACGTGCCCTCGGAGGACACAGAGGCAGCTGAGGAGGTCCAGGAGAAGCAGGAGGACGCAGAGGAAGAGCAGAAGGTCACCGGTCCTGCGTCTGATCCCGCTGAGCAGGAACAATCTCAGAGAGAGGAGGTGGTGAAGGAGGAGGAGAAGGTAGAAGAAGAGGAGGAGGAGGAGAAGCAAGGAGAGAGTGACAGTTCAACCAATGGGCAGCCATTAGAGGAAGAGGAAGAGGAGGAGGAAGAAGAGGAGGAGGAGGAAGAGAGGGTGTGTGACCACATCCTACCTCCCCGGCTGCCCAAAGAGCACACCTACCAGGCGTACATGAAGATCCAGGACATCAGCCCCGTGCTGAGCAACAGGGTGAACCTGAGAGACCTGCAGGAGAGCATCGACACTCTGATAGGAAACCTGGAGAGGGAGCTCAACAAGAACAAGCTCAATGTCGGATACTGACTCCCACCGCGGTCGCACGCACACATCCACTCGCACACTCATGAGGCCTGATGAGGTTTGGGGCAGACCTTCTTTACCGATCAAGGTGCTTCAGGATACAGCCACAGCGTTTCCATGGAGATCCTGTGACGTCACCATGGCAGTGAAAGGCGGTGCTGCTGTACAAACCTAAAGGATGAGATGAGAAGAAATGTAACAGGGCACTTCTGGCATTTGTACCTTACCCACAGACATTCCGTAATGTTTTAATTTTCCTTTTATTTTGTCAGCTGTCTTACTTTATGTTGTTGTTGTTGTCGGTTTGTTTTGGTCCAGTTCTGTGTTCCATGTTGTTATTGTTGCTTCTCTTCTTATTAGAAGAACCCATTGACCCCTCAGGGGTTTAAAAGGTGCCTTAATTGTGTGAAGGTGGTACGTCAAGAAGAAAATCCACCCTGAAATAAAATGCATCACCTTCTACGAGCTTGGCATTGTGCTACAACCAACTAAATAACATGCATGATGTTATTAAGAGTCGCTTCCACAGAGAGCAAGAGTAGAGTCTCAGCAGGTACGAATCCACTCTGGATACTATGAGGCTCTAGGAAGTGGTGAAACAAAGTTTTTAAGTGACCGTTGTCCTACTAAAACCTCTCAGTGCTCTCAGAGTTTCCCAAGAAGCATTTTCTTGGAAGGCTTCTTAAGCAGCATTTAGACATGGGACACTTCCACACCTCCAGAAAATCTGGGACTCATTTGGGCTTTTCAAATAAAAAACTCTTCCAACAAAAATAATTAATTAGGTAATTAAATTAATCAAAAAGGCGCAAAGAAAACACAACCATCCTGCCATTTTTGTCCAAAAGATGAATCTCTAATGCTGAACAGGAAAACGTGGAATTCCAGAGCTGCTATTTTCTACAGTTTGGTTTTTAAGCACGTAAACAAAGTAAAGTAAAACAAACCAAGATCGTAGGAGGAAAACGTGTACATTCTGTCTCAGGGTGGATTTCCTTTTAAAGGCAGCAGAGAGCTTTTCTATTGAGGTATAAAACACTAAATGTTGTACAACAATAATGCACTTAATAGGCAGGCAGTAGTGTAGATGGTCATTATAGTTCATGCAGTAAAAGTTACTCCAGCTGTGGTCTGAATTAAAGGAGAGACAGCCACCACTGAAACCTCCTCTTAAAGATGAATACGAAAAAAACATGAAGAGCAAAGTTTTTCAGGGGCACGATGTACAGAAAAACACTCCCACCAGCTGTGTCCCATTTCAGGAGCTGCATCCTTCAAAGTATATGGCCTCCAAAGATTTCACCTTTAAAGTATGAGAACGTGGAACTAAACGTTTTTAAATGTCTGACCTACAGAGGACCTTCTTGTTTGGAGGATACATGCGCACCAGGTTGTGTCTACATATTTCAATCCACACTGTTCCACTTGTAGAAGAGATGCTGAAATTGACATCATGTGGACTAGTGTGTCCTTGTGTACCGGAGAGGTCAATCTTACCCTTATGTCTCGGGGTGTTCCTCCTGTTGCCTCGCAGCCTTGATGGCTGACAGTTGGGACGAAAGCCAAGACTTTATTCGCCTCATTAGCCGAAAATTTTGATGACCCAATAACTACATTTAAAAGTGTAAAGCCGCCAAAATCCCACTTGCACAGTCCACCGTTACATGAACATTGTGAATGTTGGGATACATTGGGCCATTAGGTATCTACTCGTCAAATCTTTTGCGGTCCTGTAAAAGAAGGCGTTGGAAGGAGCATTTGAAATGGGACTGCCTTCGCTGTCAGTCCTCAAATGCATCCTCAGAAGGATGCAGAGCCTGGATTGGGACACAGAACTTTTCAGAGATGGGTACGAGTCATTTCACAGAAAACGCACAGCTAAAATGCATTCAGTTTTTTTAAACAGGCAACTATATAAAGAGAGAAAATGTGTTTCATGTGGCATCATAATTTTGTGAAAGTCACTATTTGCTTTCTTGCCTAGAGTTAGATGAGAAAATTGACACCAGCCTTGTGTCTGCAGCAGAAATAAAAGCGAGAGTCAGAAGGTGTTCAGCTTGGCTTATTTTCATTTAGCTTAGCTTAGCTTAGTGCAAAGACCTGAATCGGGGGAAACAGCTAGCCTTGCTTTGTCCAAAGTAAAAAAAAAAAAAAATCCCCATTATAAGTTACTAGCACCTCTAAACATCAATAATTAACATAATGTATTTTGTTTGTGTAATTTGTACAGAAACAGGAATGTAAAAACGTAAACTTTCACTGTACGAGCTGTTGATGCTCTGCTACGATAAGCTAATGTGACTGTGGCATCAATGTTCTCGTGTGACCTCTCCGCAAGATAGCAAACTAAACTTGTTTTTTTTTATTCTATAAATTCAACAAAACCTTTCTGCTTCTCCCAGCTTTTGTCAAAACAGTGAATCAGACAATGTGAAGCACAATTTTCAGAGCAGCAGTGGAAAACTTAGTGGAGGCCTCACAGTTAGTACGACTTAGCTAGCTGCCTAAAGCGACAAAGGACGTTTTCAGCAATCCAGGGATTCAGAATGATCAGTATTTAACCTATATGTATATGTATATAATTATATAAATGTATTCGGAGTATATTATTTTTACAGCTTATATTTCAATGCCGTATTTAAATACTTCCGATGACCTTGTAGTGTTGACTTGTAGCAATAGTGGCTTTTCTCCCTTCAAGCTACCTGTACACATCTTAATGTGCTGGACTAATGGTACAACTTTAGCTGTAAAATATATGATAAAATCGTGCTCTTGCAGAAAAAGTGATATTGTTATTTTTGTGACATTGTGTATATATTTGACATTGTTTTGTGTCTCTGGTGGACTAAGCTGTGTTCATGATTTTTGGTGTTGTTTTTTGTTTGTTTGTTCTGTTTTTTAAGGTACTGAACGTTGCATGGTCAAAAGCTTTACTGACATTAACAAGGCTCTGTCTCATCTGCCTTTGTATTTCATATTTATGTATAAAATAAGACTTATTTTGTAATGTATGCTCATTCGTTCGACCCCCCTTTTCCTTCGATAGACAGATGACTGCATTGTTCAAGGTTTTCTCCAAAGGACTCAGAGGCAGATGGTGTGTACAATGTCTTGTGCAGGTGGCGTCTTTAAATTGCTTGATTTGTCCAAGTGACGGTCCATAAGTCAGATTTTGTTTATTGTCGAAATTTCTGCAAATCTTCTCATTGATTCAGCTGTAAAATAGTCCCCATAAACCTAGAACATGGTTATAAATTTGTTTCAGCTTTCAAAACTGGCATCCTAAATGAGCATGTATAGTCCAACAGTAAACCGGACAATTTAGCTGATTGTAATATTTGCAAAATAGCTTTAAATTAAATATTATACTAGAGTATTCCTTTTCCTGTAAAAAAAGCAAGAGGCACTGAATGAAAATACAAAATAAAAAGGAAGAAGAATGACCTGCTAAGATGGTTTCCTTCATATATTTTTCATGTTATTTCTCACGGTTGCTCCGCTCGCCGCCCTCCTACGTGGACTTGATGCACGACCCTGCTGCTTCGCGGTGAAGCTGCAGCTGCTGCTGGGCCGATCTGCTGTAAGTGAGTTTCAGCAGGGCTCCTTTCGAACCATCTGTCTGCCCAGGCAACATAAAAAGAACCAGGTCCTCATTTATGAAAGCTATCAGCTATAGATAATTTTTATTACCTGAAGATTGCCCGTTAAATCCGAGGTGTATTCCTGCCTACAATTTGCCTTCGAGGTGTTTCGAGAGACGCTCAAACATCACCCTAAATACAGAGTGTGTTTATGTGTTCTTTGACTCTTTACATTTGAGCTTTTTACACATACTTCTAAACAAAAATGTAAACACTAATAATATACATCTGTATTCAGCGGCTGCATCCTGCAGGGACTGAGCCACATTAAATATAACTCCTGACTGGTTTCTTCCCTGTTTAATCATCTTTTCATTTCCCCTCCTCTCTGTCACAGAATGCATCAGCAAACATCTTTTCAATATTAGATAATATGAGTTATTTCTGTCTTGTCCTCTTTGTCCTTTGGGGGAAAAAGTGCCACATCGAAAGCATTGCTAAACAAAACAGAGAAGTGCTTTGTATTGATCCTGAGAAATGTATGGTCATAATAAAGTATATTATTTTACATTCACACGTGACCGCTGTCTTCTTGTCCTATCAAGCATCTCAGACGAATTCAAGCCTTCGATTTGATCCTTCATCCAAATGAGTTATATTTTAACTAGCTTGAGCTAAAAGCTTCAGTCCTTCCAAAGAGATTTTTACAAATTTGACGGAGCAGTTCTCCAGACAAAGAATAAACAATTCTGTGCTACAAAAAACACCAAAATCTGTGGGTTTGCACTCTTAGAATAGTACATTTTTAGTCCTCAGCATCTTCTCCCTCCTACACACAACACAAGCCTGGTATTCATTCATAAAAAAAAAACTTTGTTCCGTCAGTTTCTCTTATGCAAACACATGTGGTATTCAGCATGCGGCTCAGCAATCACATCACTGTTGTTAAAATGAGTCGACGCTGGAGCCACAATTTCCCAAACTGTGCTAAGGACGGTCTTTGTCTTCTAGAAAAGCGAAGGGAAAAGATGACCTTAGCGTCAGGAAACTGGACTCTGTGTTTCTTTTTGTAGATTCACCTCATTGCTGTGGGAGCATTGTAACCCAGCCGCAGCAGAGTACAGATAAATAAGTCGGGGAATTGCCCTTGTTGGCTTGTGGGAATCTCCCAGAATGACTTTCAGCTTCAGGGACATTCCCAGGACGCAGCTGCATTTAGCTGTCCAGTAAAATCCACTGCTGGAAGGCTGCACTTTCACTGCGGCTCCACAAACCAACATTACCAGCGAGATTGGGGAGATATGTGCTATTAAGCTAAACTTAGAACAATGTGTACCTACAGGCAGACTTAAAAGTGGCTGGCTTAAATAGTTGAATGTCACTTTATTGTGAGATATTTTCACAAAATGAGCTATAAATTCAAACAGCAGTGGGATAACTGCGCCCGGGCGGCTCCAGCTGAGGTGATACACATCTCTGGCAGTTAGCATGAGAAGTCAGAGCAGCCGGAGGCCTTTCAGCACTAAATGGTTTTCAGCCTTGTTTGATGTCACTACACTGGGTTCATATCATGTTTTTTTATGGCTGAACTGAGCAGGTATGAGGGAGCTTTAGGGTACAGAATGTACACATACCTACCGGCACTGTTTGTATCCCCACATCTACTTAAATAACCGGAATTTATGTGAAGATGGAGCCAAATATTTCACTGACAGTTTAAAAATGTAACAATTTCTTTGCTCTGGGAATAATGTTCCCGTCAGTCTCAAAGTTATTTTCGGGTCCTTTACAAAGCCTCAAGGGGAACCGATCCACTAAATCTGTCATATTGGTTTCTAACTTTTAGAATTCCATCTTTAAACATCTGGAAAAGGGTTTTATATTTAGATTCAGGTGCTGGCTCCAAACGTAACGGGGGCCTATTTTAAAACTTCTTTGTCCGCGTTTGACTTGTAAAGCTGTTCTCTGGGTCCCAATAAAAGCAAGAGTGAAATCCCATATGAAGACAGAGGTAGACATAATAACAAGGGGCCTGTTTTGATAGTCAGGGTCGCCACTTGATATCAGGCAGTCTGTCGGAGTGAACTGAACTGAACTTTTGTTCATTTCTAATTCGGGAGAGAGAAGAGATATGGGTCTCGCTAGGTAAACATCCTTGACAGCCACCTGCATGTGAAACCAGACCTTTTCTCCTCTTCTTCTCCTCCTCATCTGTTCCCTTAATCTCTATTGACCTTTGAGTCAGTATCGTGGCTGCAAGTCAATCAGCCAACCGCATAACACACAGTCTTTGTTCCAGACTTTCTGTTTTTCGGTACTGTGCGGTGTTAACTGTGGCAATAAAGGCATAAAAGTTTAGGAAGATTGGATCTTTGGAGATGAGGCGTCATAACAGACATTCTGAGTCATCCACGTGGCCTTAAAGTAAAGCTGTTTGTGAGCCAAAGGATAAAACGTCAGAAACCTTAAAACATTCCTACCCTGTGACGCTTTGTGTACAGAGTGTACCAAGGCCTGGCATCAGCTGTGTGTAAAAAACGACTGACTGTGAAAAAGGAAAAAAAAAAAAAGGATCTATTTATTTAACAAAAGTTAACAAAGTTGAAAATATGTCTGGATGGGTCAGTAGGTCTGTAAACGTATACATCTGTTGCAGCCATCCAGATGTGTTAGTAGACCTTCTGACCACATCTAATTAGTTGATGAATGAATTGGAAACAGCCTCTACCTTTGACTTTCCTCCTTCTACTTTGGTCTTTGCAGGCTGTTGAAAGATTTTTTAAGTCTCTAGAGGTAGCCGGTCTGTAAACTGTAGTGGATTATTCCTGGTGTGTCCCTGCCTCACCAGACTATTTGCAACAACTATGAGTAAGACATGAGATGATAGTGATTAGGAACAAGATTAGAAGAAATAAACAATTACGGTTTTACATCCATCCATCCATTATCTATACACTGCAACTCGGATCGTGGGGGGCTGGAGTCTATCCCAGCTGACTCAGGGTGAAGGCAGGGGACACCCTGGACAGGTCGCCAGTCTATCACAGGGCTACACTTAGAGACAGACAACCAAGCACACTCACAGTCACACCTACGGACAATTTAGAATCACCGATTAACCTCAACATGTTTGTGGGAAGAAGCCGAAGAACCCGGAGAGAACCCACAGTGCACGGGGATACATGGAAACTCCATGCAGAAAGATACCAGGCGCCCTAACCGGGACACAAACTGGGGATCCTCTAGCTGTAAGGCGCCGAGCCATCCCTGAATTATTACAGCACCAAGATAATTAGATTCACTAAAGCATAGACTAGCTGTTTGATCAGTTATATAAGTCATGGCAGTGAGAGCACAGGGGCACGTTTCACAAAGATAAACTCTCACAAAACAAAGACTTTATTTTGACAGCTACATTTTTCTGTTTAAAGTTGTGGAGCCATTGAATAATTACAGCTAATTTGTTATGATATTCTGGGTAATTTAGACATTTTTAAAACTGAAAACATGACTGAACATCACATAACTCAATATCTTTCACTTCAGAATGAGAACCAGAGCTTAATTCATTACAGATTTGTGGTCAAAATTTTGTAAACCTTTGTGCTCAGGTTGCTTTGACATTGTGGTGAAACAACTGTTATACGTAGAGTCACAGTGTGTTTCATAAGCAAGCCACCTCCTCCTCCACCTCCCTCATATGTAGTTTCTGTTACAGACATCAGCAGCATCATTTTATCCTGTCAAAACTCCCATTCAGGACATCTGTAATGACATTTTGAATGCTCAAAAATCCAGTTTGAGATATCTACATTATTCAGATGAGTCATAATTCCAGTTCAAGTTATCTTCAGTGTCATTCTGACTGGTTCCGACTTAATGAAAGATATTTGAAAAGGATAATGTCGACAGACATCTTGAATTAAAAAGAATTAAAGATATTTATTATGACTAGTAACTTAAACTGTAAATATATAAAACCGTAATTACAATTAGTGATTACTGTTGTTATCACATCTGCAATGTGAACTGGGGGTATTTGCGAGGGAATTGTGGATGAGAAATAACATGTACACACGAATAGTAAAAGTGACATCATTAGTCTTGGAAAGAATGACAGTGAGGACATTTGAAATGACAATTGTGGATAGGAAGGAGGACACGATTGCCCTGCACACACCAGCCCCCAGTGTGACACTAAACGCTCACAGCTAGCACCCAGTCACATCACAATTGACTTTTACCCTGTCCCAACTGGACAATTAAACCAGTCAAGTCATGTTGGGTGGGATTAAATATTCAATACTGAAACCCGCTCAATTCTGCAGACTGCAGTCAGGTGCTCCTCAATCACACAGACTGTATTGAAAAGATGAACAGAGCCAACGCCGAAATACCTTCATCCTGCATTCTCTCTAAAGGCCAGCAGGAGGCGACTCCTCTTGTTGTAAAAAACAGTCAGATCATATAGAAATAGATGAGAAGCTACTCTACATTTCCTTTGAATTATTATGTAATAAACATTTTCTTTGTGAGTTTATGAATCCAGTTACTGGTTTCAAGACTTCCTTAACGCATGGTGTTTATTTTGTATATTACGGTCCGGGCTAGCTTGTGATTGACAAGTGACAACTGTATTGCTGTGCGTAGTGTCTTTAAGTTCTCAGTCAGATCGACTCCTTGCTTGTTGATTCTGGTATCAAAAAAAACAAGATGGCAACGGCCGAATTCCAAACTTGAGACATCAGCATGGTGGTCCACATGCCAGAGGGGGATGTTGTGGTTGCTACAGCAATTTTTAATAGACAGGCTATGGTTCAACCACATGTTTTGTTCTCCAAATTACACTGTACACCAGTTATCGGTGTAAAACTTAGCGACACACAGCGAGCATCTAATTACAATCTGTGTTTTTCCCCCCACAAATTAGACAGCCAAACCAATCAAATCACAGTTGGTATGAACAAACATTCTGAGTCCCTTAACCTCAATTGCTTTAAAGGCCCTGAAAGCATATTTTCTCAAGAATGTTGCAAAGATAACCTTGAGGGACATCAGACTGGACACATGGCAATAAGGTGATATGTGTTCTGGCCTACTGGTTCAATCACGGTGTTACGCTCCTTACCAGGATTACCATAATATACATGTCATGAGGTACCAATTACAAAGTCACATTGAGCATGTTCAAGTCTTTCACATCTTTCACTGGAAGTGTTTTGAGAGGCTCAGGCCGGTTAATGTTCTCCACTACATACTACTATTCACTCCTCATAAACGTGGGTGAGCTAAGCCTGGGTAATTGCTGGGAACCTTTTGCAGTGACCGTGGGTACACATTCCATGCATGCAGCGCCCTTCAATAGCAGGGCTATTAAACACATTTTACCAAGGTCCCAGCCTTTCTGATGTGTTTTTTTGGGGGTCTTTTGTTCCCCCTTCGGTCCAGCCCCTGTACTTGGCAGCCCATCTGAGGGCCTGGGGGCAGATCTCTTGACGCAGCGCTGACAGATTTGCCTGTTCTGGACCGCGGTGATGATGAGAGAGCAGACCAGAGGAAAGGAGGAGGTGGGGGGGAGAAGATGAAGAGAGAGTGAGAGGTGAAAGTGAGGAATGGAGGGAAGGAGAACACAGAGGAGCGGCGCTTCAGATCCTCCGGGGCTGGGCCTCACACAACGTGGACCCTCTCCCCTGTCCTCCCTGCCTCTTCCCTCCTCCACCGCCATTGCTCTGTCACTCAGGACTAGACTATTTCATTTTAATAAGGCTAATCCCTCCTAGAGGTAAGCTGCTCATCACCTCTCTCCCTCCCGCTCCTCTCAAGGAGAGCAGTCTCCTTTCAGGGCGAGGACAGGATGAGGGTTCGCTCTGCTTGATAGGGGAGAAAAATGTGAAAGGTGAGACTGAAAAGAGGCCTTGACAGCAGCTGTGGTCAGGCTCAATGAGATTCGTGCCGCACCGGTTTGATAAACTTGCAGGTGGCACACCTTTAGTAGTGGTTCATCCTCCGACCTGCCCTTTAACATCGTGCTGATACGAAGCGTGGTGATAACTTTGATCTGTGCAGAGGAAGTGGAGGGATACAGTTGGTATTTTAGTGTATGCTATCGCCTTCCTCCTGTCAGCAGAGCACTCTCCAGCTGTCAAGGGTAAAACGTAGTTCCCCTGATGCTTGAAGCGACGTCTCGTTGATGCTGACCACCAGCTACTAAGGCCTCTTTTGTTAGGAGAATTGTTGGGACATTCTGCAAAATACACCTTTTTTTGCTGTCTTGTAGAGAGTTGCATGAGGACACTGACTTCACTGTCATGTCTGGAGGATGTATATGAAGTTGAAGCCAGAAGTTAGCTGTTAGCATCACTGAGTGCAAACGGTGCAAACACTCGGATTCTGACCAAAACTAAAGCACACAAACATATTATTTATAGTAGCCTTAAAATGGCATGTTGTAGTTTCTCTGCAGGTTACATGCTGGACACCAATTGTTAGCTTGGTTTCCCTGTTTCCAGTCTTTATGCTAAGCTAAGCTAACTAGCTGCAGTTACTTCACATTTAGTGGTCAGATAACATGAAAACTCTCTTGGCAAAGTAAAATTACAACCCCAAAATTCTTCTGAAAAACACAGTATTTGGAGGATTTCTTTCATTCAGTGAATTGAACTTCATCTCACGGTAGCAAAGTTTCCGATGTCTACAAGTCATTGTTTGGTTTTCTTTGATGCCATCAGTAATGACGGTGTGTCACTAGAAGAAGATTCAAAGTTTCCAGGCCTTGAGGCTTTTCCCTGGATCTGCAGTGACAGAGTGATAGTTTAGATGACAGATCCCACTCTCATGGGATTGCATCTTAGTCTGGGTAAATGCCAAGACAAAGTTAAAAGATGGATGGAAATTACAGGAACTGAACCTGAATTTTTCTGGTAGAAATATTAAAAAAATATTTCCTCACCGAAGTGGCTCAGATGAAAGCATTAGTTGTTTATCCTGGCAGGCAGATCAAGGTTAGGAGAAGACAGGAAGTCCTCACTCAGAATGATAATCTACATTTCTGTAGAAAAGCTTAAGAAGTACTTTTAAAAAGGACATATAAACAAGGAAAACATACAAGAAAGGCTGGATAGAGGAGAGGCGCATATAAGGTTATTTCTCACTGAGGAATAGAGTTTGAAGAACTACTTGCTTGCATTTTCCAAAGTTGTTCTTGTCAGACGATACTGGATTTTTCTAGTCATTAGCTCCAGGGGCTGTATAGTCAGTCAGTCCACCACTTTAATCCAGACTGAAACAATTACTGAATTGATTTCTTTATCATCCCAAAGACTTGGATGATCTCCTGTCTTTTCTTATGCTGCCATTTGCAGGCAAGAAGGTAGGGTTTTTGTTTTTTTTTACCTTGTTATCATGGTCAAATGGTGTTTTTTTTTTATGTTAAAAGACCCAGTAGGAGTGGCATGAGGAGTCAGTGCCATGGTTGAGCATTTTTAGGGTCCGAGCACCCAAAAGGGTGCGAACATTGGGACTGTAGCCCTACACATAGGACGCCAGCTCAACCAGGTGAGCTATAGCAGC